>NC_037329.1:15910662-16216599 GCF_002263795.3 Bos taurus | reverse complement strand
GCTTCACAGGTAAAAGTATTTTTGATGTGTTTGTGGGGGAGGTAGGGCTTCCCCAGTGTCTCAGTTGGTGAAGAATCTGCCTGCAATGCCAGAGACCCAGGTTTGAGCCCCGGGTAGGGAAGAGCCCCTGGAGAAGGAAATGGCAACCCACTCCAGTATCTTGCCTGGAGAAATCCATAAACAGAGGAGCTGGGCAGACTACAGTCTGTAGGATCACAAAGAGTCAGACACAACTGAGTGATGAAACTTTGGAGAAGGAGGTGAGCTCAGCCTTCTCCTATTTTGCCATCTTGATTTCCCTCTCCAAAGCTCTGTGACAGTCTCTCTCCTTTTTTATTTTTCTTTTTTTTTGGCCACACAGGGCAGCTCGTGGGATCTTAGTTCCCTGACTAGGAATTGAATCTGGGCCCTCGGCAGTTAAAGCACAGAATCCTAACCACAGGACCACCAGGGAATTCCCCATATTATTTTTTTTAATATATCGAAGAGATATATTATGTTTTCATGATTGTTTGTTGCTTGAATCCACCAGTGAACCTTCTGCTAGAGTCCAGTGTTTTGTCCTGCCTTCTCCAACAGGGAGAGCAGCTAGGAGGCCCGGGTGCTCATGCTCAGAGACCTAGGGGGGCTTCACCTGGCCTTGAATATGCATGATGTTTACTTAGGGATCACTTTCTCATAGTTAAGAAACCTTTGCAGTTTTGCTGAAGCTAACTTTTATAATATATTGACATAACTTAAAAGAACAGAACTCATCATTTAAAGAAATTCTATGGTGAAAGATTTATTTAGTGTGAATTTCTTTAAAACTCATTGACGTTACTACTTCATTCACATCAGAATGGCTGTAAGACAGACAATAAACAAATTTTGGTGAGGGTATGGAGAAACTGAAACTCTTGGGAATAAAAAATGTTACAGCTACTTTGGAAAATGGCTTTGCAGTTTCTTTGAAAGGTTAAACATAACGTTACCATATGACCTAGTATTTCTGCTCCTATGTATATGTCCAAGAGAGCTGAAAACAGATGTCCATATAAGACCATGTATGTGATTGTCCATAGCAGTCAAAACATGTTCATAATAGCCAAAAAAGTGGGAACAACCCAATGTTCATCAACTGGTTGATGTGTGAGCAAAATAGCTATATGTACACAGTGTAATATTCTTGAACCATAAAAAGATTGAAATATTGATTCATGTTACAACAAAGATACATTTCGAAAATATCATACTAAGTGAAAAAATTCATATACAAAAGGAGAAATATTACATGATTCCTTTTATATGATATACTCAGAATAGGCAAATGTATAAAGACAGAAAGTAGGCTAGTGGTTCCCAGGGCCTGGCAGGAGCAGGGAGTGGGGAGTGACTGCTATGAGGTACAGAGTGTCTTCAGGAGTGGTAAAAACATTCTGGAATTAGAAGTCAGAGCTGTATACTTTGTGAATATACTACAAATTGCTGAACTTTACATTTTAAAAGGGTGAGTATTATACATGTGAGTTACATCTCAATAAAGAAGTCATCCTCATTATGAATTTGGATATTTTACACACCAGCTGTTGAAGTGAGCCACACTCTGTACTTCTTTTCCTGGTGTGTGACACTTCTGTAACTGAGCCCAAAGGAGGACAAATAAAGATGTAGCTCTAATTAAGCACAGTTATAAAAATAAAAGGGGCGGTGATTTTAAGGACTATATACATCAACAAAATTGTGGTCAATGAACAGTGACAGTGAAAGTTGCTCAGTCCTTTCCGACTCTTTGAGACTTCATGGACTGTACAGTCCATGGAATTCTCCAGGCTGGAGAATACTGGAGTGGGTAGCCTTTCCCTTCTCCAGGGTACCTTCCCAACCCAGGAATCGAACCCAGGTCTTCCACATTGCAGGTGGATTCTTTACCAGTTGAGCCACGGGGTCAATGAATTGTTGGATCAAATATCTGAGATGAATAAAGACCCAATTATATCAGTGTCTCCTGTTCTCTCTCTCCCCTCCCCTTTCTTTTTCCGCCCTCTTCCCTTCACTCTACCAATTACAGACTCCTGAAGGGTATTTCAATTGTAAAGTAAACATCTTTTGCCAAGAAATTGTAAAAAGGAGCTGAGCACTTTCTCTGGTATTTTATTTCCTTACTGATTTATTCAGTTCAAATTAAGTATTTGATCATTTAGCCACAAAGCAAATGCAACCCAGCCTGGGGATGCTGAAATATGTTAATTAGGAAAATGATAGGGGGAAGGAGAAGAAATTTAGCAAATATGTGTATGCTTTATATGAAGGAAAGTAATAAACCTCTACATAAACATCTGTGGTTTATGAGAGCACCATATACTTTATAATTAAGCAAAAATCATGAAGCAGCAGCAGAATACACTAATGATGGCATATATTTGTGAGAACTAGATAAATTGCCTGAGAGTAGAAAGGTTACATTTGTTAATAATAATATCATAAGATTATTTTATTATTTTCCCTCAGGGAAGGATTTTTCAATATTCTACTGAGTATGAAGGATTCCTTTTCTTCATTCACTGTTTCAAAGACCTAGTACATTTTTGTCTAATGGAAAAATAACACTCATTTAACAGCATAAACTATTCTATAAATGCTGAGGTTTTTTCCTCCTGGGCCTTAGCGTCTGAACCATATGTAATTTGTAGCCCTGTCATCAAACTACTGAGATTTCCTCTCTTAATTCTCAGCTGACATGAGTAGACACAGAATCATAGGGTTCTGGGTAATTATTACATTGAAATTTTGCTTCTTTCATAGACTATTTTATTATGACAGTATGCTGGGTCAGTGACCTACCTATTTATTTTGAGATTGTCCAGGAGGCATTTCCTTTTAGAAGAAAAATAGTCTCTTTGAATCCTTGCATTCGTAAAATTTTGATGGTTGCTTATAAAGATGGCAAACAAAATTCAGCAAGTTATGTAACAAATGTTTGGTTTTCCGTTGTCTATAAGGACTGACATACTCAAGGCACTGAAATCACAATGCAAAACTAATTTCAAACAGTAGGAAGAATTTATTTCAGAATGTCACTAAACATTTCCATAATCAACAATTATGATATGTGGTCAGTGTTCCTAAAAAAGTATCACTGTAAAGGTTTTCTTCTCAAACTTTATTTCTGGCTATAAAAGTGGGAATGCAGAGAAATGTGTGAATTCATAGATTAAAAAGTGCTTCTTAGTATGGAGGATTAATGGGATAAAGCAGGTCTCTGGAAGCAATCAGTAAAATATCAGTTTTTTATGTTAATTCACACTAGTCATGTTCAAAGAGAGAATAAAATTGAGTTTACCAAATAATAAGGCTTGGCTCTAGAAAGGACAAAATAGGGAATCCTAATTTTGTATCATGGAAATTAGATACCATGGTAATAACAGATATGAGAACTTTTAACATGGGTGATCAGGGTATGGGTGGGATATGGAGGTAATAGAACTATGTGTCATGTGAATATAAAGATTCCAGTATAGCACTTGATCCAATTTCTAAACTCTATCCATCATGACATGTTTTAAGTATTTCTTTTCAGTCTCCATGTCTCTTGTTTGAATCCTTTCCATTATCAGCATAGCTGCCTTAGGCTAGTTCTACCAGCCCAGTCTTACTCTTCATTATAAGAATATGACTACAAATCCTTCTGATGTTGGCAGTGAAGATTGGGCATCACTAGGTCTCACTTCATGGAACTGATGTAATAACTTATGAAAAATAATGACAGAATAACATTTGTGTCAAATATTTTCTGAGCTACAGTCACAGTTCTTTGAGCACCTAGGAAATAAGAGGGTGTACTAACTCAAGACATGGGTAATGTTATTTATATCATCATTACTAAATATTAGGTGACTTCTCAGCACTTTCTGAAGTTTTATCTTTTTAGGTATGACCAGTTCCATTATCTTTTGACTTATGATGTTAATTTCACACCAAATATGTGATCCTTCAAATATAAGAAAGGATAAGTGAAATATTCAATAAAAATAGAACACTATATTGTATTATGGGAGATTTGAAGAAATTGTTTAACAGTTTTTTCCATATTAAGACATTTAAATCTATCCCAATTAAAAGTTTTGTTTTGGTTTCTATAATATTTTCTATTTAGTTCTATTCTTATATGCTAATTTGCTTTGAGCCTTAAAGATATATGAGTTTTACGAGTTGCCAGTCCAGGTTCGATGCATGATGCTGGATGCTTGGGGCTGGTGCACTGGGACAGCCCAGAGGGATGGTATGGGGAGGAGGGAGGAGGGTTCGGGATGGGGAACACATGTATACCTGTGGCGGATTCATTTTGATATTTGGCAAAACTAATACAATTATGTAAAGTTTAAAAATAAAATAAAATTAGAGGAAAAAAAATAAATAAATAAATATAACTGCATAAAGCAGTAAGTATAAAACAGTTTGATGACCTTGTAATGCATAATAATGTAATTTGTATGATAATAATAATAATACAAATGAGTGGGGAAGAAACAGAGGTGTATTAGAGCAAAGATTTTGTATATTGTTTAAATTAAATTATTATTAATGTGAACTAGAAAAAAAAAAAGATATATGAGTTTTATATTTTTAGGTTGATCTCACGTGCAGAGTTGTGTTACTCATACTTCTTAACTCTGCATCATTTGTCAGCATTCATTTCAGTCAATTCAAGACTTCAAACTTGGCTATTGTATTTTTTTTTTCCCCTTTGGGCATCCCCATCTCCCTTTCCTCTGGTGCTAATGGACATCACTCTCCAGTATTCTTGCCTGGAGAAACCCATGGACAGAGGAGCCTGGCGGGCTGCAGTCCATTGGGTCGCAGAGTAAGACACGACTGAAATGACTTAGCACACACGCATGCCCGTACTACCTGTGATAAAGGTCTTGAATATGCACATATCCCTGTAGTATTATTTCGTGGGAAGGTATTTTAAATTTATATGTAGGATATTTGGCTGTTAAGCTTGTCTGTGTTCTACTTTTCATACTTTAACACATTTGAAATCTCACTGTTTTGTGGTATGTACATGTACATTCACTTTCTTTTCTTTTTTTTTTTTTCATTGTAGAAGGTTTTTTTCATTATTTGCATGGTTTACATCTTAGACATTTTTGGTCAGCAGCAACTAGGTTGTTTTTAGTCTTCTACTATCACTAACAATGTTGCAGCTAACAGTGTTATACATATTTTTTTAGGAAGCTGTATGATAACTTCTCTGGACATATATCTAGGATTGGAACCCGTGAGTTATAAGGCAAATGGATAATTATCCCAGTATGCTGCTGCTGCTAAGTCGCTTCAGTCATGTCCGACTCCGTGTGACCCCATAGACCGGCAGCCCAACAGGCTCCACCATCCCTGGGATTCTCCAGGCAAGAACACTGGAGTGGGTTGCCATTTCCTTCTCCAATGCATGAAAGTGAAAAGGGAAACTGAATTCACTCAGTCGTGTCCGACTCTTAGCGACCCCATGGACTGCAGCCTACCAGGCTCCTCCATCCATGGGATTTTCTTTCAGAAATATCTATAGCACATTATAATATTCTTAACAGCAGTATGTGAGAGTTTCTTTTTCTCATCTTTGTCAACATTCATTATTAAATGCTTTTATTTTTGCCTTTCTGACTGATGTAAAGTGATATCTCATTATTGTCTAATTTTGCCTTTTTCTGGTTAATAGTAGCATTGAGCATTTGTTCACGATGTTCTTCTTGGCCATTGCATTTTTTGTCTATAGTTGCTTATTTATTGATCTTGCCCATTGTTTTCTATTGAAATTTCTGTCTTTTTCTTGTCAATTTATAAATACTTTCTTAGTATGCCATCTGTCTGTTGGCTTTTTTATGTTGTTCTTCATTAGATAGAAATATTTTTTTAATTTATTTAGAAATGCTTAATTTTAATGTAATAAAACCCATTTTTAATTTATTTATTCCCTGATTGTGTGTTTGGGGTTTTATTTAAGAAGTTTTTTCTATGCCTAGATCATAAAAATTTTTTTCAACATTTGTTAAAGTCTTTTTATTTTTAACACATTTTTAATCTATCTGTTGTCTATGCTATGATAACGTTTAAGCTTAGTTTTATTTTCCTTCATATAGTGAACCTATTTTCTGAATACCAATTATAAATCCTTTTCTCAGTTTCTGTGTAATGTTACATTTTACTTCCAATTTATATTATCACCCATTTGTTTGCTTTTCATTTCTGGAGTTAATATTGTATTGAATTTTCTATCCCTATAGCTTTGGATCTGTCTTAATATCTACTAGGGAAAGTCCCTCTCCTCGCACACTTTTAAGCACCTTTTATTTTCTTTTCAAATCTGACTTAGCTATTTATGGACTTTTATTCTTCCATATAAATTTTAGTATGAGTTTTCCAAGTTCCTCTTCAGAAATATAATTTTAAATGTGTCTCTTAAGGACCATTATATGGCAGCATATAGCTACATTTTGATTGTTATTTAAAATAAAAAAGCTATTTCCTTAAACCTTTGGAAAATGTTATTCTACTCTGTTCTACACTGAAGTATACTTTTATAAAGTCTGACTTTTTCCCTGTGTAGTGGTCCACTCCTCTCTAGAGACCAATTTTTTCTCTTTGTTTCTCTGTCCATACATTTTACCATAATGTTTCTCGGACTCAAGTTTCTTATTTTTCATGCTTTATCATTCTGCAACCCTTTCAATCTGAAGTTTTCTATCCTCTTTCAGTTAGGGAAATTCTTGGGCATCATTGCTTGAAATAGCTCCTCTTCTGTGAAATGGCACCCCACTCCAGTACTCTTGCCTGGAAAATCCCATGAACGGAGGAGCCTGGTAGGCTACGGTCCATGGGGTCGCAGAGTCAAGACTGAGTGACTTCACTTTCACTTTCTGTGTCTATATACATTTTTTTTCTCTCCAAATAGGACCTCTTTTTTATATGTATCAACATTTCTGTTGCTGATTCCATACCTCTTGACTTGTTTCCCGTTTCTCTTTCTTCAAGTGTTGTTTTTTTGTTTTGTTTTTTTTTGGTAAAATATCATAATGCCACTTTCTGATACCCTATTTCATTCTTATCCTGTATCCTTTTAGTTATTTATCCACTGCATTAATAATTCATTTAAACTCATATTTTCCATACCAAGTACACCTGCCTAGTTCTTGTTTATAAATGCTTGTTCTTCTTCATATTCCAACTTACTCTCTCTTAATTCATTGAAAATTTTCATTAGTTTTATTTTGAATAACATATAAGATAATAAGCAAGCAAATAAATAATAACTGGTTCACCTAGTATTTGCAGTTGGGTTTGTTGCCTTTGTTTAGTAGTGGTTACGCTCCTTGGATGTCTAGTTATTCTTGCCTTTGAACTTGTTTCTCTCTGGCTGGTTTTGCAAATAGGGAGACCCAGGTTCTAGCTTGTGCTGCTCTTGGGGACTGAGGATGGGTGGCAGGATGATGCTTCTGGGCAGAGAGCCCACGATGTTACTGTCTAGCTTGGCCATCCTTTGCTCTCTCCTCACCAGATGATCTTGACTGCTTGGTTGTCATTGGTTAATGCTGGGGATGGGTTTGGTGATGCTGTGGGGTTTGCCATAATCACCAGTCCTTTTGTTATCCATCTCTTGCATAGCCTAGCTGTTATCTGCTGATCCAGTGACACTGGGTAGGCAGTGTTGGTTTTTTGGCTCCGTGAGTTATCATGTGGCCAGCATAATTTTCAAAAAATACAGCTTAACAGACTCACAGATACAGAGAATACAAATTAGTGATTACCACTGGGACAAGGGAAGGGAGGAGGGGCAAAATAGGGGTACAGGGTGGGAAGGGGTCATTATGGGATCATGTGTATGAAATTTTTGAAAATTGTAAAACACTATAGAATTTAAAGACCCTTTCACTCAATAAAAAAAAAGGATAAAAGTAAACAAAAATACAGCTTAAAAACCCTCCTCATCTTATTCCTCTACCATAGTACCTTTAATTCAGCCTCATCTTTTCCATTTTTCAAGTGCTTCTCTCTGTCTTTGTCTATTTTTTTTTTCTTTATATTCACTTTGTTTTACCTCTAACTTCTGGGAAAAGAGGACAGCAGAATGTTAACATCTAGGCTAATGCTAAGTTTTGTTGAATCCCATCCATATTTGTTTTCAGGTTATGGATTTTCAAATAGTGCCAGCTTTGACTGAGCGTGCTCTATGTGCTATGCCTGTGGGAGTTGGTTTTCTATACAACATCTCATCTTCACAAACATTCTAGGAAGTAGCTGTTTTTATCATCTCCATTTAACAGATGAGAGAATTGAAGTCTAGATAAGATACTTCACATAGGCAATAACAGAGTCAAGGTACAAATTTAGGTCGTCAGACTCTAAAGTCTTTTATGCTATATTGTAATTAAGCATTTTGGTTTAAATTATTTTGGTTTGTTCTTCATGGTGTCCAGGAACCTTCTCAAAGTGTGTAAAAAATCTTGTGTTTGTGCATACAAAATATTTTTTAATGAGGTACTGAGTCCATTGCTTTCTTTAGATTCTCAAAGGTATCCATGAACTCCCACAGGTGAAGAACCACTTTAAGTGAAGTCAAAATTTACATGAGGGCTTAGGTGCCCAAGTTAACCAGTAACACACAACAATGATGTTGAACAATTTACCTCTGAAATTTTCTTAAGTGACCCTCATATTACTTAGACTGAACCAACAAAAGCTCAAAAGCCAAGAATTAATATTTTTTATTTCTCTTCATGTTTGATGCTGATATATCTTTTCTTGGAGCAGTGGAGAATATTAGTCTGAAAACATGATAGGAATGGAGAGATGAGGGTTAAATAAAAAATTTTCCTCTTGATAGTTTGTATAATTATGTTCATTTATTTTAGTGCTCAAATGATTGAAGTTGGAAATTTCAAATTGGAAAAAAAAAAAAGACCACATCAAACTGTTATGAACAAAAGTAGCTAAGTGGCACTGTCTTCAGTGGCAGCTCTCTATGTCCTAACACCTGTGCAGCTGGGGAGCAGCCCCAGCAGTGACCCTATTCATTCCCACCAGAATCTGGTGGCTTGTCCATTCATGGGTCCTCAGGAGGATGAGGCCTGTTGAACAAACTTCTAGCAATTCTTTCTGGCTTAATAGGATACTCTATGATAAGTCTCAGATAATAATCTTTCCAAGATGCCAAAGGCTCAACTTGGCTCAACTTTAGAGTTGACCAGACCTCTCAGGGCCCCTTTATACCAGGGGCACCCCTATTAGATTTTTCCAAAACCCTTTTACAGCACCTAGATGATCCATGCTCCAGGAAAGCCTGTACTGAATTAGCCTCTGGAAACAAATAAATTGGGAAATTAGATAAACCTCTGCTCTTCTGGGGCTTCCCTGGTGGCTCAGATGATAACAAACCTGCCTGTAATGCAAAAGACTCAGGTTCAATCCCTGGGTCAGGAAGATCCCCTGGAATACAGGAATGGCTACCTATTCCAGTATTCTTGCATGGAGAATTCCATGGTCAAAGTAGGCTGGTGGGCTGTAGTCCATGGGGTCGCAGAGTTGAATACAACTGAGTGACTAATACTTACTCACTTTGGTCTTCAGAAGTATGCTCTAAACCATAAAAATATTTCATAGAAAAAAATACTGGTATGGTAGACATATAAGGGAGAAGGCAATGGCATCCCACTCCAGTATTCCTGCCTGGAAAATCCCATGGACGGAGGAGCCTGGAAGGCTGCAGTCCACGGGGTCGCTGAGGGTCAGACATGACTAGTAACTTCACTTTCACTTTCATGCATTGGAGAAGGAAATGGCAACCCACTGCAGTGTTCTTGCCTGGAGAATCCCAGGGATGGGGGAGCCTGGTGGGCTGCCGTCTATGGGGTCACACAGAGTCGAACATGACTGAAGTGACTTAGCAGTAGCAGCAGACATATAAGACTTTAAAAATGTATATCTTATCAAAGTTAGAGTACAATATGCTTTCTAAGTAAAATGAGAGATGAGCTAATTTATGAATCTATTTCAGAAAATGAGAGAGTAGAAATTGTCAGAATTTGCCATATACACTACTCCAGATTCAATTATCCATTTAAAACAATTGTGATTTATAATACTGAAAAAATGTTAAATATCTCCATTTCAGACCTGAGATGTTTTTGTTCTCTAGAAAGAAAGTATCAATTTACTGCCTTTGGGTTTCTAGTCCCACATGGACCTTAAATAAAACCCCTCTGTGAGGTGTTAGCCAGTAGCTTGTAGAAAATGTTTTCTTGCCAAAGGCAGAGAGCGTGGATCTTGAGTTGTCCCAAAAGGAGTAACTGACTTTGAAGGTGTCAGGAGTAAAACGACTCCATTTTATAATCTCTCCTAAAGGCAAAAAGCTTCTCACTTCCAGAATAAATTGATGGCGAGATCCATTTTTTAGCTGGCAGGATGGTGATCAGCAAAGCTTTCACTCCAGCTTGCTGACAAGGGAAAAGGCCTGTCCCTGTTATGAGGTGTATGTGACTTGTGAAATGAAAGGCTGCATAACCCAGGCATGTGCTGTGGTTCCAATGAAAGTCTTTGTGTATTACAAGCACAATTGTTTGTCAATTGTACTCACATGGGGATGTACCATTTCCCTCTTGTACACAGGAATTTGATTCTTCCTTGTTGCAGTTCCCCCATATGACACTCTCTCTGTTTGATAGCCCCTAAGGCAATGGCCACCCACTCCAGTACTCTTGCCTGGAAAATCCCATGGACAGAGGAGCCTGGTAGGCTGCAGTCCACAGGGTCGAAAAGAGCCAGACACGACTGAGCGACTTCACTTTCACTTTTCACTTTCATGCATTGGAGAAGGAAATGGCAACCCACTCCAGTGTTCTTGCCTGGAGAATCCCAGGGACGGGGGAGCCTGGTGGGCTGCTGTCTATGGCGTCACAGAGAGTCGAACAGGACTGAAGTGACTTAGCAGCAGCAGCAGCAATCATCTCATTGCTTTAAAACCCCAATCTGGTATTCTCAAATGTAAACCATAGTGCAGCCTTACATAAACTATAAAAGGCTTTCACATTTGTTTTCTATATCCATTTAACTCTGAGCAAATGTCACCGTCGTATTTTATAGCTGAAAACTCAGAAATACAAGACAGGAGCACCTCCTACACAGTCTGGGCTCCCTACACTTCTACTGTTTTCACTGTTTTCCTTGGACTGGAATTCTCAAACTTCAGTGAGTATACGACTCATTTAGGTTGCTTACTAAAGGTAATAGGAATGATAGTTAATGCAGTATTTAATATATACCAGGAATTAAGCACCTCACATATATCAACTGATCTTTTCCTCAGAACAACCCCAAATTAAATATTATGGTTATGCCATTTCACAGGAAAGAATGTGGAACTACAAAGAGATTTTGTCAATTGCTCAAAGCTTAACACTTTGTAAAGCCTATAACTAGAATTCAGATGAAGCCATCCTGCTTCCAGGGTCTGTGCTTACCTGGAAGATCTGTGCTTCTAGGGTCTGCTGGTCCTTAGACGATTCTTTTTTCCCTTTCCTTGAGATTTTGGCAGTGTCTGGGGTAGGGGCCAGGAATCCAAATTTTGAACATAAAATTCCCCCAATTCCCAGATGGCTCCAGTGCTCGAGTTTCTCAGCTCAGACTAAAAAGCATTGATTTTGGGATTCAAAGACATATGTCTTCAGCAGTCATATATTGCAATGAAAATTCCTCTAAGGGATGTTATAAATTAACAGTTTATAATCAGTAGAGCAAAATATAGAGGAGATGTGACTTGACATAGTATTCAATGGTTAGAAAAGGTAAGAGGCATTAGAGGAGATAATTGATGGTTAAGAAAAGGCACAGGGAAAAAAACAACAGAGACATCATCTATCTTATAGCATTCCTTGGAGCTAGATTTGCATAAGACTGTTCAATACCAAATTTGAAAATTAGAATGTAAGTTTCTTTCTCAAGTGGTTTTGAGAGAAGTCAGTGGAAGCAATGGCAGTGGCCTTGAGTTAGAGTTATTTACTAGATGATAACAATTCAAGTTTCCTAAATTGTAGGATCTGTAGCTACACTGTCCAAAATGGTAATCACTGCTCACAGTATTTAAATTAGTTAAAATTAATACAAAATTTAAAATGCTGTTTCTCAATCAACCTGGCCAACACCTCAATCTGAGTGTTTTATAGCCATAGTGACTACCGAACTGGACAGCACACAGAGCTAGAAATCTTGGACAGTGTGACCGGTAGAACTTTCCCCAGCTATTCTTATTTTTTTTTTTCCTTCAGTTCAGCTCAGTTGAGTTCAGTCGCTCAGTCGTGTCTGACTCTTTGCAACCAAATGAACCGCAGCATGCCAGGCCTCCCTGTCCATCACCAACTGCCGGAGTTCACCCAAATTCATGTCCATTGAGTTGGTGATGCCATCCAACCATCTCATCCTCTGTCGTCCCCTTCTCCTCCTGCCCTCAATCTTTCTTAGCACCAGGGTCTTTTCAAATGAGTCAGTGCTTCGCATCAGGTGGCCAAAGTATTAGAGTCTCAGCTTCAACATCAGTCCTTCCAATGAACTCCCAGGACTGATCTCCTTTAGGATGGACTGGTTGGATCTCCTTGCAATCCAAGGGTCTCTCAAGAGTCTTCTCTAACACCACAGTTCAAAAGCATCAATTCTTCGGTGCTCAGCTTTCTTTATACTCCAAATCTCACATCCTTACATGACTACTGGAAAAATCATAGCTTTGTCTAGATGGACCTTTGTTGGCAAAGTAATGTCTCTGCTTTTTAACATGCTGGCTAGCTTGGTCATAACTTTCCTTCCAAGTAGTAAGCATCTTTTAATTTCATGGCTGCAATCACCATCTGCAGTGATTTTGGAGCCCCCAAAAATAAAGTCTGACACTGTTTCCACTGTTTCCCCATCTATTTCCCATGAAGTGATGGGACCAGATGCCATGATCTTAGTTTTCTGAATGTTGAGCTTTAGGCCAACTTCTTCACTCTCCTCTTTCACTTTCATCAAGAGGCTCCTTAGTTCTTCTTCACTTTCTGCCATAAGGGTGGTGTCATCTGCATATCTGAGGTTATTGATATTTCTCCCGGCCGTCTTGATTCTAGCTTGTGCTTCCTCCAGCCGAGCGTTTCTCATAATGTACTCTGCATATAAGTTAAATACGCAAGGTGACAATATACAGCCTTGATGTACTCCTTTTCCTATTGGAGCCAGTCTGTTGTTCCACGTCCTTACTATCAGCAAAATCTTCTGTGTTAAAGTAATTACATGAAGGACAGTTAGCATTCACAGTTAAGATTTTTTCAAGAATAGCCAATGTTCTAATTTGTAATTTTGCTGTTCTGGTCATTTAGCATCACATCTCAATTTTGTTTGAGGTTTAAGGTTTGTTATTTTCCCACTGTTTTATATGGAGTTATGTGGGGTTGGAGGGAGGGTGGTCTGTGAAAATTATAAACTATGATAGTTTCTCCTCAAATGTCAGTAGGCTATCTCCCATTCAGATATCACAAAGCATTCCAGATGAGCTGGTATCCTTAGCTAAATGCACCAGGAGGCCCAGGAACCATATCAACATCACAAATATAACCTCTTATATTTCATATTTAGCTTGGTTATGGTTTTTTACCCTCCATTACTATTATAACTCATGGATGGCAGTATTTTAAGACTTTCTGCCCTGATATAAGTCAGGAGTGATTTTATTAGATTTACATGCATAATGCATGGTCCCACAAACGAAAGCGTGACGAATACACCACGTGGGGGCTCAGTTGGTCTTCAAGAACTCCTGAGCAGCCAGTTGTCTGAGTTCTAGTCCCCTTTCTCCAGGAGGAGAATGCAATTTGGCCATGATTTATTCTCCCATAGATAGACTGCTCTGGCCTGTAACTGGACCCCAGAGCCGTGAAATTGTTACAGTGCTGGCCTGGAGTTTCAGGGTCAGATTCCTCAAGTTATTTTAGACATTTTCCTGGAAGTGTGGTTCAGCACACAGATATCCATTCCCTGGAGTGAGTTTTATGAGAGCCAGTTAGCTCTAATCAAGTAGACTCTGCTTAGTGATCTAAGCACCAAATAATCGGAATAGACTTTGGTAAAGAATAACTCTTAGCTGTTAGATAAGTCGGTTTAAAGTGGTTTTTCTTTCAGTTTCAAATAGCAATTATTCTACTATACATGTAATTATTAGCTATTATAAGTCATACTAACCCTCCCTCTCTCATACTAAATAGAACCATAAATAAAAAATCACTGAAACTTAAAACTGAAAGGGAGTTTTGAGATTACCTACTCTAACCTCTTTTTTGTTTTCTCCGTACAAGCAACTGTGTCTCAGAAAGGCTATGAAATTTACCCAAGATCTCCAAGCTAATTAAGGGAAATAGTACCTCCAACACATCCTAATTCCTTGTTCAGTACTGTTTCTACTGTGTCACCTTTTTCCGTAGGAGTAAAGACATGTATTGTCATATGATAGCATGAAAATATTTTCCTCCTACTGAGGGAAGACGCTTGGACTCCAGTTCTAGAAAAGGTACAACCTGACAATAGCTAATGCATATATGGTGTTAGTATATGCTAGGCATTACCCCAAGCCCTGATGACCTATGACCTCCTTTAGTGCTCATGGCAATGCTATGAGATCCTATTATTATTCCCATTTTACAGTAAGTGAGCTGAGTCACAGTGAGATTAAACTTGCCTGTGAGCACACAGCTAACACTTGGCAGAATCTCAACTCAACTGCAGGAAATACAGTTGCAGACTCCACACTCTCAACCACTGCTTTGCTACCTATAAAGCTCATACCTGGGGCCACCACCCAGGATGAGTTAAATGCATGAGAAGGATGTTGGAAAAACTTCTATGTCTGTAAAGTGCTTTAGTTCTGAGGCAACATTTTAGTAATACTTTCTAATTAACATTCATGAAAACTAAAGCTGTTATTTTCATTAGAGCATTCATTATTAAAGGCACTGTTTTTGCTGTTGCTGCTGTTTTCACTAAAATCTTTCAGTGATCTGAGTGAGTTCAGCAACCAAGTAGCAAGTAGGCATAGCAGTAAAACATGCTGCTGTGATGGCAATACCAAGCAGCCATTTCTCACTGGCAACAGCAGTGCTAGCAGACTAGCATCGTTCCCTGCTCTGTAGTGTGCAGCCCTTCTGAACAGGGACATGCCACTTAATCAGCAGGGATTTCCATTTGAAATGGTGAAATGGTCTGGGATTGTTAGTCTGAGAAATATTATTCTTGCTTTCTGTGGATAAGTGTTAATTAAATTAAAAGGGAGTAAGTGTTCTAGTGAAAATAGACTCACTTATATTAATAGGAGAAGGCAATGGCACCCCACTCCAGTACTCTTACCTGGTAAATCCCATGGACAGACGAGCCTGGTGGGCTGCAGTCCATGGGTTCGCTCAGAGTTGGACACGACTAAGTGACTTCACTTTCACTTTTTACCTTCATGCATTGGAGAAGGAAATGCAACCCACTCCAGCGTTCTTGCCCGGAGAATCCCAGGGACAGTTCTGTCTTGGACACGACTGAAGCGACTTAGCAGCAGCAGCAGCAGCTGAGCCCATCAAATCTTTCCTGATGGCTCAGCAGTAAAGAATCTGCCTGCAGTGCAGGAGACACAGGAGACATAGGTTCAATCCCTGGGTCAAGAAGATCCCCTGGAGGAGGAAATGGAAACCCACTCCAGTATTCTTGCCTCTAGAATCCCATGAACAGAGGAGACTGGTGGGTTACTGTCCATGGTGTCACAAAGAGTCGGACATGACTGAGTGAACACTGGACCCATCACAAAATACGTACTTGAGCAGAGGTTAAGGAAAAGTGATTCCCAGAAGGAACCCTCATGCAGTACGGGGTATATCATGTTCATAAGAGTGATAACATGACTACTTGGCATATTGAATTAAAAATATAAAACGTGGGAAAGAGAGTCTCTCTAGATTGTGAGCTCCTGTTGGTAAGGATGCATGTCATGTTTCTATACTATTTCCTGGAGCCCTCACAGTCCTGAACTTAGGCAGGAGACATGAACACATGGGTAGGTGAATGGGATTGAAACCAGAGATGGAGACCCTGAGAGAAGAAGTCATAAGAAGGGTTCTTCCTGGCTCCATCTTGGCTATTAGTGCAGAAAGAAGCTTTGACTCATAGTCTCTTCACTGATTAGCTCACCAAGGTTTAGCCAGATATTAACTTCTTGGACTCCTTCATGGATCACAGTCTTGTGGTGAAAGGGCTTGTGTAACTCAATGAAGCTATGAGCCATGCCATGTAGGGCCACCCAAGACAGATGGGTCATAGTGAAGAGTTTTGACAAAACGTGGTCCACTGGTGAAGGAAAATGCAACCCACTTCAGTAATTTGCCTGGAGAACCCCACAGATAGTATGAAAACGCAAAAAGATATGATGGTGAAAGATGAGCCGCACCCCCCCACCACCAGGTTGGAGGCTGTCCAATATGCTGCTGGAGAAGAGAAGAGCACAATAATTAACAGCTCCAGTAAGATGGAAGCAGCTAGACCAAAGCAGTAACGATGCTTAGCCATGGATGTGCCTCAGTTGGAAAGTAAAGTCTGATGAACGTGAACTGAGAATTTCCAGATGTACAAGCTAGGTTTCAAAGAAACAGAGGAACAAGAGATTGAATTGTCAATGTTCATTAGACCATAGAGAAAGTGAGGGAGTCCCAGAAAAACATCTGTTTCCTTGAAGCTAAAGCTTTTGACTGTGTGGATCACAACAAACTGGGAAATCCTTAAAGAGATGGGAGTATCAAGACCACATTACCTATCTCCTGAGAAACCTGTATGGGGTCAAGAAGAAGCAGAACAGGAGGTGGAACAACCGACTATTTCAAAATTGTGAAAGGAGTACAAGGCTGTATATCGTCACCCTTTTCATTTAACTTATATGCAGAATATATCATGTAAAATGCCAGGCTAGATGAGTCACAAGCTAGAAACAAGATTCCCAGGAGAAATATCAACAGCCTCAGACATGCAGATGATACCACTCTAGTGGCAGAAAGTGAAGAGGAGCTAAAGAGCCTCTGGATGAGGGTGAAAGAGGTGAGTGAAAAAACTGACTTAAAACTCAACATTAAAAAATCTAAGATCATGACATCTGGTCTCATCACTTCATGGCGAATAGAGAGCGAAAGAATAGAAACAGTGACAGATTTTCTTTTCTTAGGCTCCAAAATCACTGTGAACAGTGACTGCAGCCATGAAATTAAAAGATGCTTGCTCCTTGGAAGAAAAGCTATGACAAAGATAGACAGAGTATTTAAAAACAGAGACGTCACTTTGCTGACAAATTTCTGTATAGTCAAAGCTATGGTTTTTCCAGTAGTCATTTATGGGTTTGAGAGTTAGACCATAAAGAAGGCTGAGCACCAAGAATTGATGCTTTTGAACTGGGGTGCTGGAGAAGACTCTTCAGAGTCCCTTGGACTAAAAGAAAAACAAACCCGTCATTCCTATAGGAAATCCACCCTGAATATTCAATGGAAGAACTGACACTGAAACTGAAGCTCCAATACTTTGGCCACCTGATGCTGGGAAAGATTGAAGGCAGAAGGGTGTGGCAGAAGATGAGATGGTTCGATAGCATCACTGACTCAATGGATATGAATTTGAGCAAACTCTGGGAAATATTGGAGGACAGAGGAGCCTGGCAAGCTATAGTCCATAGGGTTGCAAAAAGTCAGACACGAAATGATTAAGTAACTGAACAACAACAACTTCTCTAAATCACAGTAATCCTCATCACTATTGGGTAGTGGTAAAGGTAAAATTATTTATAAAATCTAAAGCTACATACAGATATAAGTTATACAAAAAATCCTTTCATAATAAGATAATCAGTGGTATAAAATTGACTAAAAAAAAACTGACTAAAAAAAATAACTGCCTCTTCACCCCATCATGATGTTTCTATTTCATAGTACTTCCTATTTCCACTAGCAATGAGAATTACTATAGTCCAAGTTTCTTCTTCCTTACACTTGCCCCAGACTTCCCTCTGTCTACTCCATCCTCCAAATAAGTTATGTATGCTCTTCTAAAGAATATATGTTTTTCATCAAATATCACAGAGAATCCTGTTCACAATTCCCTGGAGTAACCAAGTGTCCATCGTTGAACTTGAGTCACTTACAGTTATAGCATCATTTATTGCCATTCAGAATATTTATAAGAGGAATGACAATGCCTTGATAATATGGGTGAAAAAAATCTCTGCAGAGTGAATTATCAGCCACACAAGGACTTGTGAAACTTTAATGCCCATGCAAAGTCCCCAAGATCTTACTGAAAGGCAGATCCTGAATAAGCAAATCTGGGGTGAAGCCTGAGTTTCTGCACTGCCCCTGTGATGGTGACACTGCTGCTCTGTGATGTATCCTTTGAGTGACTGGAGCCTACACTGTGATTCCTAATATTTCAAGTATGAGGATACTCTTAAAATTTTAAGTGTTGGTATTATTTTGATTATACATTTTAAAATGCCTATAAGCAAAAAAATTATCTTACCAACCAAAGATAACAAGCACAACTATTAATAATTGGTTTATAAGTGGTATATATAGATACCAAATCAAAGTGGGAGTCCTTCTATCCATATTGTTTTTTTCAAGTATAGTTGTTGTACCATCTGTCCATGTTATTTTAAAGTTGCCTTTAAATTAATTTTAAAATTATTCAAATAATACAAATTTTAGAAAATTCATGGTCAAAAAAGCAAAAAGAAGATAAAAATCACCTGTAATTTTATAGTTAGATAGAAAGCACAAACCCTGTGAGCACATCAGTTTATTCTTTCCCATATGCCCACACCCAACCCCAACTCTGTTGCCACTGCCCTGTATATCTTCATCGTGTGATATCAACATCAAGGTGACAAGACTGACAGAAAGATGCAGACACAGCTAGATGAAATTGCATGAAGTAAAAATTATCTTAAAATAAACTTAGGAAGTTTTAAATATTATGGAATGGGGGCATGCAGGCCTTCCCAAGGTTTTCAGCCACAAGAATACTGATTTACAGCCATAGCAGCCATGGAGAGTGGGTTCATCCATTTTTCTCTCTGGAATTTTGTACAAATTGGATGCTATAGTTCACTGTATTTAGTGATGTTGAAGCTTTCCTGGGAGCGGAGCATGTCCTGGATTTTAGGTTGCTTTTCCAATTCAGGGCAAGTTGATGGGTACATGCTACTGAGTTTTCTGACTTCAGATCTCACACATTTTCCCAGCACCATAGTTATATAGCAGTGTCAAGATAAAGAATCATACTTTTACAGAAAATAAATGGCAAAACTTACTGGAAGTGGTATCCTTGAGCTCAGTGGTTATTTGCTAACATAATCTGGCCTGCCAGAGGTCAATATGGGTTTCCCCTTTACCCCTTCCCAGAAGTACATGATAATTTTGAAAACTAGTAATAGGTATCACACTTAGACATTCTCTCACTAATTCAAATTACTTTAAATGGAGGTGAAACAGCCGTGTCTCTGCAGTTTTCCAGTCAAATCAATGTCAGTCAGGAAGCAGGAGGCCAGGAGGGCAGAATTTCCTGAGTGCTAACAGTTAAAATCACTCTCTACTTCCTCACATGAAATGATTATCTGTGATGCTTATTACTGCCAAGTTGCTCTGAACTGGAAATAGGGATTTGTGTGGATGGGTGGAAGTGCAGATGTGTAAGTCAAATTCTTACAAATCACAAAAAACAGACATGCACACACCCACGCTCACACGTACATGCTCACTCTTGTTGGAGCCTTTCCTTGGCACCAGAGGTTTGTATGCAGCATAAGTGTTCACGTGATCAAAAGAAGGACAGAACAAGAAGATCTTTGAACTTGGACTCTAATGGACCAAGTTCTAGTCTCTCTTCGTTTTTTTCATTTAGTGCGTCACCATCAGTCAGTTCAGTCGCTCAGTCGTGTCCGACTCTCTGCGACCCCATGAATCACAGCACGCAAGGCCTCCCTGTTCATCACCAACTCCTGGAGTTCACTCAGACTCACATCCATCAAGTCGGTGATGCCATCCAGCCATCTCATCCTCTGTTGTCCCCTTCTCCTCCTGCCCTCAATCCCTCCCAGCATCAGAGTCTTTTCCAATGAGTCAACTCTTCACATGAGGTGGCCAAAGTACTGGAGTTTCAGCTTTAGCATCATTCCTTCCAAAGAACACCCAGGACTGATATCCTTTAGTATGAACTGGTCGGATCTCCTTGCAGTCCAAGGGACTCTCAAGAGTCTTCTCCAACACCACAGTTCAAAAGCATCAATTCTTCGGGGCTCAGCTTTCTTCACAGTCCAACTCTCACATCCATACATGACCACAGGAAAAACCATAGCCTTGACTAGACAGACCTTTGTTGACAGAGTAATGTCTCTGCTTTTTAACATGCTGGCTAGCTTGGTCATAACTTTCCTTCCAAGGAGTAAGCATCTTTTAATTTCATGGCTGCAGTCACCATCTGCAGTGATTTTGGAGCCCCCAAAAATAAAGTCTGACACTGTTTCCACTGTTTCCCCATCTATTTCCCATGAAGTGATGGGACCAGATGCCGTGATCTTCGTTTTCTGAATGTTGAGTTTTAAGCCAACTTTTTCACTCTCCACTTTCACTTTCATCAAGAGGCTTTTGAGTTCCTCTTCACTTTCTGCCATAAGGGTGGTGTCATCTGCATATCTGAGGTTATTGATGTTTCTCCTGGCAATCTTGATTCCAGCTTGTGCTTCTTCCAGCCCAGCATTTCTCATGATGTACTCTGCATAGAAGTTAAATAAGCAGGCAGGGTGACAATATACAGCCTTGACGTACTCCTTTTCCTATTTGGAACCAATCTGTTGTCACCATAATAGTTTAAAATTTTTAAACAACATTCTCTGGGTCTCAAAGACTGCACTCAAAGTGTTGTCTGGGGCTGCAATTTCATTCCTTTAGGGTTCAGCTGAGGGAGTCCCCACTTCCTGTCTAACATGGTTGTTGGCAGCACTCAGTTCCTTGTAGGCTGGCAGACTGAGGGCCTCTGTTTCTTATTGGATCTAGGTCAAAGGTTGCCCTCACTTTTTTGCTAGGTGGGCTTTACTATCACAGCCATTTGCTTCCTCAAAGCCAGCAAGAGACTCTCAATAAGACTGTAATCTTATGTAATATAATGGTGTGCATGTATAACATATGGGCTTCTCTGGTGGCTCAGATAGAAAAGAATCAGCCTGCAATGCAGGAGACTTGGGTTCAATTCATGGGTTGTGAGGATCCCCTGGAGAAGGAAATGGCAACCCACTTCAGTATTCTTGCCTGGAGAATTTCATGGACAGAGGAGCCAGGTGGGCTACAGTCCATGGGGTCACAAAAAGAGTCAGACACAACTGAGCAAACAACATGTATAATATATACATATAATATGTATGTAATGACATATATACCATCACCTCTGTTAGCCATAAGTGTCAGATCCTGCTCACACTCCAGCAGACAGGGTCATATCAGGGTGAGAATGTGTGCGTGCTAAGTCACTTCAGTTGGGTCCAATGCTTTGCAACCCTGTAAAGTTGTACCCTGCCAGGCTCCTCTGTCCATGAGATTCACCAGGCAAGAATACTAGAGTGGACTGCCATGCCCTCCTCCGGGGGATCTTCCAACCCAGGGATCAAACTTGTGTCTCTTATGTTTACTCCATTGGCAGGCAGGTTCTTTACCATTAGTGCTACCTGGGTGGCCCTAGGTGAGATTACCGTCTACATATACTGTGTGTGTGTGTGTGTGTGATTTATTTTAAGGAATTGCCTCATGAAATTGGTGAGGCTGGCAACAGGGTAAGCTGGCAACTCAGGCAGGGGTTGATGTATTATTTTTTTCTTCCAGTTTTATTGAGATACAATTTAACATACAGCATTGTGTAAGTTTAATGTGTACATGAAAATGATTTGACTTATATGCATTATGGGATGATTATCACAAGTTCAGTTAACATTCATCACCTCTTATTTTGTATCTACAAAGTTAAAAATGAGAGAAAAAAAATTATGTGATGAGAACTTTTAGGATTTACTCCTTTAGTTCAGCTCAGTTGCTGAGTCATGTCTGACTCTTTGTGATCCCATGGACTGTAGCACGCCAGGCTTCCCTGTCCATCACCAACTCCCGGAGTTTACTCAAACTCATGTCCATCGAGTTGGTGATGTCATCCCATCATCTCATCCTCTGCTGTCCCCTTCTCCTCCTGCCCTCAATCTTTCCCAGCATAAGGGTCTTTTCCAATGAGTCCGTTCTTTGCATCAGGTGGCCAAAGTATTGGAGTTTCAGTTTCAGCATCAGTCCTTCCAATGAATATTCAGGACTGATTTCCTTTAGGAGGGACTGGTTGGATCTCCTTGCTGTCCAAGGGACTTTCAAGAGTCTTCCCCAACACCACAGTTCAAAAGGATCAATTCTTCGGCGCTCAGCTTTCTTTATAGTCCAATCTCTCGTCCATACACGACTACTGGAACTTGACTAGACAGACTTTGTTGGCAGAAGTGTCTCTGCTTTTTAATGTGCTGTCTAGGTTGGCCATAGTTTTTCTTTCAAGAAGTAAGCGTCTTTTAATTTCATGGCTGCAGTCACCATCTGCAGTGATTTTGGAGCTGCTAAAAATAAAGTCTCTCACTGTTTTCATTGTTTCCCCATCTATTTGCCATGATGTGATGGGACAGGATGCCATGATCTTAGTTTTCTGAATGTTGAGCTTTAAGCCAGCTTTTTCACTCTCCTCTTTCACTTTCATCAAGAGGCTCTTTAGTTCTTCTTTGCTTTCTGCCATAAGGGTGCTGCCATCTGAGTATCTGAGGTTATTGATATTTCTCCTGGCAATCTTGATGCCAGCTTGTGCTTTATTCCCTTAACAGACTTTATATATTACATACAACAGTATTAATTATATTTATCATGCTGTACATTGCATCCCTAATACTTATTTATCTTATAACTAGAAATTTGTAGTACCTTTTGACTTACTTTATCCAATTCCACCTCCCCTCCCCATGGCCTTTAGCTGGTGATCCTATGAGTTTGTTCATATGTTTGTTTTTGAAGTATAAGATGATACAGGTTTGAAGCAGAATCTCTTCCTCTCTAGGAAACTTCTATTTTTACTCTTAAGGCATTCACTCATATTATTAAAGGAAATCTCCTTTTCTTAAAGTTGACTATTTATACAAAATACCTTCACAGCAACACTTAAATTAGTATGTGTCTAATAACTGGCACTATAATCCAACCAGGCTGACCATATTGGTTTCCTAGGGCTATTGTAATAAAGTTCACAACTAGATGACTTAATCAAAATTTATTCTTTCACAGTTCTGGAAGGTATAAGGCTGAAATCAGGGTCTTGGCAGGGCCACGATCCTTCCAAAGCCTCTAGAGGAAGATCCTTCCTTGCCTCTTCCAGCTTCTGGTAGCCTCAGATATCCTTTGGCTTATGGTAATATTACTTCATTCTCTGCCTCCGTCTTCACATGGCCATCTTCCGTCTGTATCTTTTTTGTGGCCAACTTTTCTTCTTATAAGGACACCAGTCAGGTTGGGTTAAAGCCCACTCTTATCCAATATGACTTAATGTTAACCTGATTACACTTACAAAGACCCCATTTCCAAAAATACGGTCACATTCACAGGTACTGGGGGTTAGGACTTCAATGTATCTTTTGCAAGTCAACCCATGACACTGACCATAACAGACATTTATGCACCATCTCTTATTTTACTTTGGTTGAGGACTGCTCCCAGGGCTGTTAACTCTCTGGAATTTTATCCTTGCTGGAGAGACAGCCAAGAATACTGAGGCCAGAGAAAACTCTCAGGCTGGGCTTGCTGAGACGGACCATGAGCATATGAGAGAATAAGAATAGAAGTGTTACTGGGGTGCAGGTAGGGTGTGAATGCCCTCCCCCACACAGCATCAGCCAGGGGACATCCAGAGGTGACATCTCCCTAAAAATTCAAACAGTGTCCACAGTAAGTTCACCAGTCTCACAGAACTAAACAATGGTACAGAGTGTTGAACACCCTGAAACCCAAGTGACTAGAGACAAGCTACAATTTCACACTTCTTTTCTGAAGTGATAAGCAGAATTCAACCTTGGAAAGAAAACTGTCTTTGTTTTTAATGCTGAGTAAAAGCTTCATAGGCCTCTTTCATTACACAGAGGTAAAGCCAAACATTACCCTGTAATGGTGAGGTTCGAGACAATTTCTCTCATTGTGATTAGAATTACATCTCAGCAGAATGTGTTTTGATCTTGACTGTGAAACAGACCTTATGCTAACTGCAGAGAAAGAATATTTTCTTTTAATCTTTTAATATTTCTTTGAGGGATATGAGAAGGTTGCTTGCTGGGCCTAGGCAGCAGGTAAGGAGAGCTTAGCAATCTTTCTACAGAGAATTATGGGTTTATCTGCAGGTGATTTGGCTCTGCAGTGTGGCAATAGGCAGGGCCTAGGATGCAACAGGGAGGGGTTTAGTCTGAAGTTTGAAGGAGCCATTCTATACTTGGATTAGTTTACTAGGGCTGCTGTAACAAAGTACCACATGCCAAGTGGTTTAAACAAGAGAAGTTTATTGTCTCTCAATTCTGTATGCTAGAAGTTCAAAATCAGGTGTCAGCAGGGCCATGCTCCCTCTGAAAATGCTAGGGGAGGATATGTTCCAGGCCTCTCTCCTTGCTGTTGTTCAGCTGCTAAGTTGTGTCCTACTCTTTGCAACCCCATGGACTGCAGCATGCAGGCATCCTCTGCCCTTCACTATCTCCCGGAGTTTGCTCAGATTCACATCCATTGAGTTGGTGATGCTATCTAACCATCTCATCCTCTGCCACCCTCTTCTCCTTTTGCCTTCAATCTTTCCTAGCATCAGGGTCTTTCCAATGAGTCAGCTCATCACATCAGGTGACCATAGTATTGAAGCTTTAGCATCAATCCTTCCAATGAATATTCAGTGTTGATTTCCTTTAGGATTGATTGGTTTGATCTCCTTGCAGCCCAGGAAATTCTCAGGAGTCTTCTCCAGCCCCACAATTCGAAAACATCAGTTCTTCAGCGCTCAGCCTTCTTTATGGTCCGACTCTCACATCCATATATGATTACTAGAAAAAGCAGAGCTTTGACTATATGGACCTTTTCAGCAAAGTGATATTTCTGCTTTTTAATATGCTACCTGATTTGTCTTAGCTTTCCTTCCAAGAAGCAAGTATCTTTTGATTTCATGACTGCAGTCACTATCTACAGTAATTTTGGAGCCCAGAAAAATAGAATCTGTCACTGCTTCTACTTTTCCTACTTCTATGTGCCATGAAATGATGGGACAGGATGCCATGATCTTACTTTAATGTTGGGTTTTAAGCCAGCTTTTTTACTCTTGTCTCTCACCCTCATCCAGAGGATCTTTAGTTTCTTTTCACTTTCTGCCATTAGAGTAGTATCATCTGCACATCTGAGGTTCTTGATATTTCTCCTGGCAATCTTGACTCCAGGAGCTTGTGATTCATCCAGCCTGCCATTTCATGTGAAGTATTCTTCATATAAGTTAAATAAACAGGGTGACAATATGCAGTCTTAATATACTCCCTTCCCAGTTTGGAACTAGTCAGTTGTTCCATGTCCAATTCTAACTGTTGCCTCTTTACCTGCATACAGGTTTCTCAGGAGATGGGTAAGGTGGTCTGATACTCCCATCTCTTTAGAAATTTTCCAGTTTGTTGTGATGCACACAGTCAAAGGCTTTCATTAGTCAATAAAGCAGAAGTAGATGTTTTCCTGGAATTCCCTTGCTTTCTATATGATACAACAAATGTTGGCAATTTGACCTCTAGTTCCTCTGCCTTTTCTAAACGCAGCTTGCACATTTTTGGTTCATGTACTGCTGGACTAGCTTGGAGGTTTTTGAGCATAACCTTACTAGCATGCGAAATGAGCGCAATTGTATGATAGTTTGAACACTTTTTGGCATTGCCCTTCTTTGGGATTGGAATGATAACTGACCTTTCCCAGTCCTGTGGCCCCTGCTGAGTTTTCCAAATTTGCTGACATATTGAGTGCAGCACTTTCATAGCATCATCTTTTAGGATTTGAAATAGCTCAGCTGGAATTCCATCACCTCCACTAGCTTTGTTCATAGTAATTCTTCCTATGGCCCACTTGACTTCACACTCCAAGAAGTCCAATTCTAGGTGAGGTGAGTGACCAACCAATGTGATTATCTGGGTCATTAAGACCTTTATTGTATAGTTCTTCTGTGTATTCTTGCCACTTCTTCTTAATCTCATCTGCTTCTGTTAGGTTTTTGTAATTTCTCTTCTTTATCATGCCCATCTTTGCATGAAATGTTCCCTTAATAGTTCCCCAACTTACAGAACTCCAGTCTTCACTTGACATTCTACTTGTGTGTGCTTTCTGTCCAAAGTTCCCCTTTTTATAAGGAGACCAATCATGTTGGGTTAGATGCCCACCCTACTCATGTGTAACTTCATTTTAACTTAACTAATTACATCTACAACAACACTATTTCCAGATAAGATCACATGCTGAGTTACTAAGGTCTAGGTTTTCAACAACTTCTAACAATGCCTTCATCTCAAAGTTATACCTTTGACCAATTTTAAGAAATTTTTTCTCTTCTCTTTTTGGTGGTTATTCTTTTTTCATAAGCCCACATCTTTAGTGAAGTAATCTAGGTTTGTTTTCAAGCCTCTGCCAGATCTGCAGAGATGCTGTATAGGAAAACTACCAAAGCACAGTGCTGCTGGTTAAGGACATGCAAAAAGCAACTGGCAAAGAAATCTGCTGGTGGGGAGGAAGACAGCTGACAGAGACGTTAAGTGACAATCAGTACAGGTTTTAGGACTTGCAGGTATTCCTAAAAAAGCAAGAAATATTCAGAGAGGTGAAAAGACATGATTGCCTACTAATCAAGTGGGATAGAGCCTGGAAATTTTGTGATTTACACTTTGAAAAGAAGAGTGAATCCCCAAACAAATGATGGATATAACAGAACAGAGACAGACTCATTGACATGAAGAAAAACTAGTGGTTGTCAATGATGCGAGAGGTGGGAGCAGGGGCAAAAATAGGAAAAATGGACTAAGAGTAACAAACTACTAGGTGTAAAATAAATATAGTTGATATTTTATAATAACTTTAAATGGAGTATAATCCATAAAAATATCAAGTCACTGTTATATACTTGAAACTAACATTGTAAACCAACTATATGCCAATAGAAATAAATTCACTGTAAAAAAAAAAAAGCAATTTCCTATGGTTCAATCTAAAAAAAGTTGAATCCAAAGTCCAGAATATTTGGGGATATTTGGTTTTAAACCTCACTTGCCAGAGTCTTTAGAAAAGATTCGTTTTCCAGGGACAGACTCCCATTAATAAAGCTAAGTGAAATTGGTATATTTCAATTGCAATATCAATTAATTAATTAATTTAGAGTGAGAAATACAATTATTAGTTAAAATAGAACACTTGAATTGGCCAGTTGGTACATATACACCCTAAGGTCCATTTCTTATAGAAATTCCATCAGAATGCAGATTTACTTCTTTTTAATTAAAAAAGAAAAAAACATAAACCTTAGGCAAATTGGAAATTGACATCATCCTGTGAACCAAAGGCTACCCTGTGAAGTGCAGAATCAATCAGAACAAGGAAAATGAGTATTATCTCATTGCAACACTCTGGTGTGTCAGGCTCTAGGGATCTGGTTTGCCCATTTCCACAGAGGGAAATACCTTTGTCCCATACTCCCAGACTCAGACCTTGGTGGATAATGAAATAATACATAATAATCTGTTCGGTCTTTCTTTTCTGTTTTTCAGGATGGCTGTGCATCCTCCGTTCACATTATCCTTATCCAAAAACAGTAAGTACACGTGTTTAGATCTCATCATACATAGACATTTTCACACTGCACTCTGGGCTCCTAAGTTGTAAGTGTTTCCAAGCCCTTTGATCACAGAGTTCCACGAATTTCCTCAGTTGACTCACTCAGGTGACTGGGTGAGACCATAGTGTGTGGATTTTACCTCCTTATCTACCAGAGAGTGTGATGTCCTTCGCCTTCAAGTTTTGTGGAAGGGAGCACTCCATGTGACTCACGCATTTTAGCAAAACTCTGTGCTGTGTGTGTGTGTGTGAGTGCTAAGTCACTTCTATTTTGTCCAGTTCTCTTTGTGACCCTAGGAACTGTAGCACACCATGCTCCTCTGTCCATGGGATTCTCCAGAACAAGACACTAGTCACTGGAATTCTCTGACATATGCACAGGTTAAGAAAGATCTCGTACAGACTGCAAATGGTCCTGTGATCTTAACAGAACCCTCTAATTGTGTAAATAACTTCTTGGAAAAGCCCTGTGATATTCTCACATACACACAGGTAATGAGTGACAGATTGAAACAGAGTCTGGGCTTTCAGACTCTCATTTGCTGCCTCTGGCTGGTGGGTTTTCCAGGTTTTGGTTGCTTCCGCCATATGCCCAGCTGTGCTCACTGGTAATCATCTGTCCTCTTCCTTATTACTTTCTCCTTTTCCCCCTCACAGAGGGTGGAATGTCACAGAACCAAATCACTGATATGTAAAAACATTTAGAGGGTTTAGATTTATTTAGTTATTTTTCATTTCTTGTCAGGGGAAGAACGCACCTACATCAAGACAAAGTAGATTCTTTAAAAAAGTTGTTTTCAATAAGACTACTCTGTAGTGGGTATTAGGGCTTCCCTGGTAGTGGGTATTGGCCGCGACCTGCTAGAAAACGAATTGAGCCATTCAAACATGTTAGTAGCCTATTATGGAAAATTTATATTCTCATTCTAATGAAAGGCGATAGCTTATTCAATCAGAAACTTAGTCTGGTTTTACTTAAATATTGTATAACCATCATAGGATCTATTGTGCTGGGCTTCTGAAGAGACAGGCAAATAGTCCCTTACTGAGCTTGATTGGGTTTGATGTAGTATGACATACAGGGTAATTTTTTCTTGCATTAAGTCCAATTAAAGCAAAACAATCCCCAGGACAGCAGAAGTTTTGATGGTCTATGTTTATATGAATTACAAAAATGACTTTTTTGGAAGGGAAATTTACTCTTCAATGGCCTATTCCACTGTTTGAGTTGAAAAAAACATTTTTCTTAGAAAATATACTGATGTATACCAGAAGCCAGTACCTATCTTTGAGTGAATCACAGAAACTTCAAGGCTGAATATTCAGCCATCTTTTACTGTTCTACAGGCTTAACTTGTGAGAAGAGAATCCACATTCAGAGAAAGGGGGAGAGACAGGCTCTGGAGCTACCTCCTTTGTTTCTTAAGTCTGTGACCTGGGCAGGGTCCTTGACCTCTCCATATCTCCTCAATTTCCTCCTCTGTAAAATAAAGATGATGAGGGACAGTGTCTACTTTCTGAGTTGCTGTAAGAGTTGAATATTATAATATCCATATATCTAAGACTAGTCCTAGCCACTGATAAAACTGAATACATGTTAGCTAATTTAATAATTGGTATCACATGTCACACTTTAACAGATAACATTCAATATAGAGTCCAAAGTCTAAAATCCCTCAGGATGGCTACATATAAATTATATATTTACCTTTATTGAAGCAACTTAAAATTGCTTCAGGTTTTTATTCATATCACCTGTGGATTCACACATGTGTCTTGGAGTCTTGTAGTTCAAGAGCTAAATCTTAGCTCTACTATTTATCATTTCAATAACCAAAGGATTAGTATTGTCTTATATTCCTATCTACAGAATAGATTAATAATACTTACTTGTAGCTAATATTTATTGATAGTGTCAGTAAGCTGATACTTCCTACTCTTCGGGCCCTGATTTAAATACGTTAGATATTAAGAATTCATTTTGTCCTAACAACCACCCTCTGAGGACTTAGTCCTTGTCCCAGTTCATACAGTTAATGACCAGCCAAACTGGGATGAAAATCCGGGCATCTTGATTCCAAAGCCTAAGCTCTTCATTACTGTCTGTATAATGCATTCATTCATTCCTCAGATGTTCATTTCATGCTTCACACGTGTCCAGGTTGTTTGGATACAGCAGTGTATAAAACAAAGGAAACAAACGCCTCCTGACAAATTTAACTCTGTGATGATGTGTGAATTGATATAGAAGACAATATGGCCCATCTGAAATACAATTCGAGCCACAAATGCAAACCACCTGTACAATTTCAAACTTTCTAGTAGCCACATTATGAAAAGAAACAAGTAAAGTGAATTTTAATAGCATGTTTTATTTAACCCAAATCTCTAAAATACTATCGCTTCAACATGTAGCCAATATGAAAAATTATTAGCGAAGTCATTCTTTTTTTATATACTATATTTTCAAAATACAAAGTGTCTTTAACACAGCACAGCTTAATTCACACTAGCCACATTGTAAGTGTTCAATAGCATATGGACTAGTGGCTACTGTACTGGACAGAACAATTCTACGGAATAAGCATGAGCCTTTAAGAAGAGCTCAGTGTGCACCCTCTAAGTGGGAAAAGGGCTTGGTACTCCAGGGGATCTGAAGTAGAGTGAGGAGGAAGGAGAGAGGTCAAGATGAAGTTTGATGAGGATGTAGGCCCCAGGTTTTTAGGCCATGATTGTAGGTGAGTCATCTGGAAAAGGGGCTTCCCAGGTGACTCAGTGGTAAAGAATCCTCCTGCCAAGTAGGAGACAGGAGACACAGGTTTGATCCCTGGGTCAGGAAGATCCCCTGGAGAAGGAAATGGCAACCCACTCCACTGTCCTTGGCTGGAGAATCCCATGGACAGAGGAGCCTGGCGGGGCTACAGTCCACAGGGTCACAAAGAGTTGTACATAGCTTTGTGACTAAACAACAACATCTGGGAAAAGACAGGGATTTCTTTGCCCTGTTACTTTAAGGCACAGCTCCCTTTATCTTTCAAAATCTGAGTCCTAATTCACTGACTGTATAATGAGTAACTAAGTCACCCCCAAATCTTGTTAGCAAAAAATTTCTTGTGTTAGTGATCTTTTCAGTGCAGCTTGTTTACTTTGTCAGAGCAAACTAATGCCTCTTGTCATGTGAGATATAAGTGGATGTAATACTAACTTCCAACACAGCTTTCATTGTGTGAGCCGATTGAATTTCACCTTTGCAAACAGCATACATGCATAATCAGCTTTGAGAGTTGATGTGAAATGGAGCATTTTCATCCAAGGTTGGTTTAGTTCATTTAAAGCTGGCTTTGATTTAAATTCCGAGTGATGCTTTTAGCTCACGCGACAGTTAAAAATTAAATGAAATTATCTCATTCCAAATCATCATACCTTCTCTTCAGAAACCTTAGAATCCAGAAGGTTTATGGCATCAGGTCATACAAAGTATGACTGTTAGTACAAGAATGGCATGATTCATGTATGGTTTATCTTTTGAATTTATACAGCATGTTCAAGTTCAAGGGTGACTTTAAAATTCCAGAATCTGGAAGCACAAGAGTCCACATAATCTTTTAACTCTAATAATGAGCATTAACTAATTGTTAGACACAATTGCAGATACCTCTCCATAGATAGACAAGGAGTCTTTAAAATTTGAAAGATCCTTGCAACTGTCTTGTTACGGCATTGTGTCCTTCACAATCTACTACTAAGGTATCTTCCATCATAAATTTAGAAATATTTCCACATGGAAATATTATTTTGATCTTGGTAGATAAATTTAATGATGTTACATTATATATTGACAATACGCAAAGGGCTATTCTCTTATCTGAAAATGCTGACTCTTGGATTTCCCTACTTTAATAAAATTCATGCCCAACTCCTATTACACAGAGCAGAAGGCTTTGTATGTATGCTGCTGCTGAGTCACTTCAGTCGTGTCCGACTCTGTGCGACCCCATAGATGGCAGCAGGCTCCCCCATCCCTGGGATTCTCCAGGCAAGAACACTGGAGTGGGTTGCCATTTCCTTCTCCAGTGCATGAAAGTGAAAAGTGAAAGTGAAGTCGCTCAGTCGTGTCTGACCCTTAGCAACCCCATGGACTGCAGCCTACCAGACTGAGTTCAAATGTGTATTCAACATGTGAAACTTTTGGAAATCTATTTTCTGCAAAATGAAAAGTTTTCTCTTTCTTACCCTCAGTCTTCCATTCTCAATGATACATTAATTATTTGTTCATTTATTTGATACACATTTATTGAACTTTTTATTTAAAACACAAAGCTACGTGCTAAAGAGTGAATTTCTTTTTAACATAAGTAGCTCCTCATTGAAAAATGTTACATATGTGATTATAACATGAGTTAGAATGCGCTAAATGTCCCAAAAGCTATATACAAAGTGGTATGGCAATTTAGAGAAAGGAGGAACTACTGGTGAGTTTCAGATGTAGTTAATTATTGAGGTTGATTTTCAAAAATGTGTAGAATTTCAATAGGAAGATCTTTGATGGTGTAAGCATTTGAGAGAGGAAACTTGTTCAAAAGAATGATCATATTATTCTGTCCTTAAGTCAAAATTTTCAAAAATGAGCCAGAAGAGGGTAAAAATGGGAGGCAAGGCAAACTGAGATCCAATGCAAGAAAGCTTTGAGTGCCAGTTTGAGTGCCAGTCTGAGTATAAACCTTATTCTGTGGAAAATAGGAAAACTTTGAAATGTTTTCAGTAGAGAAACTATTATTCTTTAGACTTTTTTTCCTGGCAAAACTTTTAGGACAAATTATAGGGGAAATGGGCAGAAAATAGGGAGACCAGTTGCAAAGTAATTGCAACAGTCCAGTGGTAAAATAATGGGGGTTGAAGGCACCAATCTTAGTGACATTTTGGAGTTTTAATCTCAAGGCCCAGATCTTTGAGAGAAGCAAGTGGAAAATGTTGATGATGACACTTAAATTTTAATTCTGGCCAGTGTGAGGAATATGAGGATGAGTGAGCATCTGGTTTGTGGGAAGGGTGATATGTTTTAGGCAAGTTAAATTGGCACTCTATACCTTATCCTTTTTAGATGGCTGAACTAAAAACCAAGCTAAAGTGAAAAGAAGGACCAGAAAGGAGGGGCAGAGAAAGAACATTCTAAAGGTAAAATGGAAAGATCCGTAACATTCAAGCCCTCTCTCTACATAAGACTAGACTGGTTCTAACAAAATTCCATACAGGCCAAGTTCAAATTGTAGCTACTGGTTTTCTTCTTTCTTGTGATACTGTGACTTATAATAAGAAATCTATATTTAGTCTTTGTCCTTGTTTCTGGCACAGAGATCCCCAGACCCTTGGAATTTCCTAAACATTGAGACTGATAAAAGTACCTTTTGTTTTGTTAACAACACGAATTTTGAAGCAACTGAAGATAGGGGCTGTTGCCATTGGCGTCAACCCAGCTTAGAGGGTTGGAATTTTCAGTCCCACCCTGACATTGGGGAGGGAAAACGAGCTCAAGATGGAACTCAGTCACCAAAGGTCAGTTAACTAATCAGTCATGACTTTGTGATGAGGCTTCCACAAAACCCCAAAAGGACAGGTTTCAGAGAGTTTCTGGGTTGGTAAACAAGTGGAGAATTGTTTAAAAGATGGGAATACCAGACCACCTGACCTGCCTCTTGAGAAATCTGTATACAGGTCAGGAAACAATAGTTAGAACTGGATATGGAACAACAGACTGGTTCCAAATAGAGAAAGGAGTACATCAAGGCTGCATATCATCACCCTGCTTATTTAACTTACATGCAGAGTACATCATGAGAGACGCTGGGCTGGAAGAAGCACAAGCTGGAATCAAGATTGCCAGGAGAAATATCAATAACTGCAGATATGCAGATGACACCACACTTATTGTAGAAAGTGAAGAAGAACTAAAGAGCCTCTTGATGAAAGTGAAAGAGGAGAGTGAAAAGTTGGCTTAAAACTCAACATTCAGAAAACTAAGGTCATGGCATCTGGTCCCATCACTTCATGGCAAATAGATGGGGAAACAGTGGAAGCAGTGACAGACTTTATGGGGCTCCAAAATCACTGCAGATGGTGACTGCAGCCATGAAATTAAAAGATGCTTACTCCTTGGAAGGAAAGTTATGACCAACCTAGATAGCATATTCAAAAGCAGAGACATTACTTTGCCAACAAAGGTCCATCTAGTCAAAGCTATGGTTTTTCCTGTAGTCATGTATGGATGTGAGAGTTGGGCTATAAAGAAAGCTGAGCGCTGAAGAATTGACGCTTTTGCACTGTGGTGTTGAAGAGAGTCCCTTGGACTGCAAGGAGATCCAACCAGTCCATCCTAAAGGAAATCAGTCCTAAACATTCATGGGAAGGACTGATGCTAAAGCCGAAACTCCAAAACTTTACCACCTGATGCAAAGAACTGACTCATTGGAAAAGACCCTAATGCTGGGAAAGGTTGAAGGCAGGAGAAGAAGGGGATGACAGAGGATGAGATGGTTGGATATCATCATCGACTCAATGGACATGAGTTTGAGTAGGCTCCCGGAGTTGGCGATGGACAGGGAAGCCTGGCGTGCTGCAGTCCATGGAGTCACAAGGAGTCGGACACGACTGAGCAACTGAACTGAATTGCACTGAAACAAGCAGAGATATGGGGAGAGTGGTGCACTCGCACAGCCTAGAAGCCCATACCCTTTCCCCATACCTTGCTCCATGCACCTCTTCTGTCTATCATTCTGAGTTATATCCTTTTACAATAAACCAGTAATCTAGTAAGTAAGTTGCCTCTCTGAGTTCTCTAGCAAATTAATCAAACTCTAGGAGGGGACTGTGGAAATATCCGACATGTAAGTCAGTTGTTCAGAAGTACAGGTAAGTATGCCTGGACTGGTGGCATGCCACTAAGGTTTAAGGTGGGGGTCACTGGAACCCCTCAGTCTATAGCCAGTCAGTCAGAATCACTTTTGACTGGCATTTGAAGGTTGAGGGAGCAATCTCATAGGACTAAACTCTTAACAGGTAGAATCTGATTGTCACTATCCCTGATTATTGAGCTGACCTCTTGGACACCCTGTTGGTGTCTGATGCTTTGTAGTGAGTGGAGAAGACCCCCACCAACACACACACACACACACACACACACACACACTAGGATTGCTCTCAGAACACCAAAATACTTTCCTTACTAAACAGTGAAATCATAGTTTTATTGCTTCATGAAAAATTAATACACAATCTGATGTTTGTGGAAGATTCAGACGTTGAAATGCTTGACCTCAATTTTCTTCTTTAAGAGGGAATTTTTCTTAGTGACTAGAAAGATGTTGTGGGTGTTTGTCAAGAGAATGGGCAGTGCGCCTATTCTAGAAGAGAGAAAGACCCTAGGTTTCTTGGAAGTGATTTTAAGATTATCCCAGTGTTTTATCTATCCAAGTAAATAAATTACTTTCCACTACCTTTCCTCTTCCTCTCCAAAATCTATTCATCTATCCAAGTTATGTCTAAACACACCTCTTGCATGAAGCTTTCCCTTGTCTGCACTCATGCTTTCTGTTCTTTAAACTCCCTTAGCAATACATTTATATCCATTAATGACATCTAATTAGTGATGTGCAAGTGTCCCTGTTAGGGTGTAATCTTTGAAAACATAGACTGTATCTCCTTTTTCTAACCTGCGGATGCCTGGAACACAGAGAAAGGTTGATCAGTGATTGGGAAGTGAATGTATATGCAATCACTTAGTTTGCTGAGGACATTCTATATGTCAGGCAACACTCTAAGCACTTTACATATGCTATGTAATCTAATCTCTACCACGATCCAAGATAGAGACTGTTGCTTTGCCTAAGAGAAGGTGAGAGTAAGGACTTACTCACTGGCCACTTCAGTAGCAGAGGTAGGATATGAATGCAGGAGGCCTGGCTCCAGAGCCTATGGTCTTAGTTACTGTGTCTATTGACCCTTCCAGCTCCATGTCCTAATTTGGTTACCATATACATTAAGGAGGAAAAAGGAGCAAAAGTAAGCTTAGATCACTGCCTTTGTAATTATGGATACATGACTTTGTACAAATCATATGTAAATTTCTCAGATTCCTCACATAAAATGGATTACTAGCAGTATGTATTTTATGAAATTTTTATGGGTACTAAATGAGACAATGCGCATAAAATGCACATAGCAAAAACAAACTTTTGTGATGATGAGGAGGGAACTTCTAAGGTGTGTAACTTACATTATGTCCTTCTGGATCATAACGTTATCTTCCATCTGGGAGTGATATCTTGGCATCTGCCATTTTCGTGTTTGATGCTATGTTAGTTTTCCTGAGAGCAATGATTTCTAGCCAGTATAAAGCTATCCAATAACTGTTGTGAAAACACAGAAAATGTAGTGAGAATATGCAACAGGCAGAAAAGAAAAGGAAAGGCCTTATAACTTTAAAACCAAAAATTGAATCTTCTTCAAATATTAAATTGCAGGCATTTCTTAGTGTTTTATTATACTTTAGCCTGTGTGTAGCACACTTACGCACTTTTCTTTTTCAACCAACCTATTGTGTTGTATGTTGTCTGTAGCACTTGGAGTACATAGTTAAATAAACGCATGGGTAGGAAAGAAAGATCACTTTTAAAAGATATTGTTTTAGTTTACTTTTTTTTTTTTAATCTCTTTTAGTTCTTTGGGATTTTTCTGGAAAAGAAGTACTTAATCTCACTATTATGGTAAGAAACAAAAAGATATTGGGACTGCTCTGGTGGCCTGGTGGTTAAGACTTTCATTGAAGGCTTTCCTTAAGGCTTTCATTGAAGGAGGCATGATCTCTGGTTAGGGAACTAAGATCCTGCATGCCCTGCAGCACAGCCAAAAAAGAGAGAAAAAAACTAGCAAAAAGATGCTAACTCCACTAAAGGAGAAGAGATAAAAAGTGGTTGAGGAGGAAATATATGCTCTAATTCTCTTTTATTCCTCAGATGAAATAATTCACCTAATGCTAATATATGAGCCAGGCAATGACAAGAGAAAATAATCATTTTATTGCAGTGGATCTTTGGGTAGAAAATTTAGGGACAGAAACCATTCTTATCCTTGAGGGGAGAAAGGTAAGTATCTGATTTACAATACTTACTTATCTCCTCAGAAGAATGTCTAGTATAACATCAGCAAGACTTCATGTAACATTAATAACTTGAGTGAGGATTTATCAAAAGGTCTGAGATTCATTTAGTTTTGTATAACTTTTACCTCTTTTGAATTATTGACATGGAAGCTCTTTTTTAAACTATTTGGTGGATCTGTCACTTTAAGCAGTAGCATTTGCTGTGTATGCCTTGAATTTGAGTATGTGTATATATGACAACTACAACCAAATGGCCTATATTATTCATTTCTTGATACCATATATGCTAGCATATAACACTTAAATTTTTTATAATAAAAAATATAAACTTTCCAGATATTAATTGAAACCCAGTAGGAAGTGAAGTAATATATAAGAAGTCTAGTTTACTGTTTTGAATTGTGGTCTTAATAAATCTCACTCTGCTAAAATGATGACTCTTGTACTTTGCCTGCATTAAAATCATTTTAGGAGGTAATTGGTTTAGCTTATTGTAATGCTGCCTGATAATATTTCTTTTGCTTTTCAAGCAAAGAATAAGGTATCATTAAATTATTGTTGCACAGGGAAGTCATGTATTACAAATGTTATTGAATACAGAATATAAAATGGACTCAAGAAAAATAAATACACTTCACACAGGAGACTCACTACAGGTTTCACTGGATTATTTAATTCACTAAAATATGTTCCTATGTGATGGGCTAGAATTTCTTGGTTATTTTTTTAGTTACTTTTATTATTTTAAATTTACTAATAGAAAATATATACAAATACATAAAGTAAAGCGTTAAAAGGCATATTTTGGAATTTACTAGACTTTAGCATTAAATGAGATGGGGTGTCATTGTTTTGAACATTTAAAAAATAAGATGTATCAAAGTTTAATTTTCATTGTTGAACCTCCATTTAAAGAGAGATTGCCTAGATTTTTATAACTTTATTGTGATTTTTTAGGCATTGGAATTCCCATTAGAAAAATCAAACTTCTTTTAAAACAAAGATTCTCACAAATCATACATAAGCATCATATATAAATGTATACTTATATGTACATACATGTGTGCATGTGTATATGTATACATACATAATTGTTAAACATGCTTTTTAATTAAGTTGAGTATATTTTTAGCTAATTTATCCAATTAGTTAAATGCTTTCCTCAAATAAAGATTAAAAGAAAAAAATCAACAGCCTTTCGCTTTGCTTCCAGGCTGAGGTGAATTGGCTGAACTGACCTATTCTGGGGAAGCTGGTGGTTCATAAAGTTATAACCCAGGAGTGTGGTTTCCCTGGCATTCAGCTTGGCATCATGTGTACCAGCTGTGTCCAGTCTTTGTAACAGTTCTAGCCCATGCTTTGCACTTCCTTAGCTTGATATTTCACCACAATACCCAATCATAGGTTGGGCACCTTGTGAACTATTGGCAAAGTCCCAGTCAGCTGCGTGTGCACAGTGTGTGAATACGTCAGAAGAGATCATGGACGCACTGATGGATGCTGTCTTTCAGCCTGCTGCAAGAAAGGACTGGAAAGTCCCGAGCAGGAAGACAGAAGTGGACTAACTGAAGCAAGGAGGCGGGGGGCTGGGCAGCAACCCTGGAGGCGGTTAATGGCCGGCTGTTCTATAGCTCCTAGGACATAAATCTAGGCAATTCACCAGCTGGAGATGCTTGAGAAGGCAAAGGAATAAAATTACTATTCTTTTATTGCAACTTGGGTAAAATGAATGTTTAATTTCGAGAGCCAGTAGCACACTATTCTCTAACTACCAGCATCTGCTATAAGAAAAGGATTTTATGTATAAATACATTATTCTTTGGTCGGTTGGTTGGCTGTCAGCTTATGGAATATGTGGGTTGAGTTTTTGGTTTGGATTTTGTTTTTTATTGAGGTACAGTTGATATAGAGTATTACATAAGTTTTAGGGAGACACATAATGATTCACAATTTTCAGAGGTTATATTCCATTTATGGATATCATAAAATACTGGCTGTATTCCCAACGTTGTACAGTATATATCCTTGTAGCTTATTTATTTTATACATAGTAGTTTGTACCTCTTAATCCCCTACAGCTGTCTTGTCCCTCCTGCCTTCCCTCTCTTCACTGGTAACCCTAGTTTGTTCTCTGAATCTGTGAGTCTGTTTCTGTCTTGTTTGAAACTACTAGTTTGCTGTAGTCATTAGAGTCCCCAGATACGCAATATTATACAGTATTTGTTTTTTCTGTCTTACATTTTACTTTGCATAATATCCTCTAAATCCATCCATGTTGTTGCCAATGGCGAAATTTCATTCTTTTATTGCATGGTAATATTCCATGGTGTGTGTTTGTGTGTGTGTGTGTGTGTATGTGTGCATATATATATCTTCTTTATCCTTTCATCTGTTGATAGACAGGTTGCTCCCATGTCTTGGCAATTGTAGATAATGCTACTATGAACATTGGGGTGCACGTATCTTTTCAAATTACCATTTTATTTATTTATTTATTTTTTCAGATATATACCCAGGAATGGAATTGTTGAGTCGTATGGTAGTCCTGTTTTTCGCTTTTTGAGATACTTCTGTATTGTTTGCCACAGTGGCTATACCACCTTACATTTCCACCAGAAGTGTACCGTTGTTCCCTTTCTCCACATCCTTGCCAACATTTGTTATTTGTGTTTTTTTTTTTTTTTGATGATAGCCATTCTGACAGGTATGAGTTGTTGACTCATTGTGGTTTTGATTTACATCTCCGATGATCTGATGATTAATATTGTTGAACATCTATTCATGTGCCTGTTGTTCATCTGTATATCTTGTTGGACTGGGTTTTATGAAATTAAGTGGACTTTAAGACTGAAGAAACTAAATATCTTAGTACATGGAAATTTCAAAGCTAATTCATTTGTGACATCACACAATCAATACCTCAATCAAGAACAAGAGGAAAATGTCAAAAACAACAAGAACAAAACCTGAAACATAAACAGGAGAAGCACGTGCAGATATAGTAAACTTTAAAGGAGTTGGCCAGTTCAGTTGATAGGAAAGATTATAGAAGTCATATCAGCTTAAAGCAAAAAGTTCAAGTACCAATTAAAATGGGCCTAATAGAAACTATTTGTCAGCTCTTGACTCTGCAGACATGGAAAGTCTATTTGCTATAGAGATTTGTTCATGGTTTTAACTATATTTAAGTAAGAATTTTTAATATATTCAGATTTCAGCTCAGCAGAAGTATTACAGGTTAGAAGAAAAAAATTGTTATCATTAAATTTAATGTATTATCTAGGCTTTTGATTTTTTTATTTCCACAGTTTTGGTTTTCTTTCTTCTTTAAGATTCAGTTATTTTTATCTGTTGAAATTGTTACATGCAGTAAATCCTGAATGCTATCTTTCTTAATTATTTAATCTAATGAATAGAAATAATGACAGTGATGTACATGATTTTGATATATATCTTGTGTTGTTTTAGAAAATTTTCCTAATTTGGGGGCATACATAATACTACTATCTATAGCAAAAAATATTTAATTGCATATTGTATTTTGTTACCATCTCTCTCTTTACATGCATAATTAACTGACAATGAAAATTATAAAATACCATGTTGACCCTGACAGTTAAGTCCTTAACTGTATCCCAACTTTTCATATAGCTCCTTGTTTTGAACAAGGCATTTACTTCTCTGAGTCTCAGTTGCCTCATTCACAGAAATGAGGAATATCATTCTTGTTAATGTTGCTATGGGAAGCAAGTCAAATAAGGTATATTACTCTACTTTGATAAATATATGAATTAAAAATCAAGAGTCTACAGACAAATGAGCTTGGTCTCCATCTTAAACAAAATCCTAGGATAGAACAGACAGTAGAGTTTGCTTAGCATAAGATGTATCTAACCTCTTTTGTTTCATGGAATTCTTTTAGTTCTTGGTCAGGAAAATATAAAAATTACATTGGATCTAAGCTTAAAGACATTCAATAGAATTTCTTTTGATCTTTTTGTAGATAAGTTTTATAAATACAGAGTGAATTCAAGAAAAATAAAAAGAGAACCATAACTAAAATTTCTGAGCATCTCTCTGTGGCAGTCACCATGCTCGATGAGAACGTACTTCATCTTGTTTAGTTCTCCTGACCTTGTAACCAGCCTCTGGGGAATACTATAACATGTTGGATGAAAGTATAAGCTCTGGAACTAGAGTTCTTACTTTAAATTCCAATTCCTTCACTTTCAAGCTGTGTGACCTCAAAGAAGCTATTTAACTTCAACGTGCCTTAGTTTTTTCACTTGATGCACGTTAAGGTTGTAAATAAAATAGTTTATACCTTCATAGGGTTATTCTGAGGGTTAAATGCAAAACCTCATAGAATACTGCCTGGCACATGGTTAGCAGTTAATAAATAATAATTGCTAGCAGTGTTTTAAAAAGCAATTATTAAATGTTAACTCAGAAAACTGCAGCTTGTTAAGAAATTTGTCCAAAGTGCCATAGGAATGGAAAAAATGGAGCAATTATTAAGGTCTGTTTGCATCAGACCCACTGCCCTTTATGGCTCTAAAACTTTAAACAACTCCATACTGTGCTGTATGGAGTATTGAACTCCGCTGAAGGTATGAGGTGATGGAGCAGGTGTATATCACAGCATTGCAAACAACTAATAATGCAGTATTTGATATTTCTGTGCTTAAAATTGCATCAGCCTCTCCAGCACTGAAAACTTCCCAGTGGACATGATTTTCTGCCAGCCTGACCTTCTGGCATATTTTGTACTATTTCTCTATCTCTTTCTTTTCTCTCTTCTTCTTCTTCTTACTATCTCTCCTCTCTTTTATGATCTCCCTAATCTTTACATTCTTGATAACTTCTAATTCAGAGTGGTTTAACTTCTGCTTGCTTGAGTGAGTGCTTAGTCACTCAGTCAAGTCAGATACATGTCTGACTCTGCAAATCTTTGCAGTCTTTTACAGGGGAAGAAGATAAAAATCGTCTCTGCTTTCAGGAGCATAACACTCTTTTTTCTTTCTTTTCTTACCTATATACTTGATTACAAAGGACTCTAACTTGTTTTTGTCCCCCTCCAATTGAAAGCTCAATGAAGGCAAAATCTCTTCCTGCTGACTCACTACTGAATTCCCAGCCCATAGAAGAGTTTGATGTAGAATATGTGTTCAACATTTCATTTGATGGTATTGTACTATAGCCATGAACGTGAAGGTTGGCTTGGCTACTGCAGGAGCTCCTTAAGGGCAATCATTGTATCTCTGGTCCTATCACATCTCTGTTGTTTAGTCACTAAGTTGTGTTTGACTCAGCAATACCTTGGACTCTAGCCCACCACGCTCCTCTGCCCATGGATTTTTCAGGCATGTCTCTGACACTAGTATTAATAGATAGGTAATACTTCTTAATAGAATTGAATTCAGTTTACTCAAACTGTTTACTCAATATATCTAAGTATATTGACCTAGATATACTATTAATAGTAACTTGAAATCATGTCTCATAAAGAATTGTTGAAATAATTGAAAAATATTTAATGTGAAAAAGACAAGTCTTGGGAAGGACATGCAATTGTCTTCAAATTTCATCCGACTCTTGGGAACCCATGGACTGTAGCCTGTCAGGCTCCTCTGTCCATGGGATTCTCCAGGCAAGATACCAGAGTGGGTTGCAATTTCCTTATCTAGGGGATCTTCCCACCCCAGAAATTGAACCCAGGTTTCCTGCATTGCAGACAGATTCTTTACTGACTGAGCTACGAGGGAGTGAAAGTGAAAGTGAAAGTCATTCAGTCGTGACCATCTTGTTGTGACCCCATGGACTATGGAATTCTCGGGCCAGAATACTGGAAGAGGTATAGCCTTTCTCTTCTCCAGGAGATCATCCCAATCCAGGGATCAAACCCAGGTCTCCTGCATTGCAAATAGATTCTTTACTGAACTACAAGGGAAGCCCCTCAAATATCATAGAGACCCCCAAAGAAGAGAGACACTTGTCTGTCCTTGAGTTAAAAGACATTTTAGTACTGAATTAGAGAGAACTATTAGATTTAGTATGTTATTGTCAGGAGCAATGAATTGCTCATCACTGCAAGTACTCAAGGGGCTTCCCCAGTGGCTCAGTGGTAAAGAATCTGCCAACCATGCAGGAGATGCAGGGGATACAGGTTCAATCCCTGGGTCAGGAAGATCCCCTGGAGGAGGGCATGGCAACCCACTCCAGTATTCTTGCCTGGAGAATCTCATGGACAGAGGAGGCTGGAAGCCTGAGGTTTATGGGTTGCAAAGAGTTGAACATAAGTGAAGCAACTAAGCACAGCACAGCATTCACAGGAGGTGCCCAAGCAAAGTCTGGGGGTATGGGAGATAAAATTTAACAATAATATGTACAGTTGATATAAACCCCCAAGAACTGAGACTCTCTGAGTTTTCTAGATAAGTGCAAAGAAATACATTTCTTCAATCTCTTATAATTTTGCAAATAGTTTTCTGTAGGAAAATTAACCCTACCTTTCTCACAAGGACATTGTATTTTCAATTAAGAGTTGGATTGCTTTATACCTTACAAATTGTTTTCATATAATCCTTGCGGAGGTCTACCTTTGAATAGGTAGACCAAGTATTATTCATATTACTACCATTTTACATACAGACAGTTGCTTATCGAGGTGTGCTCATTTGCCAGAGGTCACGTATGTAGTAATTGATGTAACTAGATCTTGAACTCAGGTGTTTGTGCCTTTTTTTCCAGAACTGCCTACCACATCATGCCACTTCTATTATTACTGAGATGAGAAAGAGGAAAAACACAACCTCCTTTTAACATTCTAATGCAGATCCTCCCTTGCAGAAGAATGCTGCCAAGCACTCCGTAATTTATGCTTGAGAACAAATTTAAGTGGGATGATCAAGAGCACACGGACAATGAGAAACAAGATCTGGTTCAGAAAGCAAGGCTCTGGTATCCCATGATGCTATCTGCCCCACAGAATCTGACTGCTTTTCCTGGGAAGGAATTATAATGATGCTTTTATGTTCTTGGCCAGGAAATGTTTATAAATCATCATGTACCATTTGCAAGTGATGTTACCTTATGAATATTAAAAGATTAGGAAATGACATTGGCTTTTGTTGAAAACCTTGAGTGACCCTGTAACGAACACAATAAATGATTGCTTTTATTGCAGTGCCCTCTAAATATTATTAAAACTCTTTATAGTAGGCAGTAAATAATAGCAAACGAATGCTTGATTTATAGCAATTACAGTACAGATGAGTCGGATTCATGTGCCGTACTGTAATGAAGATAATAGCTCAAAATACACGAGAAACAGTCACTCAGTGAAATATGAGCTGATTTGCATGATCCATGTCCCTTGAGTAACCTGTAATTGGCTATTATGAAATGGAATAAGAATGATTTGGTCTACAAATAAGAGAAGTAGTACAGAATTACCATATTATCTCTATGAAAATATTTTTATTTTCACCCCCAAACTACTTTTGTGGAACGTAGGATGTGTGCTTCCGTATTTAACATATGTGAGTATTCATAAGTTAAGAAACATTCTTCTCTAATTCCTTTGAAAATTGGTATCATTCAACTTTATTCACAGTAAGCATACAAAATTGCTTTCTTTTAGCTTGAAGATATACGGCATTCTTTAATAGTCACCCTTTTAAGAATAGATTTTGTGGGTAAGGCTTGAAAAGCATTGAATCTCCAAACAAAGGAATTCAAGGTATATGTACAACCAATTTTATTCATCAAAGCAAATTTAGGTGATTCATATTAATATTTTAGATTTCCTGAAATTTCTAATGAAAACTTGGCTTTCTCAATTATTTAAATGTTTGCCTAGTCCCCTTTTGACTTCCCTCTATAGAAAACCACACCAAAGCAGTAACAATCCACATGAAATTTCTTTTTTTTTGGTGGAATAAGCTGCCATTTTTGAAAGGCAATGAAGGGAGCTGTGCCAATATGGTATTTCATGCCTAGACCGTCTGTCACATTCCTGAAATCTCATTCTTATTATCACACAAATAACCCAAGGGATAGAACTAATCCCACTGGCAAGGGGATTCATCAATGTTTATCCTAAAGTACTGTTACAGTGGCCATAATGGGAAAAGGTATACCATAATTAAGAGCTATAGTCAACTAATTAAGTCAAATTGTATCTAATTATAGATCCAATAATCTATGCCAAAGCTAGTTGTTGATAACTAAGGGAAAAATAATGTTTTAATTAACCTCTATTATGAATCACTGTGTGAAGGTTTTTTATTAAAAATATTTTTGTAAGATAACTACTATAGCTCTCTTTTATCTAATATTTTGCTTTAGGAATAGACAATAAAAATACAAAGTTATTTTTATAAAACTTTGCCTTTAAAACATTTAACTTAATATTGTTAATTATTAAATAGTCCTACAAAATTTGAAGGGAAAATATGAGCTAATACTGGTGCTAAATAATTATTTAATGAACTGTAATAAAATATTCCTGAAACAAATTAAGAAGGATAAGTAAAAATGAAATGGTCAACAGTGGACTTATTAAATAATAAAATGGAGAATAAGGTGCACATAATGAGAAAATATGAAACTGTGTAATCTTCATGTAAGTTAACTAGGGACAAATTAATAACAGTCTCCAAATAATTGAAAAATGGAAATAAAGTGCTGACATGTAGTTTTGAATATTTACCATGAATTTGAGCAAAATTACATTAAAAACAGTAGCTTAACATAAGGAGCTTTCTAATCTTGAAGATGGTTAATATTATAAAATATCCTGTAGCAAGCTATGAAACTTTTATCTCTAGATATCTTTAAAAATAAGAGATATGTAAATAAAACATCAGCATGAACTATCTGGAGCCCCCAAGCAGGAATAATAGCTCTAAATGTCTCATTCCCTCTAGTGTTGCTTGACAATTTAAAGAAAATAAAAATCCAATTTTGGTCTATGGTATATTTATTTAGATATAAATCCAATCTGAAACATAAGTGCATGAACCTACCTTCTTCTAAATAACAAATGTGATAAGATAAATATAATATCATCACAGAAGTCTAAAAGAATGTGAAATACCTTTAAAGTTTGAAGGAAATGGCAACCCACTCTAGTGTTCTTGCGTGGAGAATCCCAGGGACGGCGGAGCCTGGTGGGCTGCCATCTCTGGGGATGCAAAGAGTCGGACACGACTGAAGTGACTTAGCAGCATTCCTAGGATATGATAAGGTTATTATCCCGGGACCCGGATTTCACAAATGATTTGTTACAACAGCCGATATCTGAGCTTAATGACAAATTAATCATATATTAAATAAGCACTTTTCTACAATGTGTCAACCTTTGTGCTAGACAGATGTGTAGAATATAAAACACAAAAAGGACTTAGCTCTTGACCTCAGGGAAGATATGAAAGAGAAAGGTAAGAATTGTACATAAATTACTAAATTAAAAAAAAAAAAACAAGTATAATGACCAATACCAAGGAAGTATTGTTGTTGTAAGGACCAAGTAACCATTTCTTAGAAATGATATTTTAGGAGTTTCATAACAATTACAACATTTAATTATCATGAACAGTAGATAAGAGTTGGATGGGGAAAGAAGGTTGTTGGAGGTAATTCTCTGCAAACCAAGTGACAATGATGAATTTTAAAGAGCTTTATGATTAGTAAGTGTTGTCTTTGTTGTTCAGTTCAATTACATATGCTGAATCACGTGCCAGGCTCTATAATAGAGGTTCATAGTGTTATCCTTATGTAAAATTAACCTTTATTAAATTACAAGTTTTGTACCAGTCAGCCTTTTTCTTAAAGAGTATAAGCATTTTCTCTCTTCACTCTCTCCTCTCTTCTGAGATGATTCAGTCCATACCCACGACTTTTATTATCATCCACATAGCTTGTAAATTTGTTTCTCCAACTGAGAGCTCTCTTCAGAGTTCTAGGCTATGTGTCAGCTTCCTATCTGATATCTCATGCAACAAACGAAAACTATAACAAAATTTGTAATCTTTCCCATCAAAACCGACCTTCCTCCTTTATTTCCTGTCTCAGTGGATGACACCAATATCCATCTAGTCTTGCAAACCTGAAACCTAGGGATCATCTTAAATGCCTACCTCTTATTACACACCATAATTTTACCAACAATTCCAATAATCCAACTTTACTATTAAAAATCTTACATTTATCCATTTCTTTTCATGTTACCTGACAATAATGGCAGTTCTCACTACCATTTTATTTCATATGGCCACTGCAATACATTCCTTTTTTGCATAAGTTTTTGCCTCTTTCCAATTTATTCCCCATACTGCAGTGGGAATGATTTATTTAGACGACATCATATTACTTCCTTGCATAAACTTTCAAAAGACCATCAGAATTAAGTCCACAGTGTCCAAAGTCTTTCATAATATGACGTCTGCCTAGGTCTGCAACTGGTCCCAAAGTAGATTTTCCTCGATGTCTTGTGTGAAGCTTTCCTTAAAGTTCTCAAATGTGTCATTCTCCATCTAGCTTTGTAAATTCCTTGCATATGCTTCTCCCTGGCCTGAATGGAGTGCTTTCTGCCATGTCCACTGCCTTACTCTCAACTGGCTTTTTTTTGTTAATACTGATTTATCAGATCTCAGCTTAAATAACACTCCATTAAGAAAACTGTCCATCACCACCTGTATTTTTCCTTTGTGATCTTTTTCACCCACATACATATAATTCAATGGTGAAAAAAATCAAGTTAAATAACATGAAGATCGATTTGTAGTTTAACATGGTCAAAAGTGGGCTTTCCTGGCGATTCAGATGGTAAAGAATCTGCCTGCAATGCTGGAGAATTGGGTTTGTTCCCTGGATTGGGAAGATATCCTGAAGGAGGGCCTGCCCACCCACTCCAGTATACTTGCCTGGAGAATCCCCATGGACAAAGGAGCCTGGTGGGCTATAGTCCACAGGATCACAGAGTCAGACATGACTGAGTGACTAAGCAAAGCACATGGTGAAAAGCATATGCATGTATCTCTTCTCCAGCTCCAAAAACTTTCATTCAGAATATACAAACACAGAGAAACAAAGAAAATCAGACATAAATCAATAGTAGACTACAGAGTTAAACCAGTCAATTGGAGATTGAAAGTAAACTGGCTCTGTCTTAGTGGAGCAGGGATTTCCATCACCTAAAAGACCTTTGAGAGGAATACCAAAGAAAGATAAGCCAATTTGTACCTATGGAAATCCAGAAAGTCTGAAGAGTGGAGGTACCAAGGATCATAGAAGCAGATGAGGATCTAAAAACAGTGGGATTATCAAAAGTCTGCATAAAAAGCTGTTGGACAACCCACCTAGATAACCCTTCTCTACCTAATACACATTGAATTAGATAATAAAGTCTCTCTCTACCTTCGGATGAAACTACATGGGTATTATCTAGATAAATCAAATCAGAAAGTCTCTGGGCTCAGCAATACCATATTTCTAATTAATAACTAATAACGCATGATGGAAGCCTTGCTGTGCCACAGTCTCATACTTCTATATTCTATTTCTTGTCCCCTACTAAGCCGGCATCTGGTTTGGTCATGGTCGTCCAAACAAATGAAGGCACAGCAACTCAATTAGCATCTCAAAAACACTCTTGGAAAGAAAAAGGAATTGAAATAAAATTTTCAAAGTTCTAAGGGAGATTGCTTTCTGATCTAGGTTTTATGTCCGATGTGACAGGCAATGAAGTGTAAGAATACAAGAAAAAAGACACTTTCAGACCTGTAAGTAAAAGTCGCTCAGTCCAGTTGTGTCTGATTCTTTGCGACCCAAAGAACTATACAGTCCATGGAATTCTCCAGGCCAGAATACTGGAGTAGGTAGCCTTTCCCTTTTCCAGGAGATCTTCCCAACCCAGAGATCGAACCCAGGTCTCCTGCATTGTAGGTGGATTCTCTACCAGCTGAGCCACAAGGGAAGCCCAGACCTGTAAGTGCTCAAAAATTTGGCCTTGTATGAACCCTTTCTCAGGAAGCTGAATGATATACTCCATTAAGAAAAACAAGTTTTAGGATCTAAGTAACAAAGGTCCATACACAATAAAAACCAAAGGGATTTTCTAAGAAATGGCAAGGGAAAACCTCAATGTGCTTAGTCATTCAGTCGTGTCCAACTCTTTGCAACCCCATGGACTGTAGCCCACCTGGCTCCTCTGTCCCTGGGATTCTCCAGGCAAGAATACTGGAGTTGATTGTCATTTCCTACTCCAGAAAATCTCAATAGCAGTACATAGATTCAAGAATGAGGGCAGAAGGATCCAGGGTTAAAATAAGACTGAATTAATTATCTAACTGCTTTGGTCTTGCAGAAAACAATATAACTGAAAATAATAAAAAGACAGTTAATTTCAGAAAAAATAAAACAAAATACAATAAAGGAAATATAATCATGTTATTTTGCTAAGTAGTCAATATTATTAATATTGTTGTAATATTATAAGCATTGGGATAATTGAACAAGAAGACGTAAAGTCTAAGAAAGCCAGATTTTCATCTTATAAAATATACATTTATCCTTTGACCTTGCAGTGTCAGTTCTAAGAATATATCTCAAAAATACTGCAAAGTTTTCAAAATTAGTTATACTCAATGTTATTTACTCTAACATTATTTATAATAGCAAAAAAAATGGATGTGATTCCATTGTTCTTCCATAGAAACCACATTCAATAAACTATGGTACATTATCACAATAAAATATAATGCACCAAATGAAATTGACAATGGATTAATTTCCAAAATATACAAGTAGCTCATAAAAGTCAATATCAGAAAAGCAAACAACCCAATCAAAATTGGGAAAAAGACCTAAACAGATGTTTCCTCAAAGAAGACATATAGATGGCCAATAAACACATGAAAAGATGTTCAACATAGCTTATTATTCAGTTCAGTTCAGTTCAGTCGCTCAGTCGTGTCCGACTAATTGTGACCCCATGAATCACAGCACGCCAGGCCTCCCTGTCCATCACCAACTCCCGGAGTTCACTCAAACTCTTGTCCATCGAGTCAGTGATGCCATCCAGCCATCTCATCCTCTGTCGTCCCCTTCTCCTCCTGCCCCCAATCCCTCCCAGCATCAGAGTCTTTTCCAATGAGTCAACTCTTTGCATGAGGTGGCCAAAGTACTGGAGAGAAATGCAAATCAAAACTACAATGGCCATCATCCAAAGTCTACAAACAATAAATGCTGGAAAGGGTGTGGAGAAAAGGAAACCCTCTTGCACTGTTGGTGGGGATATAAACTGATGCAGCCACTTTGGAAGACAGTATGGAGATTCCTTGAAAAACTAGGAATGAAACCACCATATGACCCAGCAATCCCACTACTAGGCATATGTCCTGAGAAAAACAAAACTGAAAAAGACACATGTACCTCAATGTTCATTGCAGCACTATGTACAACAGCTAGGACATGGAAGCAACCTAGATGTCCATCAACAGATGAATGGATAAAGACGCTGTGGTACATAAATACAATGGAATATTACACAGACATAAAAAGGAATGCAATTGAGTCGGTTCTAATGAGGTGGATGAACTTGGAGCCTATTATACAGAGTAAAGTAAGTCAGAAAGAAAGAAACAAATAATGTATACTAATGCATATATATGGAATCTAGAAAGATGGTACTGATGAAATTATTTGTAGGGCAGCAATGGAGACAGAGACATAGAGAACAGACTTATGGACATGGGAGTTTGGGGAGGAAGACTAGGGTGGGATGTACGGAGAGAGTAACATGGAAAGTTACTTTACTGTATTTAAAAAGATAGCCAATGGAAATGTGCTGTATGACTCAGGGAAATCAAACCAGGGCTCTGTAACAGACTATGGGAGTCGGATGGGGAGGAAGGTGGGAGGGAAGTTTAAGAGGGAGGGGACTTATGTATACCTATGACTGATTCATGTTGATGTTTGGCAGAAACCAACACAATTCTGTAAAGCAACTGTCCTTGACTTACAAAATAAATAAATATTTCTATTGCATATATATATATATGTATATATATTGCAGCTACTGAAAAGAAATAAGGACAATCTCCTGCTGCTGCTGCTAAGTTGCATCAGTCGTGTTCGACTCTGTGTGACCCCATAGATGGCAGCCAACCAGGCTCCCCCATCCCTGGTATTCTCCAGGCAAGAACACTGGTGTGGGTTGCCATTTCCTTCTCCAATGCATGAAAGTGAAAAGTGAAAGTGAAGGCATTCAGTCGTGTCCGACCCTCAGCTACCCCGTGGACTGCAGCCTACCAGGCTCCTCTGTCCATGGGATTTTTCAGGCAAGAGTACTGGAGTGGGTTGCCATTTCCTTCTCCAAGGACAATCTCCTAGACATTGTTAAATGACAGAAACCAAAGTAGAGTTATCATTATTTATAGAACAGTTATGACTAAAAATACAAAGCAAATAAGTGAAGCACTATTTGATAATTCCTCAAGAAAAGAATTCAGACTAAAATCATCATTGCATGAAATCATTAGAATTAGATTTAATATTGAATTCTACAGTTGAAAGATCAGGGTATCATCCCGTGCATCCACTTTTCAATCATAGCATCTATTAATAGTGGGAGGACCATATTTTATCCAGATAATATATATTTCTGGAGGTCTGAAGAGAAAACTTAAGCCATCTTAAATTCAATTTTTAAACTTTTACTATTTATCTTAAAATTTTCATATAAATGGTACATTCTATACATTTTCTATATTCAGTTCAGTCACTCAGACTCTTTGTGACCCCATGAATTGCAGCACGCCAGGCCTCCCTGTCCATCACCAACTCCCGGAGTTCACTCAAACTCATGTCCATCAAGTCAGTGATGTCATCCAGCCATCTCATCCTCTTTCGTCCCCTTCTCCTCCTGCCTCCAATCCCTCCCAGCTTCAGAGTCTTTTCCAATGAGTCAACTCTTCACATGAGGTGGTCAGAGCATTGGAGTTTCAGCTTTAGCATCATTCTTTCCAAAGAACACCCAGGACTGATCTCCTTTAGAATGGACTGGTTGGACCTCTTTGCAGTCCAAGTGACTCTCAAGAGTCTTCTGTATTACATACCCTTTTAAATAGAGCCCTCTCACTGTTTTAATTATATGCAACTTAGAAAAATTGATACTCCAGAAATATGTACTTTATCTCTTTTGTATTTTTGCCTACATTCTGCCTTTCTAGCTTAAATAGAGTTTTTCTTCATAACCTCTTTAGCATGTGTGAGTAAGTGTGTGTGTGTGTGTGTGTGTGTATAAGCAGGAGAGAGAGAGAGAGGAAAAATCTGCCACTGTAGCTAGCATTTTTGAGATGCTTAGTGGAAAAACATAATTGATGAGAGAATCTTAGATGATACTAGGAATGCCTGCTTTGTTAGGTTGGTGAATTTTAAGATAAATAAGATAGAATTGTTAGCAAGTAAGAAAAGGTAAGGGGCAAAGTAGGGATAGAAGATGACAGAGAGCAAGAATGTTTAATCGAGCAGTACAAAAGAGGAAAGGAGAGAAATAGAAAAGAACACAGAAAAGGTTGCTGAAAATATAGTAGCTCAGTAAGCTGACTATGGAATATAAATATTTGGTCAAATTATCACCAAATCAAAATATGTGGGACTTGCTTCTATCTCCAACTCCTGAATTCTAATTTACCCTCTTGATTTATCTTTCTAGACTGTCTCAGTCTATTTTATTTTAATTTTACCTGTGTAAAAATGATAGTAGCTAACACTTATTTAGTGCTTACTCCATAACAGACATTGTTCTAAATATAAAGAATGTTAACAGAAATGCCCCTTGAGAAATATTGGATAGTATTTATATCTCTAAATCATAGATCAGATACTAAGACAGAAAGGTTAAGTAACTTGCACAAGTCAGACATCTAATAACTTGTAGAACCAGGATTGAAATACAGGCATTCTAATTTCAGAACTTGCATGCTTAATCAGTCCTAATTTGATCAGTTTGACTTGATACCTTATGATGTATCACTGTGAAAGCTTTACAGTACTATTCTCTTTTCTGACTTTTGACACATCTTTGAAACAACAGCAAACTGAAGAAACTTCAGTAGAATGAATGTACAGTGACTTGAAATAAAGTCATTTAAAAAAATATTTTAACTAATATTCTTAATGTAGAATATGCCATTCTTAATAGGAAAATAATACTATTCATGTGTGGTAATTTACTAATATAAATATAACTGGTTAATATCAGAGTTATGCAAGATGACTGGTCAAGGTCCTAAATGATCCGTAGAAAATTAGTTTCACATATAAATTCAATTGAGTTAATAGTGGTCATTATTCATTGTCAACAATGGCAAGTGGAACAAAATTGGTGACTTCTATTAATAAGTAAACAAAATTGGTATTTTCTATTACTGAACAAAGATTATGTTAAACATTAAACTGCAAAAGCCATTTTAGTTACAATATGCACAGTTTTTCATCTGATTAATATGTAATTATAAAAGGGCTAATATTTATTACTAAATATGTGCTGGATATAGTAAATATACTGTTCTAAAAACATTATTCAAGAGAAATTATGTAATCACATTTTAGACATCTTCTTACTTGTAGAAGAAAAAAAAAATCTTCCTTTTTTTCTTAGTATACTTACTAAAACCTAACTTGATTGCTTGAAGAAAGCACAAGAGCTTACGATTTCTTAAGTAGAATAAAATGTTCGTATGTTCTATAATGGTGCTATCAACTAAATCTCTTAAGAATAATATAATTGAACTGACATTTAACTTGGCAATTAAGGAAATTATCTTAGCTTCATGTCCGGTTTATATAAGGAAGTTGATGTTTTGAGGTTAACTGAGAGTTGGTATTTTAAATGCTGGCAAATTTCTAAAATCAAATGGATTCTCTTGTGGAAGACTTCTGCTTCAAGCTTGAATAGAATAGCTGGGAAAGACAATATGTATACCATAAATCACCATAATATCCAACTTTATTCTACCTGTATATATATATATATATATGTTTGAGGCATCGTATCATTGCTGAAGAAACTAAGACCTGAAAAACAGATCCCAAAAGAAGGAGAATCACAGAAAATGAAACAATATTCTCTGAGTTACTTCTTCCCCATAAGCATTTGTGCATCTTGGCTCTGATTCAGAGACTGAATCCAGGCAGAAGGTCATGGTAAAAAGGTAGATATGCCAGCAGAACACAGTCTCACAAGATTAGAGAGGCAAATGTCAGATCAGGACCCTCTGATTAGAGAGTCCGAGATCCAAGTGAGATGGGAAGCATAGAGCAAAACTCCAGTTCTTGGTTCTATTCTCCTCTAGACACTTGTCCTATTTTTAAGTGTCTCATAAAAAGTGGCTAAGAAACTAAGCATAAAAAGACTGAAAAGCAAAACTGAGTTAGAAATAATAAAATTAGCAACTCACTGGTTATGAGGTTTATCAAAGAATCTGCCTGCAATGTGGGAAACCTACATTCATTCCCTGGGTCAGGAAGATCCCCGGGAGAAGGGAATGGCTACTCACTCCGGTATTCTTGCCTGGATAATTCCATGGACAGAGGAACCTGGTGATTGCAAAGCATTGGACAAAACTGAATGGCTAACATACACACACACACAGAGTGAATTCTTACATTATGCGGAGAATTATGCCCCTCTCAAATTCATATGTTGAAGTCCTAACCCCCAATACCTCAAAATGTGACTTTATTTGGAGATGGAGTCTTTAAAGGGGTAATTGAGTTGAATTTCTGTCATTAAGATCAGTCTCCAGTTCAGTTCAGTTCAGTCACTCAGTCTTGTCTGACTCTCTGTGACCCCATGGACTGCAGCATACCAGGCCTCCCTGCCCATCACCAACTCCTGGAGCCTACTCAAACTCATGTCCATCGCGTCAGTGATGCCATCCAACCACCTCATCCTCTGTCACCCCCTTTTCTCCCCTGTCTTAATCCAATATAACCGGTTTCCTTATAAGAAGAGATTAGGACATAGAGACTCACAGAGGAAAGAATACGTAAAGACTAGTGAGAAACTATCCAACTACAAGTCAAGGAGAGAAACCCCGGAAGAAACCAACCCTGTGACACTTTAGCATCATACATCTAGCCTCTAGAATTGTGAGAAAACGATTTTTTGTTGTTGTTGAAGCCACCCAGTCTGTGCAACATTGCTATGGCATCCCTAGCAAACTAATACATTCTGTATGCCAGCAATAAATAAAAGTGTACATTTTCAAGCAATGACATTTCAATAACTGCCCCCATCCCCAAACTACTTAAACCATTATTTCTTATGTGTGAACTATATCTCCATTAGCCAAAAAATATTTCCTTGAATGCTGCTTTTTTAGGGGTATTTTATAATTCCAGGAGCATTCCTGCATCACACATCTGCCATCAATTCACTAGACGTTCATTAGTGCAGAAGTTCTGAGTCACAGAAAAGTGAAATTTTCCCCATAAAGGTCGGAGTTTTCAACTGAAATGATCATACAGTTCTCCAATGTTATTTTAATTGAAATAACCATTAACCAATGTGCAGTTCTTGACTGAAAAACAAAAATAATAAAAGTATTGAAAGAAAATACATGAAAAATATGTTCATAATTCTCATATAGGAACAATCTTCCTAAATGAAAAATGAAACACAAGCCATCATGGAAAATATTGACAGATTTGACATCATGAATGAAAATATAATCATACAGCAAGAAACACTCAAAGTTAAAAGACATATGAAATAGCAAGAGAAAATATTTGCAATATATACAGAATTCCAGTGAATAAATAAGGAAACTCTTAGTTCTCTATTTCATACACAACTTCTATAGACAAGGCATAAATATACAAAGAAGTAATGTGTTAGGCACTGGGAATACAAAGAAAAATAAGACAGAATTATTGCCATCCAGAGGACCATGATCCAATGGTGGAATGCTTGAATAAGTAAACAGTTAGAAAACACAGTGAATTATTATAATGTAGTTGTGAACAGATTTTTTTGGCTATATAGAAATGGGAGGGCCAAATCTTAACAGGGATCAGTGGGATGTTATGTGGGAAAAAAATCAAAAGGTGAGGAATGATGTTGCCCAGAAAGGAAAATATCAGCCATCTCCCAAAGGTAGAGGAAGAAGAAACTGGGCAGACAAAAGTTGGAAAGAGTAAGGGGCAAAGCAGTGGAGTGAAGAAGAAGACATTTCAAGCAGAGGGAATAACTTGTAAAGTACTATGTGCCTGGTGGTGTTTTGGAGGGAAATTAAGAAAAACTGCACAGATTTAAAAAAAATACCCTCTATCAGTATGCTGCTGATAACATAACAGTTATCAGTTATGTTACAAAAACACAAAAACAGAAATATTGACCAATGGAATAAGATAAAAATCCCAGAGATAAACCCATGCACCTATGGACACCTTATCTTTGACAAAGGAGGCCAGAATATAGTGTAGAGAAAAGACAGTCTCTCCAGTAAGTGGTGCTGGGAAAACTTGACAGCAACATGTAAAATAATGAAATTAGAACACTTCCTAAGATAAACTCAAAATGAAGTAAAGATCTAAATGTAAGACCAAAAATTGTAAAACTCTTAGAAGAAAACACACAGGCAGGACACTCTGACATAAATCACAGCAAGATCCTCAATGACCCACCTCCTAGAGTAATGACAATAAAAACTAAACAAATGGGACCTAATTAAACTTAGAAACTTTTGCACAGTAAAGAAAACTATAAACAAGATGAAAAGGCAGGCCTCGATTTGGGAGAAAATAATTGTAAATGAAGCAACTGACAAAGGATTCAGCTCCAAAATAATACAAGCAGCTCAGGCAGCTCAATATCAGAGAAACAAACAACCCCATCAAAAAGCGGGCAGAAGATCTAAACAGACATTTCTCCAAAGAAGACATACAGATGGCTAATAAACACATGAAAAGATGCCTAGCATTCTTATTATTAGAGAAATGCAAATCAAAACTACTATAAGGTACACCTCATATTGGTCAGAATGGCCATGATCAAAAAATCTACAAATGGTAAATGCTGAAAAGGATGTGGAGAGAAGGAAATCCTCTTGCAATGTTGGTGGGAAAGTAAGTTGATATAGTCACTGTGGAGAACAGTATGGAGATTTCTTTAAAAAAAAAGGGGGGGGGCGGAATAAAGCTACCACATGACTCAGCAGTTCCATTACTGGGCATATACCCTGAGAAAGCCACAGTTCTAAAAGACACATGTACCCTAATGTTCATTTCAGCAGTATTTACAACAGCTAAGGCATGAAAGCAACCTACGTGTCCATCAGCGGATGAATGGATAAGGAAGCTGTGGTACACAAATCCAGTGGAATATTACTCAGCCATAAAAAGAAAGTTGAGTCAGTTCTCATGAGGTGGATGAACCTAGAGGCTGTTATCCAGAGTGAAGTAAGTTATGAAGAGAAAAACAAATATGGTATTTTAATACATATAGATGGAATCTAGAAAAATGGTGCTGATGAAACTATTTATAGGGCAGCAGTAGAGACACAGGCATAGAGAACAGACTTATGGACCCAGTGGGGGAAGGAGAGGGTAGGATGAAATGAGAGAGTAGCATGGAGACATACACTACCATATGTAAAAGAGATAGCCAGTTGGAATTTGCTGGGTGATGCAGTGAACTCAACCCCTTACTCTGTGACAACCTAGAGGGGTAGGTTGGGGTGGGAGGTAAAAGGGAGGCTCAAGAGAGAGGGGACATGTGTATACCTATGGCTGATTCCTGTTGATGTGTGGCAGAAACCAACACAACATTGTAAAGCAATTACCCTTCAATTAAAAATAAAAAAATTTAAAAATATAATAGTATTAAAAAAAAATTACCTCGATGAGGAAACAAAACAACTTTCCACAGTCAGGGTGTAGGACTATGGGCATTCTTCATTGTACAGCCTCACTGATAGTAAGGAAGTAGATTCTGGGTGCTAACTCAGAATATTCTGGGGTGGGCAGAGCCATGAAGGCTGTAAACTGATAAGTATTAAGTTCTGACATGACTTCAGATTCATTAAATTGTTATGTCTAATGTTACATTTCTTTTTTTTCAAGTGCTAACCCATTTCTTCTCTCCTTAAACCTTTTGTTCCAGCCCTGTTTTCAAAATTGTCTCAAATACTGTGCCACTTCCTATATATCTGGAATCTACATCCGTGGCAGAGTAGGTAATTCTTTTAATCATAGCAATTACTAGAGTATTTATGTAAATGTGTCTATATAAACTCAACAAGCTGCATTAGAAAACAAAAAGCATGGCAATTATAGAAGAAGCTTTCTTTCATTTTGTTTCAAAATTACTCAACCTATTTGATAAGTGTATCTCAGAGAAGGAGATTGGGTAATTGGTTACTATCCAATGGAGGCTATTAAATTACCATTCTCTGTTGACACAATGTTTGCTAAAATTAAATTTCATCATGATTGATTTCCAAACAATTCTTTATGATATCTACTCATAAGAACTTATCAATAGATAAACAGCTATTGCAGGCCTCCATAAGCATAGCTAAATTATGGCTTTTCCCAAATTTTTATTGGAATAAATTAGGATATTTCCTAAAGTTTGCATCTATATTCTATGCTATTTACAATTCCAAAAAGTTATAACATGGAGAAATGGGAATTGGAAAATTCTTATAAAAATCTAATAATAATGACCTAAATTATTAACGAAATGTGAAGCCCTAAAATTGATTTAGATAGCAATTATTTATTAGCTATATTCAATTCAGCTGTCATTGGAAAATAAATCCCCTAGAAGAGATACCTCCTTCAAAAAGGGTAAACAGTTTATATGCAGTTTCTAAAAAAAAAAAATAATCAATTTCCTAATAGAATATCTGTGAAGAATTCAAATAGCCTAATTTTAACATGTGAAGATCAACTATATAAAAGAAAAATGATTCTAATATGGTTACATTTTTTATTCTTTCACTTTGATGTATAATCAAAATATTACATGTACTCAAGTATATGTTATCTATAAAGAATACAGTGTACAATTAACATAAAGAAAATATGAATTGACCAAATATTAACATTATTCTACCTTTGTTTTGCATATGAAATTGAATATTACAAAATTAAAAGTATTATCAAATTGAAAGTAATTTTACCATGATTAAAAGTAAAATGTGGCACACCAGTTTAGCTGATTATCACTGATCAAAAATGGTGACTTAGACAGTAAAGACTCTGCCGTCCAGTGCAGAAAACTCGGGTTCAGTCCCTGAGTTAGGAAGATCCCCTGGAGAAGGAAATGGCAACCCACTCCAGTATACTTGCCTGGAGATTCCATGGATAGAGGAACCTGGCAGGTTACCATCCACGGGATTGCAAAGAGTTGGACATGACTGAATAGCTAACACACACACACAACTTATTTGCATAATGATTCATTTCATTTTTCTTAGTTTGTTCTATCCTGTGATTTTATGTTTACTAGAGTTATAAATTTTGTTAACTATCTAGATATGGACTTAGTAGTAACTTAACCTTTAACAAGTAAGTTTTTCAAATCAAATTAATTCCAACATATTGGAATATGTACATTTAAAGAATGTACATATTGACAAAAACAAAGGAATTTTCTTGCATCAAATTTATGTTTGTTGTTAGCATCAGTGAATTTAAACTCACATAAATACATGGTCAAATAAAAGCAAATTGCCAGATCACATAAATAAACAGATATTTATACAAGGTACTGTAAATACATTCATTAAGAGGATTTTGGACATTTAAAATTCATTTTCAAATTGAGTCAGTTGTCATTTTTGCCTGGGAAATGTACTCAAGTCTCTAGTGACATGTAGGTAAACAAGTCTGTTTCATTTGTGCCCAGAATAAATGGCAGAGCTGGTGTTTTCTAATTCATTTTGTTTATGTAGTTGTGAAGCAAAAAATGTTAGGATGGTCTACTTGACATCCTTACAAAATGAAGTAGATGTATTTTTCTATAAATTAATAATGATCAATCTCCAATGGGCCTTCAGTACTATCAATCACTCTTTTGTCCTAGTCAACTTTCTGCCTTTTTTTCATAAGCTGTTTGAACTGATTGGCCTTTCCTCAAATATCCAGCCCCTCTCTCTGTCTCACCTTTCTCTATTATCTTAGCAAAGAATTTCACCACTTCTTTTAGAAATACATATTGAGCCACTTGTTGGGTATTCATTCCTTCATTTTCAAACATACACTCTAATTATGTGCTTAGACACTCAGTCATGTCCAACTCTTTGTGATCCCATGAACTCTATGTAACCTATCCAGGCTTCTCTGTCCATGGGGATTCTCCAGGCAAGAATACTGGAGTGGTTACCACACCCTTCTCCATGGGTTCTTCCCAACCCAGGGATTGAACCATGTCTCCTGCATTGCAGGTGGATTCTTCACCATCTGAACCACAAGGGAAGAACACTCTAACTGTATCAGCACCTATTTTATTTCCATTCCTCCTATTACAGTTAAGGACATTTCCCTCTAGCCACCTAAGGCCAATGACTCTATCTGTGCTTATGGCTCTACCATTCTGCTTTTTCAAGAATCCACCCTATTGGTGTGCCCTTCCCTCTGTGGAATGTTCAAGCCCCACTCTCAATTCAATCCTTTCCTCCAAGTTTCTGGATATTATCCTATTAAAAAACAAAACTAAGCAAAATTAAAGTCTTCCTCAGACTCCACATCCCTTTCTCCCCCATCACAGCCAACTTTCCCAGGAGAGTCTATGCTCACACCACTTCTTCCATTTCCCCCTACCCCACACCCTCCTTAACACCACTCCAGTTTGACTGCCTCATTGGCCTTCCTTCTAAAGAATAATCACAAAATTCACTCAGAACCTCATAGCTTAATCCAGAAGACACTTTTTGGTCCTCATCTTACTTTAACATGTGATAATTATTTATTAAGCACCTACTGTGTGCTCTAGGGACATTCTGAACACTTGGGCCATGTTAGAGAAGAAAATAAAGATCCTTGGGAGCTTACATTCTTAGACATGTCTCAGCAGCAGTACTTCTCTTGACTACTCACTCCTATAGGAAGAACTTTTTTCCCTTTGTTTCTTTGGAAAACAATCAACTGTTTTTTCTTCTCTTCAGAACATTTCTCCTCTAGTTCATGCTATTTAAACTAATTATTAAAACTGAAGTTTTCCAATCATGAACTATCTTCTCATGATGCTCTCTTCTCTGAAACATGGAACCCTGTATCTAACTGTCTAACTGACATCTCCTCTTGGATTGTCAATATTACCTCATATTCAACAAATCTCAAACTAATGATATTTCTTCTCAAATCAGTGTTTCCTAGCTCAGAGAATGGCACTACCATTTATCTATTTATTATCTTTCTTTCTAATTCAATATCAAGTTCTGTCATTTTAATCGATATTTCTCAAATGTCTCTTTTTGTCCATTTCTACTGCCATCAGTCTAGTCCTCAGTTAGTGACTTTCATCTGGATTAATGTCTATGATATTGTGATTTATAGCAAGAAATACATATATAAAAAGTGAAAGCGTTAGTTGCTCAGTCCTGTATAATTCTTTGCAACCCCATGGACTATAGCCCATCAGGCTCTTCTGTCCATGGAGTTCTCCAGGCAAGAATATTGGAGTGGGTAGCCATTCTCTTCCCCAGAGTACCTTTCCGACTCAGGGACTGAACCCAGGTCCCCCCAATGCAGGCATATTCTTTACCATCTGAGCCACCAGAGGAGCCTATATATATATATATATATATATATATATTCTGGCACAGAGCTCCTAAAATGTTATGTTTGGGATTTTCTAGGTGATAAAAACAATAAAGGTGTTTTGATATTTGTAATAAATCCCTGTTGGCCACACCTGAGTTTATGTTGATGAGGTAACTCTTGTAAAGCACCTAAGGATGAGTGCTGGGTGTCAGGGAAACCAACCATGTGGTTCAAAGGTTGAAACTTTCATTGCCACCCTTTTGATGTTCCAGAAAGGGAAAGGGGCTAGGGACTGAGTCACTCGCCAATGGCCAATGATTTAATCAGTCATGCTACATAATGAGGCCTCCATAAGGACTTAAACGGAGAGGGTTCAGAGAGCTTCCAGGTTGGTGAATACATGGAGATGTGGGAAGAGTGGTGTGCTCAGAGAAGGTGTGGAAGCTCTGTGTCCCATTCCACATTCCTTGCCCTTTGCATGTCTTTCCTTTGGCTATTCTTGAGTTATATCCTTTTATAATAAACCAGTAAGTAAAATGTTTAGTCTAGTAAGTAAAGTAGTCTAAAACGTTTAGTCTAGTAAGTAAAGTGTCTAGTAAGTAAAATGTTTCTTTGAGTTTTGTGAGTTGTTCTGGTAAATTAATCAAACTGGAGGAAGAAATCATGGCAACCTCCAGTCTGTAGCCATTCAGTCAGAAGCTCAGGTGACAATGTGGACTTTCAATTGGTATCTGAAGTAGAATAGGGGCAAAGAGGAGGTTCACTTTTATAGAATGGAGCCCTTACCCTATCGAATCTGATGCTGACTCCAGGTAGATAGCCTCAGTATAGAGCTAATTGGCTGGTGGTTTAAAACACATGGGCTTCCCTAGTGGCTCAGTGGTAAAGAGTCCACCTGCAATGCAGAAGATGCAGGTTCAATCCCTGGGTTAGGAAGATGCCCTGGAGGAGGGCATGGCAACCCACTCTAGTATTCTTGCCTGGAGAATCCCATGGCCTGAGGAACCTAGTGCGTTATCGTGCATTGGGTCACAAAGAGTCAGATATGACTGAAGCAAGAGAGCACAGCATGCATGGAAATGCATATGCACCCATTAAAACTGATGTCAGAATTGGCATACCATACTATTACCTCAGGCCTTCTTGCATCCTCCCTTATATCCATTCCTACTGAAGTCAGAAAGATCATTTGTTAATTAATTTATTTATTTTAATTGGAGGCTAATTACTCTACAATATTGTGGTGGGTTTTGTCATATATTGACATAAATCAGCCACAGGTGTACATGTGCCCCCCATCCCGAACCCCGCTCCCACTCCCCTCCCCATCCCATACCTCTAGGTTGTCTGAATGAGCCAACTTTGAGTGCCCTGTTTCATGCATCAAACTTGGACTGGTCATCTATTTCACATATGACAATATACATGTTTCAATGCTATTCTCTCAAATCATCCCACCCTTGCCTTCTCCCACAGAATTCAAAATCTGTTCTTTATATCTATGTCTCTTTTTTTGTCTCGAATATAGGGTCATCATTAGCATCTTTCTAAATTCTATATATATGCGTTAGTATACTGTATTGGTGTTTTTCTTTCTGACTTACTTCACTCTGTATAATAGGCTCCAGTTTCATCCACCTCATTAGAATCTGATTCAAATGCATTCTTTTTAATGGCTGAGGTCAGTTTTCATTCCAATCCCAAAGAAAAAAAGAATGCTCAAACTACTGCACAATTGCACTCATCTCACATGCTAGCAAAGTAATGCTCAAAATTTTCCAAGCCAGGCTTCAGCAATATGTGAACCATGAAATTCCAGATGTTCAAGCTGGTTTTAGAAAAGGCAGAGGAACCAGAGATCAAATTGCCAAGATCCGCTGGATCATGGAAAAAGCAAGAGAGTTCCAGAAAAACATCTATTTCTGCTTTATGGACTATGCCAAAGCCTTTGACTGTGTGGATCACAATAAACTGTGAAAAATTCTGAAAGAGATGGGAATACCAGATCACCTGACCTGCCTCTTTAGAAACCTGTATGCAGGTCAGGAAGCAACAGTTAGAACTGGACATGGAACAACAGACTTGTTCCAAATAGGAAAACGAGTACATCAACGCTGTATACTGTCACCCGGCTTATTTAACTTCTATGCAGAGTACATCATGAGAAAAGCTGGCCTCAAAGAAGCACAAGCTGGAATCAAGATTGCCAGGAGAAATATTAATAACCTCAGATATGCAGATGACACCACCCTTATGGCAGAAAGTGAAGAGGAACTAAAAAGCCTCTTGATGAAATTGAAAGAGGAGAGTGAAAAAGTTGGCTTAAAGCTCAACATTCAGAAAACGAAGATCATGGCATCTGGTCCCATCACTTCATGGGAAATAGATGGGGAAACAGTGGAAACAGTGGCAGACTTTATTTTTTGGGCTCCAAAATCACTGCAGATGGTGACTGCAGCCATGAAATTAAAAGATGCTTACTCATTGGAAGTAAAGTTATGACCAACCTAGATAGCATATTCAAAAGCAGAGACATTACTTTGCCAACAAAGGTCCGTCTAGTCAAGGCTATGGTTTTTCCAGTGGTCATGTATGGATGTGAGAGTTGGACTGTGAAGAAAGCTGAGCACCTAAGAATTGATGCTTTTGAACTGTGGTGTTGGAGAAGACTCTTGAGAGTCCCTTGGACTGCAAGGAGATCCAACCAGTCCATTCGAAGGAGATCAGCCCTGGGTGTTCATTGGAAGGAATTATGCTAAAGCTGAAACTCCAGTACTTTGGCCACCTCATGTGAAGTGTTGACTCATTGGAAAAGACTCTGATGCTGGGAGGGATTGGGGGCAGGAAGAGAAGGGGACGACAGAGGATGAGATGGCTGGATGTCATCACTGACTTGATGGACATGAGTCTGAGTGAACTCCGGGAGTTGGTGATGGACAGGGAGGCCTGGCATGCTGCAATGCATGGGGTCAAAAAGAGTTGGACATGACTGAGCAACTGAACTGAACTGAACTGAACTGAATATTCCATTGTGTATATGTACCCCAGCTTTCTTATCCATTCATCTGCTGATGGACATCTAGGTTGCTTCCATGTCCTGGCTATTATAAACAGTGCTGCGATGAACATTGGGGTACACGTGTCTCTTTCAATTCTGGTTTCCTCGGTGTGTATGCCCAGCAGTGGGATTGCTGGGTCGTATGGCAGTTCTATTTTGAATTTTTTGAGGTATCTCCACACTGTTCTCCATAGTGGCTGTACTAGTTTGCATTCCCACCAACAGTGTAAGAGGGTTCCCTTTTCTCCACACCCTCTCCAGCATTTATTGTTTGTAGACTTTTGGATGGCAGCCATTGTGACTGGCATGAAATAGTACCTCATTGTGGTTTTGATTTGCGTTTCTCTGATAATGAGTGATGTTGAGCATCATTTCATGTGTTTGTTAGCCATCTGTATCTCTTCTTTGGAGAAAGGTATATTTAGTTCTTTGGCCTATTTTTTGATTGGGTCATTTATTTTTCTGATATTGAGCTGCTTGTGTATTTTTGAGATTAGTTCTTGGTCAATCACTTCATTTGCTATTATTTTCTCCCATTCTGAAGGCTATCTTTTCACCTTGCTTATAGTTTCCTTAATTGTGCAAAGGCTTTTAAGTTTAATTAGGTCCCATTTGTTTATTTTTGCTTTTATTTCCATTACTCTGGGAGGTGGGTCATAGAGGATCTTGCTATGATTTATGTCAGAGAGTGTTTTGCCTATGTTTTCCTCTAGGAGTAGAAAGATCATTTTGAAATGACAAATGATCATGTTTAATATCCCTTTTTAGGATGAAGTAACATACAAGGTTTTATGTTGTCTGCTCACCCCACCCTTTAAATCTCCAACATTATCTCACACCATCATCAACCTCATTCTCTCCCACATACACTGGCTTCTAGATAGGCTTTTGTGATCACTGTGTTCCCAATCATCACAAAGCATTTATAGATGCTTCTTTTTTAATCTGGAAAATATTTAGATGCTCATGGGTATTATCTCCATATAAGCCACTTTCTCAAGGAAACCACCCATGAATTTTCTGATTGTGTAAAATTCATCTCAATTAGGAGTCAGGGTTCTCTGTGTGTGTATATATATGTGTGTGTGTGTGTGTGTGTATAGGAGATATAGATATAGATATAGATACAGATATATCCTAATCCAATATGACTAGTGTCCACATAAAAAGCGAGCATGTGGACACAGAGCCATGCATTGTGAAGAGACATGGGGAGAAGATGTCCATCTGCAAGTCAAGCAGAGAGGTCTAGAACTTCCCTTAGAACTCTCAGAAAGAACCAATGCAGATGAAGCGAGAAATCTGGACTTCCAACTTGTAGAACTGTAAGATAATTAATTCCTGTTGGCTAAGCCACCCTGTCTGTATTACTTTGTTATAGCAGCCCTAGAAAACTAATATAAATAAATACTGTAGTTTTCAAACCATTGTGCATTTGTCCTCCTCAAGATTGAAATTGCAAATTTTTGTGCATATAAATGCATATGTGTACAAAAGATTTGAAACACCTTCTGGACTACTACTCTATTCACATTTTCAGTTCAGTTCGGTTCAGTTGCTCAGTCATGTCCGACTCTTTGCAACCCCATGAATTGCAGCACGCCAGGCCTCCCTGTCCCTCACCAACTCCCGGAGTTCACTCAGACTCACGTCCATCGAGTTGGTGATGCCATCCAGCCATCTCATCCTCTGTTGTCCCCTTCTCCTCCTGCCCCCAATCCGTCCCAGCATCAGAGTCTTTTCGAATAAGTCAACTCTTCGCATGAGGTGGCCAAAGTACTGGAGTTTCAGCTTTAGCATCACTCCTTCCAAAGAAATCCCAGGGCTGATCTCCTTCAGAATGGACTGGTTGGATCTCCTTGCAGTCCAAGGGACTCTCAAGAGTCTTCTCCGACACCACAGTTCAAAAGCATCAATTCTTTGGCGCTCAGCCGTCTTCACAGTCGAACTCTCACATCCATACATGATCACTGGAAAAACCATAGCCTTGACTAGATGGACCTTTGTTGGCAAAGTAATGTCTCTGCTTTTGAATATGCTATCTAGGTTGGTCATAACTTTCCTTCCAACAAGTAAGCGTATTTTAATTTCATGGCTGCAGTCACCATCTGCAGTGATTTTGGAGCCCAAAAAATAAAGTCTGCCACTGTTTCCACTGTTTCCCCATCTATTTCCCATGAAGTGATGGGACCAGATGCCATGATCTTCATTTCTGAATGTTGAGCTTTAAGCCAACTTTTTCACTCTCCTCTTTCACTTTCATCAAGAGGCTTTTTAGTTCCTCTTCACTTTCTGCCATAAGGGTGTTGTCATCTGCATATCTGATTTTAAGAGCTACTTAATCCTTTTCTCCAATCCACATTATCTGGGCTTTCCTAATGACTATTCCAAATTTATAAATAAGCCCACTTCCATCTAATGTTTATTTTAAACTTCCTTGGGACAATTTATCTCTTACTCTGAAGTATAAGAAATATTTCACTATTCTGAAAGCTAGGCATATGAGTTGTCATTTAAGAAATTTAAATTTTATTTGGAGATGTTCTATCATCTTAAAATGTGACCATGTCACTACAGCCATCTATAGTCCTCTCAGCAAGAGAAAAAGGGCTGGATTGTTGAGCATCAGCAACTAAATGCTTTGGCCCTGAAGTGAAATATGTCATTTTTGCCCATGTTTCATTAGCCACAACTAGTCATGTAATCACATGGCTATATCTAACATCAAAGAGGTAGAGAATTGGACCTTGGTAAACACTAACAGTGCCTACTACAAATCCCACTGGGAGAGTCAAAACTGGGAAAGCTGCTGGGAGATATGAAGCAGCCCTTACAAGTTCTGCTGCCAAGAAGAGGATTCTAGGTTGGCAGTGGGCTCAATACCAACTTAACAGGCCTGGGAAAGAAAACGGTTCTAACACTACAAAAAGGTTGGGATTTCCTCCCAATTTAGTTACCTTAGCCTTGTGATCTTTCTGTGGGACGGACACTCAAGTATATGAGAACAAGGTAAAAGAGCCTTGATCTTGGAGCACAAGCCTAGGGTGCCACTGTGCTTCCAGCAGGGACCTAGGCTGGCAACCACCTCACCACAAGTAGACCAGAACCCATCAGTTAGTCACTCAATAAATATCTGTTAATGGTGAGTACCTTCTCTCAGCCACCTACTTTCTGGATAATTGATACAACCATAGAAACAGTTCCAGAAACTTCACTCAAAACCTGGTTCACTGTCTAGACCTATAATGCCCCACACATCAAGAGGGTGTGTAAAGGTTTATTAGTCACTGTAATGTGGCTATCTGAAGGTTAACTCCTATCCACATGGGTTAACCCTTAATCCACATTGGGGGATTAGTATTTTCATGCATACACTAAGGCTGGGGCTTGCATAGCCTGAACTTCCCATGATGGCAAAGGAGTGAGCACTGGGCTTTCTCATAAGATTGTCCAGATGTGGGCCAAAAGGGTAAGGGAGAATTGTGGGGCTGGAAAACTCTCAGTAAAACATCAAAAATGAAGTCAGCCTCTTTATTACAAATGTTAAATGTTAAAAAATTATTACAACTATGCATAAATTAACAGGGGCATATCTAAAACAAGGATGAGTTTTTTTAAAAAGTTGAGGAATGATATATACATAATGTGGTATTTCCAGAAAAATATTTTAATGCTTTTAAAAAACATGTTTTTAAGCATTAAAAACAATATTGCATATTATTTATGGCAATAGTAAAAATGTAAAAATCTATGAAGAAGTGACAAACATGGGGAAAAGAGAAAGGAATGGAATTAGGGGTGGTTACAAAGGAGGCTTGAAATATCTGGGTAATGACTTAAGGAATGGTGCATTAAAATGCTGCACATGTTACTAGTTTGATAAATCTGGATGATGGGTAAACAGGCATTTATTATGCTTTTCTTCTCTGTGTCTGAAATATTTAATTTAAAAAATTAAGAAAGAAGCTTTTCACATTCGTTAGAGTGGAGACTTTTATAGCCCATATAGAGTCTGATCCATATACCATTGCTGCTTCTTGCCACCTGACCTTGCCCCAAAACCTGGTCCTGCTGGTGGACTGCCACAGTCACATCCTGATGGTGCAGGCACCTGCATCGGCCTCTCCCACCAGAAACCAGCTCATCTCCTTGTGCAATGCTCTGGGGTTAAATTTGCAAACTTCAGCTTGCATTTCTTTTGGTTCTCATACCCAGTCACTCTCATGGGCACCAGCTGGCTTCAGGAGCACTAACTAGGGAATTCTATTACCCTTCATCTCAAAGACCTAACACCATCATCCTTCTATTTCCCATGGGATCTACCTACGCCATATTTCCTTTTAAATCCTCAAAATACCTAGGCTCTTATGGTATTCCCTTCAGTTCCTTCTAAAGCAAGTGACTTTCAGTAATTCTGGCAGCCCTCCCATCAACCCTCTGAGAGTATTTTCAATGGATCTAAAGAGATTTGCTTTCTGAGGCAAAGTCCCTAGGACATTTCAGGATCTCTAGACCTATCCATCTGGGAAAGGATATGGCAGTTGTTGACATTCATTCTAAGATGTCTGTCTTGCTGCAGAAGAGAAAAGAATACATATTTAATTACTAGCAGGGCCTAGTGACTCAGATGGTAAAGAATCTGCCTGCAACGCAGGGGATCCGAGTTTGATCCCTGGGTCATGGAGATCTCCTGGAGAAGGGAATGGCTACCCACTCCAGTATTCTTGCCTGAAGAATTCCATGGACCAAGGAGCCTGATGGGTTGCAGTCCATGGGGTCACAAAGAGTCAGACAGGACTGGGTGACTAACACTTTCACTTCACAGGGCATTATAAAAACTATTTTAATAACCATGAAAGTAAAAGTCTATCTTTTCTGTGTAAAATGTATTTTAACTTATACTTTTCTTTAGTCTCATAGGGGCTCTTATTAAGAGTAAATGCATTTACCAAAATTGATACTACTTCAATTAAAATCTTTCTGTACCTCATCCCTAGCAAGGCAGGTTCTACCTGGCTTGACCAGTGATGGAAGTGTCTTTAATCCAGAGGTTCTAGAATTCCAAAATCAAGAATGTGTAATACTAAGATATGAGCATGAAGTCCAAGAAAGTATTGATAGTAATATGTCTCAAACTGAGATTATAGGTGAAAAAACTAAAATCTAGGCTAAAATTCCAAGAAGAAAGAAAGGTGCAGGAAGCACAGGCTAGAAGCAGGAAACACGGAGATGAGCAGGAAGAGAATTCTGAGGCACATTTTGGGACTATCTGCTGCTTGGATTTTAAATCCTTAACCTGTTGGGAGCACTGGCTGGATGACCATATCCATCATGGTCAGGCTGAACTGCTAATTTGCAACTATGAGTCTTCTCTGGAAGATAAAACAGGGACACTGAGTGTCTGAGACTCTGAAGATTAAGACACACCAACTCCCAAATATCATCTTCCCATTTACTTGCTTGTATTATTAATAAATTAAACTGAGGCAGACACTGGTGACTAGTCAGAAAACCAGATAGCCTAGAGAAGGGCATCTCCAGGTACATAGAGCAACAATGTAACCACCGCAACAAGATGTTAATTTGTTTGTTTATGATGATCTTCCTAGTACTAGATTATCAGCCCTGTTAGCTAGTTCTGAGTAGCAAGCTGCAGAGTTCTCAGCAAAAAAAAAAAAAAAAAAAGATTTACAATCCAAAAGTCTCATGAGAACAGCTGCTTTAACATGAGGCCAGATGCTGACAGAAAAATATGCACAGGGACAGAAAGAAAGAAGATTAAAAAACATCAAAAATAAAACCTGTTTCTCTGCCTTCCAGAGGTAAAGGTGTTTTTTGTTTTGTTTTTTTAAGAATTGTTTTTCTTTCTAAATTCCATACATCTCTACTCCATTATCTCTTTTTAAGCTCTAGGATGAGGTGGGTTGCCTCTTTAAGTGTGGATCTTTTATGAGATTTTTTTAATATTCATACCTGTGATCTTTCTCAGGAAGTTTTGAGATTGCTGGTATCTCTCTGTGTTTTTTAGAGGTCTCGGATCTCTGTCTCCTTCGACTCGGGCCACAGGCTTTCTGGATCTTACAACCCCTGTTACACTGCTGACTCCCTGCTGGCTGGGAATGGCTAATGCTGGAGCCCGAGCTCATGCTCTGACTGCTGGCACTGATGCCAGTGTTGGTCTCATCCTTCATTCTCATCACACAGTCTCCATAATAGGACTATTAGGTTCTTCTTTATATTCATTCTTTCTTTCTCCCTTGGCCTCTCTGTATCAAACTCCATCTCTGTCTCTATTTCTCTCTCACATAGGATTTGGAACAGACAACTGAAACAGTTTCCATCTTAATTTGTCAATGCAAACATACAAATTCCTTCTGTCTATAAATGTTCATGTCATTTTGTTGAGATGGTGTCCTCTATTAGGCACCTTGCTTCCAAAGCAATGTGTTCCCACGTCTGTTCAAACAAATTATTATTCTCATCTTAACTGACTCATGTGGCACAAAAATAAGCTTTCTTGCCAAACTACTGGCAGACTCAAATAAATCTATTGACTAAAAAGAAAAGGAGGAAAAAAAAATGACACGTATCGCTATGCTTACTATGGTGCTTCTTTTCTCATGTTTTTTTTTTTTTTTTTTTTACAATGCACGTAGACCTAATCTGACATTCTATTTAATGCACGCATGCCAGAGTACAATGTTATAAAGGCCAAGTGATGTCAGTCCCAATTACACAAACTACTAGAAATACAACGGGCAAGACACAGCAAAATGGGAAAGGATTGAGAAACATTTGGAAACTTGCAATTCTCATTCTCTGCGTACCACTTTACTCTCTTCTCCCTCAATCTCTATGTGGTATCTTTTTTTCAAAGGCCTTTCTCCCCCTTATTGTGCCTATAAACACTATATGCCATCACACGGCAGAATAGTATGATGGAATATTGATACCTTTGTTTGATCCCTCTCACAGTTCTTGAGGCCGTAAAGTCCCAGATCAAGGTGCTGGCAGTTTTGGTGTCTAGTGAGGATCTACTTCTGGTTCATGTGGTTTAGTTGCTAAGTCATGTCCAACACTTGCAACCCTATGGACTGTAGCCTGCCAGGCTCCTCTGTCCATGAGATTCTCCAGGCAAGAATAGTGGAGTGGGTTGCCATTCCTTCTCCATAGCGAGATACACTGGTGTGGTAAAAAAATTTATGATTTCCTGATCATGAAAACAGGATCTATATCTTCTAGCTCCAAGTCTTCGTAACTTTTGGGTTGAGTCAACATATCTTGGTAATCACCTTCAGAATGTGATCTGGTGAAGCAGCTTAGTGCAGAAACCTAACTAATATCATTGCCATTCACATTATAAGTAAGCCCACAAACAGAGAGTGAGAGAAAAATTTGCACACAATTCAGCATCATTTGAAGGATCACAATACTAGTTGTACAAGATTTAACCAGTGAATATCCACGAAACTCTGCTTCTGGTTCATAGATTAATGATTTCTCACTGTATCTTCACATGGAAGAAGGAACAGTTTTCTAGAAGCTCATTTATAAGGGCATTTATCCCACTCATATCTTCTTGCCTTTTCATACTGTTCATGGGGTTCTCAAGGCAAGAACACTGAAGTGTTTGTCATTCCCTTTTCCAGTGGACCACGTTTTGTCAGAACTCTCCACCATGACCCATTTGTCTTGGGTGACCCTACCTGGCATGGTAATAGTTTTATTGAGTTAGACAAGGCCATGGTCCATGTGATCAGTTTGATTAGTTTTCTGTGATTGTGGTTTTCATTCTGTCCTCCCTTGGAGGGATAAGTGTAAGAGGCTTATGGAAGTTTCCTGACGGGAGAGACTACTGTAGGGGAAACTGGGTCTTGTTCTCATGGGCGGGGCCATGCTCAGTAAATCTTTAATTCAAATTTCTGTTGATGGGGGAGAAGGGGACGCAGAGGATAAGATGGTTGGATGCATCACCGACTTAATGGACATGAGTTTGAGCAAGCTCCAGGAGTTGGTGATGGGCAAGGAAGCCTGGTGTGCTGCAGTCCATGGGGTCACAAAGAGTCAGACACGGCTGACTGACTGAACTGAACTGATCCCAATCATAAGGGCTTCAGCCCCATGACCAAAGTGTTAGTCACTCAGTCATGTCTGACTCTTTGTGACCAAATGGACTGTAGCCCACAGGCTCCTCCCTCCATGGAATTCTCCAGGCAAGAATACCAGAGTGGGTAGCCATTCTATTCACCAGTGGATCTTCCCAACACAGGGATCAAACCCAGGTCTCCTGCATTGCAGGCAGATTCTTCAGCATCTGAGCCCCCAGGGTATCACCTCCCAAAGGTCCCAATTCCAAATACTATCACCTTGGACACTAGGATTTCAGCATGTAAACTTTAGTCCTTAGTGGTCCCTGTCATCTTCCCATTTCCCTTCCACATACAAAAGCAACTATTTGGTCTTGAATCAATTGCTTGTAGGGAGTGCTATGACCAGCAGGAGTCAGATATCCAAGAAGTTCTTCAGGCTAAGTCCAGAAAAAGAAGATTTAAGGAAAAGGCAAAAATATCTTGGTCAGAAGCAGAAGCAAAAGAGTGAGAGGGGATTTTTTTTCCTCCTCTTCCTCAAAAATAATAATAATAATAAAATAATAATGGTTATTAAAATCTCATGTATAAGAGAGGAGTGAAGACCAAAAGGTAAACTTCTTCTTAGTTTGAAAAAATTTGAAGGTAGAGATGAGACCCTTTCAAGTTTGCTACAAAAAAAAAAAGTGTAAAAATTTTATAGTAGTAGCAATCATAGTAGTATTTTTTGGAAATTCTCTGTGTTCCTTTTACCTTGCCTACATCTCTTCCATACTGAGGGTATGAGCAAAAATCAGATGAATCATAGTTTCCACAGTTCAAAGTATTTATTTTTCTTTAATTATAATCTTACATGAAATAAGATCATCATGAACTATCAATGAATGTTCTGAGCTCTTCAAGCCACGAGGTATTATAATTAATTCAGATTTCAAAAGTTCTTTTTTTAATTGACATATTTTTAATTGGAGGATAATTGCTTTACAATGTGTTGGTTTCTGGCATATATCAACATGAATCAGCCATAGGTATACATACATATTGGAGAAGGCAATGGCAACCCACTCCAGTACTCTTGCCTGGAAAATCCCATGGATGGAGGAGCCTGGTGGGCCACAGTCCATGGGGTCGCTAGGAGTCAGACCGGACTGAGCGACTTCACTTTCACTTTTCACTTTCATGCATTGGAGAAGGAAATGGCAACCCACTCCAGTGTTCTTGCCTGGAGAATCCCAGGGATGGGGGAGCCTGGTGGGCTGCCATCTATGGGGTCACACAGAGTCAGACACGACTGAAGCAACTTAGCAGCAGCAGCATACATACATATGTCCCCTCCCTCTTGAATTTCCCTCTCACCTCTCACTCCACCCCAACCCTCTAGGTGATCACAGAGCATCAGGTTGAGCTCTCTGTGTTATACAGAAAATTCCCACTAGTTATCTGTTTCACCTATGGTAATGTATATGTTTCAATGCTGCTCTCTCAATTCATCCTTCCCTCTCCCTCTCCTGCTGTGTCTACTCAAAAGTTCTACTTGTGTCACCAAATCATTCATTTTTAGAATGTAGCCTTCACTTTGTTTCATTAGACGTGATTTTTTCACGGCCTCCAAATGCTGCAATGTGCACCTGAGTAAAAGCAGTGTGCATGTGCCTCCTGAGTTTCTAATCAAACCAGATACTTCCAGATGGTTTGAGACATAGGAATAAACAATTAAGCATCTGAAAGACAGTGCAAATTATAGAGAAGCAGAAATTACTCAGATTACTTAGTGTGGCCTAAATTGTGGCAGAAAGTGAAGAGGAACTCAAAAGCCTCTTGATGAAAGTAAAAGTGGAGAGTGAAAAAGTTGGCTTAAAGCTCAACATTCAGAAAACGAAGATCATGGCATCCAGTCCCATCACTTCATGGGAAATAGATGGGGAAACAGTGGAAACAGTGGCAGACTTTATGTTTTTGGGCTCCAACATCACTGCAGATGGTAACTGCAGCCATGAAGTTAAAAGATGCTTACTCCTTGGAAGAAAAGTTATGACAAACCTAGATGGCATATTGAAAGGCAGAGACATTACTTTGCCAACAAAGGTCCGTCTAGTCAAGGCTATGGTTTTTCCAGTGGTCATGTAAGGATGTGAGAGTTGGACTGTGAAGAAAGCTGAGCACCGAAGAATTGATGCTTTTGAACTGTGGTGTTGGAGAAGACTCTTGAGAGTCCCTTGGACTGCAAGGAGATCCAACCAGTCCATTCTGAAGGAGATCAGCCCTGGGATTTCTTTGGAAGGAGTGATGATAAAGCTGAAACTCTAGTACTTTGGCCACCTCATGCGAAGAGTTGACTCATTGGAAAAGACTCTGATGCTGGGAGGGATTGGCCGCAGGAAGAGAAGGGGATGACAGAGGATGAGATGGCTGGATGGCATCACTGACTCGATGGACTTGAGTCTGACTGAACTCTGGGAGTTGGTGATGGACAGGGAGGCCTGGCATGCTGCGACTCATGGGGTCGCAAAGAGTTGAGCACGACTGAGTGACTGAACTGAACTGAACTGAATAAACAACTGTCAAAAAGTCTTATAGAGATGGGAATACCAGATCACCTTACCTGCTTCCCGAGAAATTGGTATGCAGGTCAAGAAGCAACAGTTAGAACTGGACATGGAAAAACAGACTGGTTCCAAATTGGGAAGGATTATATCAAGCCTGCATATTATTACCCTGCTTATTTAACTTACATGCAGAGGACATCATGTGAAATGCCAGGCTGGTTGAAGCACAAGCTGGAATCAAGATTGCTGGGAAAAATATCAATAACCTCAGATATGCAGATGACACCACCCTCATGGTAGAAAGTGAAGAAGAACTAAAGAGCCTTGATGAAAGTGAAAGAGAAGAGTGAAAAAGATGGCTTAAAACTCAACATTCAGAAAAATAAGATCATGGCATCTGGTCCCATCACTCCATGGCAAATAGATGGGGAAACAATGTAAACAGTGAAAGACTTTATTTTGGGGGCTCCAAAATCACTGCAGATGGTAACTTCGGCCAAGAAATTAAAAGACACTTGCTTCTTGGAAGAAAAGTTTTGATCAACCTAGACAGCATATTAAAAAGCAGATACATTACTTTGCCAATAAAGGTCCATCTAGTCAAAGCTATGGTTTTTCCAACAGTCATGTATGGATGTGAGAGTTGGACTACAAAGAAAGCAGAGCACTGAAGAATTGTTGCTTTTGCACTGTGGTGTTGGAGAAGATTCTTGAGAGTCCCTTGGACAGCAAGGAGATCACCAGTCAGTCCTAAAGGAAATCAATCCTGAATATTCACTGGAGGGACTGATGCTAAAACAAACTCCAAAACTCTGGCCACCTGATGTGAAGAACTGACTCATTGGAAAAGACCCTGATGCTGGCAAAGATTGAAGGCAGGAGGAGAAGGGGATGGCAGAAGATGAAATGGTTGGATGGCATCACTAACTCGATGGACATGAGTTTGAGTAACCTCCAGGAGTGGGTGGTGGAAGCCTGGTGTGCTAAATCCACGGGGTCACAAACAGTCAGACATGACTGAGCAACTGAACTGAACTGAATAAATACAGTCGTTTCTTTCATTTATTTTAGGTAGCTTCTTTATTAATACATAAGAACTTCACCTTTTTCTGTCAGAAAGCACATGCTGTAGTGAGCTGCTTCTCTTTTGGGGTTATAATGGTGTTTTCTCTGCACCCAAGTGAACTTACACACCTTCTCATACACATCCTGCCAGGACGATGCCTGACTTTGACATCTGTAAAATAACAGTAATTAATTGTACACATCTTGCAGAGAACCATTTTATTACCTACAGATAATTTATTCCCCAAGTTTTGTGAAATGTGGTTCTTCTCTCCATTCCTGAAATATACTTGCTCAAGACCCCATCAAAGACCACCTGACCTATTAAACCTGGTGATATAACAGCTCTATATCTATAAACCCATATATCTAGGTTCCTTTTCATTTTCCTATTGATTTATCATACATTTGAATATCTGGGCATCATTCTTTCTCAGCGATACAGGGATACAGTTTTGCAAGTATTGAATGAAACTGTTTTCATTTCTCCTGTATATCATATTCCCTTGTTGCCTTCTACTTCTCATGCTGGGCCATGATGGGCATTTCCACAGAGAGGGCACCAATGAGTATCTACAGAATGAAGAAGTTACTGTCAAATGTAGCAAGATGGTAGAATTGAAAAAGCCAAGGTTTATGAAATTAGATAAGATATTTCTCAATTTCAAGGCTCTTCCTTCTACATCAGTCAGTCAGTTCAGTCACTCAGTAGTGTCCGGCTCTTTGCAACCCATTGAATCACAGCACGCCAGGCCTCCCTGTCCATCACCAACTCCCGAAGTCTACCCAAACTCATGTCCATCGAGTTGGTGATGCCATCTATCCATCTCACCCTCTGTCATCCCCTTCTCCTCCTGCCCCTTATCCCCCCCAGCATCAGGGTCTTTTCCAATGAGTCAACTCATGGATGGACATGAGTTTGGGTGAACTCTGGGAGTTGGTGATGGACAGGGAAGCCTGGTGTGCTGCAATTCATGGGGTTGCAAAGAGTTGGACACGACTGAGCAACTGAACTGAACTGAATGGTCTAGTGGTTTTCCCTACTTACTTCAATTTCCGTCTGAATTTGGCAATAAAAAGCTCATGATCTAAGCCACAGTCAGCTCCTGGTCTTGTTTTTGCTGACTGTATAGAGCTTCTCCATCTTTGGCTGCAAAGAATATAATCAATCTGATTTTGGTGTTGACGATCTGGTGATGTCCATGTGTAGAGTCTTCTCTTTGTTTTTGGAAGCGGGTGTTTGCTATGACAAGCACATTCTCTTGGCAAAAACTCTATTAGCCTTTGCCCTGTCATTCTGTACTCCAAGGCCAAATTTGCCTGTTACTCCAGGTGTTTCTTGACTTCCTACTTTTGCATTCCAGTCCCCTATCATGAAAAGGACATCTTTTTTGGGTGTTAGTTCTAAAAGGTCTTGTAGGTCTTCATAGAACCGTTCAACTTCAGCTTCTTCAGAGTTACTGGTTGGGGCATAGGCTTGGATTACCATGATGTTGAATGGTTTGCCTTGGAAATGAACAGAGATCACTCTGTCATTTTTGAGATCGCATCCAAATACTGCATTTCAGACTTTTTTGTTGACCATGATGGCTACTCCATTTCCTCTAAGGGATCCCTGCCCACAGTAGTAGATATAATGGTCATCTGAGTTAAATTCACCCATTCCAGTCCATCTTAGTTCTCTGATTCCTAGAATGCTGATGTTCACTCTTGCCATCTCCTGTTTGACCACTTCCAATTTGCCTCGATTCATGGACCTAACATTCCAGGTTCCTATACAATATTGCTCTTTACAGCATCAGACCTTGCTTCCATCACCAGTCACATCCACAACTGGGTATTGTTTTTGCTTTGGCTGTATCCCTTGATTTTTTCTGGAGTTATTTCTCCACTGATCTCCAGTAGCATATTGGGCACTTACCAACCTGGGGAGTTCCTCTTTCAGTATCCTATCATTTTGCCTTTTCATACTGTTCATGGGGTTCTCAAGGCAAGAATACTGAAGTGGTTTGCCATTCGCTTCTCCAGTGGGCCACATTCTGTCAGACCTCTCCACCATGACCCATCTGTCTTACGTGGCCCCACATGGCATGGCTTAGTTTCACTGAGTTATACAAGGCTATGGTCCGTGTGATCAGATTGGCTAGTTTTCTGTGACCAAGTGCTGAACCTGTAGGATTTGGTCATTAAGTTTTATCTAAGCAAAGGTCCAGCCATATCAGAAGGTGTGGAAGGCCTCCTTGACTTTCTCTGATGGAAAGTAGAATGGAGTTTGCACAGATAATATATATCTGTGCTATATAAAGAGGGCAGCAGTGAGAACCCTTGCTTTTCTCTTATCTTTGAATAGAACTTTCTATATACATTGTGTGAGAAGTGCAAAAAGAAATGCCCGCTCTCTTCTTTTCCCTGCCCACACCACCCTGGAGGAAGGGGAGCAGCTAGCAGCACGCCTTTTCGTATTTCCAGAGACAATCTACGGGTGAGCACTTACACTGTGGTGCAGGGAACAGTGTGGCAGTGGCAGCCGGAGTTGAGTGGACAGCACGCCTCAGGGGGCAGTTTAGAGTGTGCAGGATGCACGCGGCACACACGGAACTCAGAAGCGCTTTAGGAAAGGCCTGCAAAGTGCTGAGAAGCTCAGTGGATTGCACAGGGACTGTGCACTGGAGATATTGCTCCGGACCCCTCAGTTCCTACTCCCACAGAGGTGGGCTTATGGTAATCCACTTGATCCACAGATATTGGAACTTGGAGACATAGCCTCCACCTCAGATCACTTGGCTCCTCGGCAAAGTGGGTATCTATCCCATCGTGCACTCATGCCAACACCCTAGGCTTCCAGCATGAAAGGAGTATGGGCGGCAGGAGGATGCCCTTCACTTCCCCAGAAAGACAAACCATGAATTTCTCATCCTATCTGAAGGCAGTAGGGCAATAATATGTTTTGGGGACTCAGATGGCTTTGAAGAACCACGAGCTTATCCAACAAATGCAGCCTTTTACCTTGTCTTAGCTCAGAGAGGAGGGCTAGTTAGACGGCCTTACAACCCATGAGACCTTCCCACATCAAGCAGCAAACCGGGTATATATGAAAAGGCTTTTTGTTAACAAAAAGCAGTTGTTAGTGACAATTGCTGACCTGTCTCCCTGAGTGGAAGCCCATAACCCAGCTTTCTTATGGAAATTCATTTTTGCTCCCTACACTATGGGCTTCTCTGGTGGCTCTCAGGTAAATAATCTTCCTGCCAATGCAGGAGACATATGTTCAATCCCTGGGTTGGGAAGATCCCCTGGAGAAGGAAATGGCAATGCACTCCAGTATTCTTGCCTGGAAGACCCCATGGACAAAGGAGCCTGGCAGGCTTCAGCCCACGGGGTCACAAAGTCAGAAACGACTTAGTACCTGAACAATAACAACACTAAGTATACCCCAGCTACTGCTTCTGATCCCACATAAATACATCCACTAACAGGTTATTCTAGACACAGAATCAGAAAGGCAGAATTTATGGCTCAGAAATGAATGACCATAAGACCTGGGATCCAGAGCCTCAGTTCCTGCCCAAATATCTTTAATTCCTTTGGGAACCAGGAAGACTTCTTATGATATTTTTTTCCTGTCTCCCTCTTCTTGCTATTTCCATATGACTTAATCTTCAAAACTCAAGACAAATGTCACCTTCTCTAGGAATTCTTGTCCAGTAACCTATACAAAGGGTGAATTAGGTGCCAACTTTTCTTCACTCTGTGCATCCTTCTATAATTGCACTTAATTATCAGTTCAGGTTAGTTGCTCAGCTGTGTCCGACTCTTTGCAAACCATGGGCTGCAGCACGCCAGGCTTCCCTGTCCATCACCAACTCCTGGAGCTTACTTAAACTCATGTCCATTGAGTCGGTAATGTCATCCACTATCTCATCCTCTGTCATCCCCTTCTCCTCCTGCCCTCAATCTTTTCCAACATCAGGGTCTTTTCCAATGACTAAGTTCTTCGCATCAGGTGGTCAAAGTATTGGAGTTTCAGCTTCAGCATCAGGCCTTCCAATGAATGTTCAGGACTGATTTCTTTTAGAATTGACTGGTTGGATCTCCTTGCAGTCCAAGGGACTCTCAAGAGTCTTCTCCAACACCACAGTTCAAAAGCATCAATTCTTCAGTGCTCAGCTTTATTTATAGTCCAACTCTCACATCCATACATGACTACTGGAAAAATCATAGCTTTGACTAGATGGATCTTTGTTGGCAAAGTAATGTCTCTGCTTTTTAATATGCTGTCTAGGTTGGTCATAACTTTTCTTCAAAGGAGCAAGTGTTTTTTAAAGGAAAAAAAATGCAAAATGGTGGACACAATAAAGAATAGAAATGGTATGGACCTAACAGAAGCAGAACATATGAAGAAGAAGTGGCAAGAATACACAGAAGAACTATACAAAAAAGATCTTCATGACCCAGATAACCACAATGGTGTGATCACTCTAGGTGAGTGATCACTCCAGGCATCCTGGAATGTGAAGTCAAGTGGGCCTTAGGAAGCCTCACTATGCACAAAGCTAGTGGAGGTCATGGAATTCCAGTTGAGCTATTTAAAATCCTAAAAGATGATGCTGTGAAAGTGCTGCAATCAAAATGCCAGCAAATTTGGAAAATTCAGCAGTGGGCACAGGACTGGAAAAGATCAGTTTTCATTCCAATCCCAAATAAATAAATAAATGTCATCAACGTTATCTATATACCCTCAAGATTTAGAGAGAATGGATCTTTTATTTCTATATCTCTCTATATATGTGAGCATAGTACCTTAACATTGCTGGAATGTCTCAATGTATATTGTTATATGACTGAATGAATGATTACATAAATGAATGTGCAACAGTTCTGCCAATCCAAACAGTGGGATTTCAAATGCTATCTACATAAGTTTCAAAGAAGTTTTAAAGTATGAAAGAATGTGATCATGCAAAAGACTTTACTGTATACATTATTTTGCTTGAACAGAGTTTTAAGCAAAGTTGGAGATTTTAAAAAGAAATAAATAAAGCAAGCATGAATGAGCTTCAGATACATGGTAGTAATACAAAACATGTGGACTAAGACTGTATATATCTTGTTGGAACAAATCAAGGAGGTAATTTAATGGTCCACCGAGTTGTAAGTCCTCTTCCCCTGGTGAAGTCCCCTTTCTGGTGTCATTTCATTACCTTTATCTGTTCACTCTTTAATCAATTGTCACAGAGCTCCACGGCTCTATGGTGTGAATATAAAGCTATCAAACTGATTCTAGAGTCCTAACTTATCCAAGTAGACCCTTCTTAAACTGCTGTTAAGACCCAAAGCAACATGGCTTGGAAAAGGGGGAGCTTGGAGATGAGCAGGGAAGGTCACAATTATTATTTCAAAGACAATACAGGGAGAAGTCTCCTTATAAATCAGTAGACTATCTTGGTAACAGTTCATTATAAATGAAGCATTGTTTTAGTGTGTTTTTTAGCATATAACGGAGAAGGCAATGGCCCCCCCACTCCAGTACTCTTGCCTGGAAAATCCCATGGATGGAGGACCCTGGAAGGCTGCAGCCCATGGGGTCGCTAAGAGTCAGACACGACTGAACGACTTCACTTTCACTTTTCACTTTCATGCATTGGAGAAGGAAATGGCAACCCACTCCAGTGTTCTTGCCTGGAGAATCCCAGGGATGGGGGAGCCTGGTGGGCTGCCATCTATGGGGTTGCACAGAGTTGGACACGACTGATGAGTCTTAGTAGCAGCAGTAGCAGTTAGCATATAAAGGCATGATGCTAACAAGAACACCTGGTGGAGACGCCTTATATTATGAACTATATATATTGTATAGTTATGTGACTGTTGTATAGTATATAGTTATACTGTATATAGTTATACAGTATATATGCTGTATAGTTATGTGACTGTGGGTGAATAATTTCTATTTTAAGTTGTCCAAAAAACTTTTTAATTTTAACCTATTGTTATTTAGAAATTTAAGCCAATTCTACTTAAAATGTCAGGATAGCTAACTTTCATCCCCTCCTGATACACTATACATTTGATGTCTATTTTCTTCCTCCCCTGGAATTTTAGCTCTGTGATATTTTGTGCAGTGACTAGAAATAGTAATTTCTCAATAAGTGATAGTTGAGTATATAGTACTTTAAAAATAATACACATTAACCTCATCTTTCTCATTATGTCACTTTCTTCCTCTGATCCCTCTACTTTCCTTACATAGCTTTGCTTGTGTTCAGTTTTCAATCTTCCATTAATTTCCAGATTTTTCAGTTATGCCAATAAGTAACATGTTGCTAAATGATTTTTTTTTTTTTTTACTTAATACCGAAAAACTAGAAGAATGTTCACTTATCTTCTCCTGCGAGAACTCCAAAATTACAACTCGCTGCTGAACAACCAATGACAGGAGAACGTTGGATCCCATCAAAAAAAGATATCCCTTGTCCAAGAGCAAATGAGAAGCCCCAGCAAGACGGTAGGAGGGGCAAAATCACATATAAAATCAAACCCCACACCCACCAGAGACACTTGGAGGGCTCAAACAAAACCTTGTGTGCACCAGGACCCAGATACCCCACAGAGATGGAGCCAGACCTGTGTTTGAGTCTCCTGCAGTGGTACGGGTCAGCAGTGGTCTGCTGCAGGGGCAGGGGCCCTGTGTGCAACTACTCGGGTCACACAGCCTGTGGCATAAGCCGTCTTGGAGGAGGTCACCATTATACCACCAAAGAGCCGCCAAGCAGACGATCCACAAACTGCAGAACAATTATACCAAAGATATTCTTGCACTGTTAAGAAAATTCTAGGACCCACAATAGATTTCCCAACCTGGGGGTCTGGAAAAGGGACTGAGAACCCCCAGAGAATTTGACTTTGGAGGCCAGTCAGATTTGATTACAGAACTTACACAGGACTGGGGAAACAGACTCTTGGAGGGCACAGACAAAACCTTGGGTGCACCAGGACCCAGGAGAAAGGAGCAGTGACCCCACAAGAGACTGACCCAGACTTGCCTGTGAGTGTCCAGGAGTCTCCAGCGGAGGCGTGGGTCGGCAGTGCCCTGCTGCAGGGCTGGGGACACTGAGTGCAGTGTGGCAGTGTGTGCACAGGACTTTTTGAAAGAGGTCACCATTATCTTCATTACCTCTACCATAGTTTGGTCTCAGGTCAAAGAACAGGGAGGGAACACAGTCACACCCATCAATATAAAATTGGATTAAAGATTTATTAAGAATGGCTCAGCCATCAGAACAAGACCCAGCTTCCCCCACAGTCAGTCACTCTCATCAGGAAGCTTCCATAAGCCTCTTATCCTTATCCCTCAGAGGGCAGAGAGAATGAAAACCACAATCACAGAAAAACTAATGCAACTGATGACATGGACCACAGCCTCGTCTAACTCAATGAAACTATGAGCTATACTGTGTAGGGTCACCCAAGACAGATGGGTCATGGTGGAGAGTTCTGAAAAAATGTGGTCCACTGGAGAAGGGAATGGCAAACCACCTCAGTATTCTTGCCTTGAGAACCCCATGAACAGTTTAAAAGGCAAAAAGACATGACAGTAAAAGATGAATTCCTCAGGTCGGTAGGTGCCCCATATGAACTGGAGAAAAGTGGAGAAATAACTCAAGAAGAATGAAGAGATGGAACAAAGCAAAAACAATGCCCAGTTGTGGATGTGACTGGTGATGGAAATAAAGTCCGATGCTGTAAAGAATGCTATTGCACAGGAACTTGGAATGTTAGGTTCATGAATCAAGGTAAATTAAAAGTGGTCAAACAGGAGATGGCAAGAGTTAACATTGAAATTTAAGAATCAGTGAACTAAAATGGAATAGAATGGGGAAATTTAACTCAGATGACCACCATATCTACTACTATGGACAAGAATCCCTTAGAAAAAATGGAGTAGCCCTCATAGTCAACAAAAGAGTCCAAAATGAAGTACTTAAATGCAATCACAAAAACCACAGAATGATCTCTGTTCGTTTCCAAGGCAAACCATTCAGTATCACAGCAATCCAAGTCTATGCCCCAACCAGTAACGCTGAAGAAGCTGAAGTTGAACAGTTCTATGAAGACCTACAAGACCTTCTAGAACTAACACCAAAAAAAGATGTCCTTTTCATCATAGGGGACTGGAATGTAAAAGTAGGAAGTCAAGAGATACCTGGAGTAACAGGCAAGTTTGGCCTTATAGTACAGAATGAAGCAGGGCAAAGGTAACAGTTTTGCCAAGAGAATGAACTGGTCATAGCAAACATCCTCTTCCAGCAACTCAAGAGAAGACACTACACATGGACATCACCAGATGGTCAACACTGAAATCAGATTGATTATATTCTTTGCAGACAAACATGGAGAAGCTCTATACAGTCAGCAAAAAGAAGACCAGGAATGGACTGTGGCTCAGATCATGAACTCCTTATTGCCAAATTCAGACTTAAATCGAAGAAAGTAGGGAAAACCACTAGACCATTCAAGTATGACCTAAATCAAATTCCTTATGATTATACAGTGGAAATGGCAAATAAATTCAAGGGATTAGATCTGATACACAGAATGCCTGAAAAACTATGGACAGGAGGCAAGGATTGAGACCATCCCCAAGAAAAAGAAATCCAAAAAAGCAAAATGGTTGTCTGAGGAGGCCTTACAAATAGCTGTGAAAAGAAGAGAAGTGAAAGACAAAGGAGAAAAGGAAAGATATATCCATTTGAATGCAGAGTTCCAAAGTTCAGCAAGGAGAGGTAAGAAAGCCTTAAGTGATCAGCATAAAGAAATAGAGGAAAACAATAGAATGGGAGAGACTAGAAATCAATTTAAGAAAATTAGTGATAACAAGGAATTTTTCAAGCAAAGATGGGCACTATAAAGAACAGAAATGGTGTGGACCTAACAGAAGAAGAAGATATTAAGAGGTGGCAAGAATACACAAAACTGTACAAAAAAAGATCTTCATGACCCAGATAATCACGATGGTGTGATCACTCACCTAGAGCCAGACATGCTGGAATTCGAAGTCAAGTGGCTCTTAGGAAGAATCACTACAAACAAAGCTAGGAGAGGTGATGGATTTCCAGTTGAGCTATTTCAAATTCTAAAAGATGATGCTGTGAAAGTGCTGCACTCAATATGCCAGCAAATTTGGAAAACTCAGCAGTGGCTACAGGACTGGAAAAGTTCAGTTTTCCTTCCAATTTCAAAAAAGGGCAATGCCAGAGAATGTTCAAACTACCACACAATTACACTCATCTCACACACTAGCAGAGTAATGCTCAAAATTCTCCAAGCCAGGCTTCAACAGTACATGAACCTTGAATTTGCATATATTCAAGCTGGTTTTAAAAAAGGCAGAGGAACCAGAGATCAAATTGCCAACATCAACTGCATCATCAAAAAAGCAAGAGAATTCCAGAAAAACATTTATTTCTGCTTTATTTACTGTGCCAAAGCCTTTGACTGTGTAGATAACAACAAAATGTGGGAAATTCTTAAAGAGATGGGAATACCATACCACCTGACCTGCCTCGTGAGAAATCTGTATGCAGGTCAAGAAGCAACAGTTAGAACTGGACATGGAACAACAGACTGGTTCCAAATTGGGAAAGGAGTACATCAAGGCTGCATATTGTCACCCTGCTCATTTAACTTGTATGCAGAGTACATCATGTGAAATGCTGGGTTGGAAGAAGCACAAGCTGGAATCAAGATTGCCATGAGAAATATCAATAACCTTAGATATGTAGATGACACCACCCTTATGGCAGAAAGTGAAGAGGAACTAAAAAGCCTCTTGATGAAAGTGAAAGAGGAGAGTGAAAAAGCTGGCTTAAGACTTAACATTCAAAAAAAAAAAAAAAAAGACTTAACATTCAGAAAACTAAGATCATGGCATTTAGTCCCATCACTTCATGGCAAATAGATGGGGAAACAATGTAAACAGTGAAAGACTTTATTTTGGGGGAGCTCCAAAATCACTGGAAATGGTAACTGAAGCCATGAAATTAAAAGATACTTTCTCCGTGTAATAAAAGTTATGACCAACCTAGACAGCATACTAAAAAGCAGAGACATTACTTTGCCAACAAAGGTCCATCTAGTCAAAGGTCTGGTTTGTCCAGTAGTCATGTATGGATGTAAGAGCTGGACTATAAAGAAAGCTGAGCGCCAAAGAATTGATGCCTTTGAACTGTGGTGTTGAAGAAGACTCCTGAGAGTCCCTTGGATTGCAAGGAGATCTGACCAGTCCACCCTAAAGGAAGTCATTCCTGAATATTCATTGGAAGGACTGATGCTGAAGCTCCAATAATTTGGCCACCTGATGTGAAGAATTGACTCATTTGAAAAGAGCCTGTTGCTGGGAAAGATTGAAGGTGGGAAGAGAAGGGGACAACAGAGGATGAGATGGTTGGATAGCATCACTGACTCAATAGACATGAGTTTGAGCAAGCTCTGGGAGTTGGTGATGGACAGGGAATCCTGGCGTGCTGCAGTCCTTGGGGTTGCAAAGAGTCAGACACAACTGAGTGACTGAACTGAACTGACCAAAATACTAAATCCGAGGGTTTTTATGTATTTTAAGTATTCGATGTCAAACAGCCAATTTCATATGAAATAAATTGGATATATTGCATATGTAGAACAATTCTGCCTAGCTTAAGCACATATATGCATACATGCATACTCTCTTCCAATTTATTTGATTCTTTCACCTTTTTTAAACAAATTGTATTGGTCTTTGTACATAATGATTCATTCTATAAGCATTAGAAATTTGGTGTTCCTATCTAAGGAAATAGTTGGGACTTCTCACTTTTATCCAGTTAAGTCTTCTTTCAGTAAGATATTAGTGTTAGAATTTTAATACTTATAGTAGTACTTACAGAGGTGATGGCTTCTTGAACTCTCACCATTACCTAAATTCAAACAGTACAGCAAGGTAGGAACTAGTCCTCAGGACATACTAGATTCCTAGGCACTTGACACTTATAGCACTTGAAGATTTGACAGGGTATTTAAGCAGTTGGCACAAGCTGACATGAGGACTGCTTAACTTGCAGAGTATCTAGTGGAAAGTTGAAGTCTGCTGAATTGGATATCAGAAATCCAGAGAGCCAAGAATCCTATTTTAGTTCTGTTTCACATGATGACAAGCTGCATAGCCCTAGGCAAATTGGCAGCTTTCTTCCCCAGTAGTAGAAATGATGCCCACTGGTCTCAGATGTGTAGAGATAATTAATATTTTGGAAATATCCTGAGATCTAGACATGTACAACATTTTCCCCTGCAAGATATTTTTATATGTTTATCAATCTAGGACTTTCAGTCAGAAACCTTTAAAACAAATGTTTTCCTCTCCCTCTCCTTCATTTTTTCCCCCAATAGTCTTAATGTACTAATAGATAATAGACCTGTTGACTTTTTTTTTTTAACCAGCCAAGAAAATTCCTGGAAGATGTTCATTAGAATGAACAGGTCAGCATATCTTAATCCTGTGCTTAGTCTCTCAGTTGTGTCCGACTCTTTGCAACCCCATGGACTGCAGCCCACCAGGCTCCCTTTCCATGGGGATTCTCCAGGCAAGAATATTGGAGTAGGTTGCTATGCCCTCCTCCAGGGGATCCTCCCAACCCAGGGATCAAACCCAGGCATATTCACATTGTAGGCATATTCTTTACTGATTGAGCCACAGGAAAGCCCTGGTTCACCACGGTTCATTGTTGTCTTTTCAGAAGACTTTAAAGTATTTACTATTTGACATGGGGTTTGGGAGTACCTATTCAACTGATAAGCATTTTGCATTTAAAATGAAGAGATATTCAGCAGAGAAGAGATCAGCTCTTATACACTGAAATTTCTTGGGAACTGGATCTGTGCTTAGGTCATCTCTGTACACTACATGAGGCCAAGCAGAGAATTTTGCACTAGGATGATGCTTCAAATGTTTAGATTCACTTGATTTAAATGCATGCACTTAATTTGCTTTATTTTATGATACATTAAAAATGTCAATATGGTTTTGAAATTTTGGAAATCCTAGCACAGATTTTGAATGAGTCTGGTTCTGTTTTTGCAATGTAGATGACTTTTCGACCACTGGAACTTATTTACGGGCCTCTTATGGACTTCCCTGGTGCTCAGATGGTAAAGAATCTGCCTGCAATGCCAGACACCTGGGTTCAATCCTTGGGTCAGGAAGATCCCTTGGAGAAGGGAATGGCAACCTACTCCAGTATTCTTGCCTGGAAAATATCATGTACAGAGGAGCCTGGAGGGCTACAGTCCATGGTGTTGCAAAGAGTCAGACATGACTGAGAGATTGACACTTCCACTTTCACATAAAGTCCTACACTTTTCAAAAAAAAGTTCCCAAAGTATGACAAATTTGATTGGGTATCCCAGACTCAGTGATTTGGGCAGCACTGACCTATAGGAACGGAGAAGACAATGGCAACCCACTCCAGTACTCTTGCCTGGAAAATCCCATGGACGGAGGAGCCTGGTAGGCTGCAGTCCATGGGGTCGCTAAGAGTCGGGCACGACTGAACGACTTCACTTTCACTTTTCACTTTCATGCACCGGAGAAGGAAATGGCAACCCACTCCAGTACTCTTGCCTGGAGAATCCCAGGGACAGAGGAGACTAGTGGGCTGCCATCTATGAGGTCGCACAGAGTCGAACATGACTGAAGCGACTTAGCAGCAGCAGCAGCAGCAGCAACAGACCTATAGGAACTTGACTGGAGTATGCCACAGGAACCCATGAATTTAAACCTTGAAAGACCTGATAGTCATTGATATGCATTCATACAGTCCCTCACTAGACTGCAACCAGCTAGAAGTCCCCTTTTCCCTATTCTTTCTTTACCCCCCAGGCCACACCTCTAGCCCTACCAAACTATTTTTAGTCCAGAAATATGCTAGCCTCTTTCCCAGCACCAAAAATTCGCAAGGCTTTTCCATTTACTTACATTGCTTCCTATGTTTTCTTCACATTCAAGTCCCACTGGTCTTTCAAGGACACTGGGCATAACCCCCCTGGAGAATCCTTACTTGACTTACCCAGTAGACTAGGTGCCTTTCTTATCCACATGCCCAACAGTTAATACCCTGTATGGTGAAGATTTATTTTCTTGTCTCCTTGAGAGAAGAAACTGTGCCATTTATCTTGCCTTTCATGGCATATAGTGATTAATCAGTAAGTATGTACTGAATGCCTTTCTGAATGAATGGATACCTTTTCATTTTAAGGCTGCCCTTGACATCCATTTTATCCAGAATTGATATTATCAACATGAATAGTATAAATAGTGGTGGTCACTCCTACCTTTTCACAGCTGGGGCAGTCAAGAGGTACATGGACAAATGATTATGGGTTCTTGTCCCTTGTCCGTTTAATTTTAGCCACTTACTTCATGTGACTATGACAATGCTTATTTCACAAACAAGTACTGAGTCTCTGATATTAGCCTGGCACTGAGGAAACTAATATAAAGATGTCTTTGTTTTCAAGGAGTTTAGAGCTGCGTTGAGACAACCATTATAACAAATGATCAGTGTTCTAATGCAAGAGTGTTCAATGAGGATATGTCATGAAAGAACAGAAGAAGGAGCATTATTTTTTACCTTAGAGAGGTCAGGGAAAACTTTACCCAGAAGGTTACATTTAAGCTGGGTTTAATCAGAGAGAAGTGGTATTTCTAGCAATTTCTAGCAAAGAAAATATCATGTACAAAGACAGGAAAGAGTGAAATTGCTATCATGCTCATAGCTTGACTAAGATTCAACCTTTTTTTTTTTCCAGTTCAGGCAAATACCTTATAAAGCTGGAATAATAATTCCTTTTTTATAGCAGTGTTCTTCCAAGGGGCTGTTACTTAGAAGAGTAAATTGGATTTAGAGAAGATTCAATATTTTAATAGCAGAGCTTCAAAGACAAAATCTTCACTGTATTCAAAGGCAGAATCATGTTTTGGTAAGGTGTTATTCTGCTCATTCATTGAGTATAGTACTGTTTGCTCTAAGGAGGAAGATGGAGCTAATGGCTACTAGGTCCTGCATCCTCCCATCTCCTATCCCCACTGTTCCACGACAAAACCTGAAATGGCATGAGGACCATGGAGAAGGACTTGGTAGCTCTTCCCAACAGTGCTGTCAGTAAAAAAGAGTCTGTAAACAAAATGTAGTGCTTTTAGAAGGTAAGGAGGTGGCAAACCAAGATGCCTTGACACAGGGATAAATAATATTTATCTGTGTGCAAGTTGCACAGTGACCTTGATAAACAATTTTCAGGACCAAGCATGATATGTTGGTCATGTTAGAGTGCCTTTTGGGAACTCACAAAAAGCACTCTAACATCAAGGGTACTATATAAATTTTGTTAAATAAACATATCAAGGGTGCTGGGCCGAAAGGATTATAAAGGTGAAATTGGTTTAAGATAAAGTTTTTGCTCGATAAGTAACTTAGCTGTAGCTTGAAACCAGTAGGGAAGCAGAGTAGTGCAAAAATGATTCAGTAGTGTCACAAAACTGTTCTGTGACTTGTCCTGCAGTGCTGAGACTACCTCCTGGGATCATTGGGCTCCCTTGAAAGAGGAATAGCAGCATGTGTGAGCTTTCCTCCACTAGAGAACAGTATACACAAGAGTACATTATCAAGGGATTCCAACATGCCTCATGTATATTCTTTCTGCTGCTGCTGCTAAGTCACTTCAGTTGTGTCCAACTCTGTGCGACCCCATAGACGGCAGCCAACCAGGCTCCCCCGTTCCTGGGATTCTCCAGGCAAGAACACTGGAGTGGGTTGCCATTTCCTTCTCCAATGCAGGAAAGTGAAAAGTGAAAGTGAAGTCACTCAGTCGTGTTTGACTCTTAGCGACCCCATGGACTGCAGCCTACCAGGCTCCTCCATCCATGGGATTTTCCAGGCAAGAGTACTGGAGTGGGGTGCCATTGCCTTCTCCGATATTCTTTCTAGGTTTTTGAGATAACCATAACTAATTTTATGAACAGAACATGATTTTATGATTGCCCCCAGGTATATGATAAAGCCAAACATTACCATGACGAAACATCCACTTTATGTTTCCCTTCTCTGTGGAACCTTGCTTGCTTCTCTCTAATACCAGAGCTGCCCTGACCAATGATATGGCGCTGTATGAGTCAGGTAAAGCAGAGTCACCACACTGTCCCTGATTTGAAAACATGAACAGATTTTCCTCTTTGATTTATAAATTTCACAGGTTGTATTTGGGAAAGTGGCTGTCAGAGATTAAATCTGAAACATCAGATTATCGTTTTTGTCATTGTTGTTCTAGCTATACACACACTAATTAGTGTGGTAACAGGTTGCATGGTGACAGGCTGCCAAAAATGGCCCACGCTGCTTTGGTGGAAGAAGAATTACGAAAGACAAGAGGTGTTAGGAATATGAGCAGGAATAGTGTTCCTGATGATTTGTTGGTCCTAGATTTCTCCACATATTCCTTTTGGATAGAAGAACGCAGGGATTCACATTTGTACAAAACACCAGAATAAGATAATTTTATTTTATTTTTTAAAGGATCTGAATTTGCGGCCTGAGCAGCAGTTCATTCTTTCTGTTATTTCAGTTTCTTGTGCCTGCTCTAGCCCCTCTGAACATTTTCTCCATCTTGATCTTTTCCTTTCCACTTATTCAAATTTTCTCCGATTACTCAATTACTATTTAGTATATCTTATTATTCTAGTTTGCACTGATTATTTTCTTCTTTTAGCAGCTGTTTTACTTCTTGCTTGTCATGTATAGTATTTAATCTGTAGTTGTATATTCTTAATTGGTTGAAGTGTTTTAAGTTCACCTTTTATAATTGAAAAATATAATAAAAATATTATATACATTTCATATCTTCCATAGTATCTAAAAATGTCTTGTTGACTTCAGTACATTTAGTTTAAACCAGATGAATCTTTAGCAATCAACAAATAGTATCTCTTACTTGTAAAATAATTTTTATACTTCAAAACACTTCCACATAAAAAACACTTCCACATATATTGTTTCATTTGATTCTTAAAGTAACTTTGTGATGTATGAAGACTACATAATTTAATTTTCATATAAAAATATACAAAGAAACTAATAGCAATGGAATCAATGCACCAAAGTTCCATAGTTTGCATATGGTAGAGGCAGGGCTAAGGGGTAGACCTTCTAATACATAATATTCAGGGAGAAATACATTTGCCTCAGTTTGTAGAATGGTTTATTGAGCCAATGTCAGCATGCTACCATTACATTTGACTTTGGGGCATTTAAAAGGACATTTCTTGACAAGGGAAAATGGGCGAGAAAGTATTATGTCGCTCTAAGAAGGAAATGGTATAGAAGTTCTTGCTCAGTCCTCCCAACTGGGAGAAACTTAAAAGCTAATTTGAACATAGTCCCAATTTGTCACATTATTTTTTCCCCAAGAAATTGAGGAAGGAACTCTATGTAATTGCCAGGTCAAAATAGCACCAGATGTGTGTGACTTACAACAGCAAATTGCAGCAGGGGCTTTCTAAGTACTGCATATAAGGACGTATGTCTTATTAAATCCATATTACCCAAGAAGGATTAGACATATATGGCACACAGTAAAGCTATTTTAAGGAGGAGACAAATGGGAAACAGATATCTGTTTTTTTATAGAGATTCGCTGGAAAATGGCATTTAGGAAAGAAATCTGTGTTAATTTTCATTGATTTTTTAAAAATCATTTTATTATTTTGAGGTTATTTGAACTCCTAGTAGATTGTAGAAATTTTTCTATATAAAATTCAAAACAATTATTGTCTGTAGTACTCACCAATGAAAATGTGAAGTAATTCTCTATCCCAAATATTTTATTGACATTGAACATTATTCTTTGTGCAAAGAGAATGATGCCTTTTGTCTGCCTTTTGTCAGATTTGTCATATCTTAAGCCTAAGAATGCAGCATCTTTAATCGCCTTTCTGGCAGTAAGTGGCAAAATCTCCTAATGTAGGTTCTATGGTTTCCATGCCCCATAGTGTCACTCAAATGAAGGGAGTAATTAGCAATTAGATTAGCTGCAAAGAGAGAAGGGATAGCAGTGGGTCCTGGAGAAATCACAAACCATGTACTCAGATTTCTAAATGTTTTAGTTGGAGTTATTTAATCATAAAATATATAACTCAAAAAGTCACTGAATATCATGAGTTCAAACTTCTCATTTTTGGATGAGGAGACAGAAAGAATAAGATTCTTGCTTAAAGACAGTTCTTTGGACAGTGTTTCTTAACAATGTCTCAACAGTTACTCAATCTCAGCTATACATTTAATTCACTTCTAGTACAGTATTTCATCTCCCTACCCTCCCTCCCTGCTGCCACAAAAACTTTCTCTGAAAAAACGATCAGTGATCAGATTGTAATTACAAATAGTACATTACCCTCCTTAGACATTCACAGTTCTCATTAGAATTTTATTACAAATTCTCATGCATTTCTCATGTTAGCAAGTTTATATTTATTTATACCATCATTTGATAGATGGTCATCTCCCTTGAATGAACTGAAATTTACATGAGGACAAGCATTGTTTCCATTTTTTTCCACCATTGGATTCCTAATATGTAATACACTGATATGCTAACATATACCAATCAATAATCTCTTAGCTTGACATATCAAAGAGATGTTCCCCTATGAGAACTTGTTCAATAAGGAAAATAATTGATTAACTTTAGCTCAAAATTTCCTGAAGCTATTTGGTCACACACTCATTTATTTCTTAATTTAGCACCTATCAATGTCTTGCTTTATCACAAATGAACTCAGCTCTTTGAGTTACATGGAAAACAGGAAATCTACATTTATAATGCATTTGAATGTTTTTTTTCATATATACCTTCTTAAACAAATGAAAATAAAGTTTAAATATAAAATAGAAATCCTTTTAAGACTGAGTCAGGGAACATCATTAACACCCCAATATTTGGTTGCTGTATGCCTAGTCTTTCAGTAGTGTCCAACTCTTTGTGATCCCATGGACTGTAGCCCTCCAGGCACCTCTACCCATGGGATTCTCCAGGAAAGTATACTGGAGTGGGTTGCCATACCCTCCTTCAGGGCATCTTCTCAACCCAGGGATGGAACCCATGTCTCCTGCATTGCAGATGGATTCTTTACCATTTGAGCCACCATTGAGTTGGTCTTAAAATTATTTTTTAATACATTAGGTGGATTGGATTGTTGTTATTCAGTCATTCTGTCATGTCTGACCCTTCGCAACACCATGGACTGCAGCATGCCAGACTTCCCTGCCCTTCACCATCTCCTGGAGTTTGCTCAAACTCATGCCCATTGAGTTTGCCCAAATACCTTGTTCTCTGCTTTCCCCGTCTTCTGGATGCACTGGATGGAATCACATTATTGGTAAATGCTAAATCTTACATTTTAATGTATTGGCCAATGCCATTTTGAGTTTCAACTGGAATGTTAAGTTTATATACCAAAGCATCTTCCCTTAGCCAGGGTTACCTATAAAGCAGGCTTCATGAGTGTTCTTGTTAGAGAGTGCAAATCCACAGGATAAAAGTGAGAGATACAATGGCAGTGAAACAGGGAAAGACCAGATTAGAAGGTGTCTAAACAGGCCAGCCAGATCACCTGATCCAAGAGATCTATTCCCCAAAGAGTCATATCAACTGTATCTCTGGACCTGTGCAATGGGGAGGGAGACAGATAAATAATTTTCTAGTCACTTCCATTTCCCACTTCTGAGTTGGGCATGCTTGGTTCTTTGCGGGCTCCCCCATCCTCAGCAGTGGGAAAGCCCCAGAGGCAGTAAGAGAAAGAGAGAGAGAACATGGGGTAACCTGCACAATGCTGTGAGCAGATTGTGCCTGTGTGGGGTTGGCTGGAGCCCACTCACAGCCGGGGCCTGCGGTGGTTCCAGAACAAGAGACAGTGGTGGCTGAGAGAGTGAAGAGGTATCGGTACAGACGGATGGCTGATACATCTGATAATGGTATAGTCAGAAGATAAAATGTAAAACTTCTTGTCTAGTCTCCCTGGATTTTTTGATGACTCATCTTTATTGCAATGCTAGACGTGTTGATGGAGACACTTTAGTAGGGATACTTGAAATGTCCTGTCAAGATGTAAAACCTTTAACAAAAATTACAAAGTGACATAAGCAATAGATATTCTTGATTCCTTTTATTATGTATTTCTGACTCCATACTATTATACGGCTTAGGAGTGAGGAGAGGCAGAGGGACATAGCACAAAGAGGAAGGCCAGGGCTCATTTAGAAACAGGAGGTAACAGCAGAGGAGGGGAAGCTAATGAACAAAGAGGAAGATGTGATATTCAAAGAGGAAACAAAGATAGGGGATTGTGTGGAAGTTGGGCACAGTATGATTGGCAGCACTTACTTCATCTTTTTTGATATCAAGGCAGTGAAAATGTGTCAAAATGTGATCATTTCCTTTAACAGCCAAGGAAAATATGTCTAATCAGCTGTAAGTCTCTGGATAAGCTTTTTACTTTAATGGGCATTCCTTTACCTGGAAACCTAAGGATTTGGATCTCATCAGAGAATTTCTAAGGTCCTGTCTGACTATAGAAAAACAGGGTTGTAGCTGACATTGGTTGAGAGTTTCTGCTGAAGTACAAATTCTTTTAGTGATGTTTGTGGTTTAAACTCATTTAGTAATGCTTCCAGGGTAGGTAATGTTTGGAACACAGCCTTGCTGTCCCTCTATTCCTTGAGCCTGGGCCAGCGGCATTAACAGTCCCCAGCAGTGGGGGAATGTAACCCAGCTGCAGGCTGAGAAGCTCGACTCCAGAGACCTGTACTGCTTGTTATCTGTGGAGCTGTGTTTCCAGTTTTTTTGGGGGGTGGTGGCAGGGGGAAGGTGGCGGGGGGCCACACAGTGCAGCATGTGGAATCTTAGTTCCCTGACCATGGATCAAACCACACCGCCCTCACTGGAAACATGAAGTCTTAACATTGGACTGCCAGGGAAGTCCCTCCATTTTTTTTTTTGCTCCAGAAGCTCATGGGAAAAGTCCTTTGGCTCCAATCCTTAAAGCTTACTTGAACAAATTTCCCCTTGGAACAAAGATTTTTACCTCTTTTGTATCTTCCTTGTTGTTTGGGAAAAGAATTAGTTTATACTTACTTAAAACCTAAATCATATGACACAAAAAACTTAAGCAGAACCAAATGAAGTTATAGCAATGTCAAAGCACAGACCAATGTAGCAATTGTTAAAACAAAAAGTTCATTAAGAAAACCGCAAGTAAGTAATGTATCTATAAAATAGAGGTAATCAGATAAAATTGTCAGAATTAATTACAAGTATTGTTCTGCATGTTGATATCTACTCAATATTTGAGAGATTCTGTCTTGGATTCCCATAATGTGTTGCATGGTTAAAACTATTGTGCACAAAAAGATGATGATATTCTTAAAGTAGCAGATGCTTTAAAATTCAATTAAATAGAAGATAAAACAGAGATGAAGCCCCAGCTGCATATACCAGTATGAGGAGAGTTTTGGTTTCTCTTGTGGTACTAATAAGTCTTCAGTTTTCCTTGAACTCTTTACTGGTCAATGGCTGGAGATCAGGGGAGATCTGTAACCAGAGCATGGTTTTCCTCTTACGTGGGTATCAGTCCTGGAACCTTGGCATTCTTCTTTGGCAAAAGTAACCAGTAGAACCCAATAGGAAATTCCTGCAAGCTGTCACGATCCCTTACTATTACACAATGAAATATGTCCTTCAGGGGTCTACCTCCACTCCTAAATAAGGAGAAGTCTTGGTTGATTTTTGTGTCTCTGTTCCAAATGAATAAACATCCACATCCTTAGTATTTATTTGGCAGTATTCTGTGGAAGCTGTACTGCAAGTTTTTCAAGTGTGGAAAAAAGTACATAATCCAATATTTTAGACCACAGCCTTGGAAACAGCTGGGACTCTAATGCAATTGCACTAAAAATCACCTTAATTTAATTCTTACTAAGAAAAAAGATATCCTCTTTTGGATTTCCCTTGGATCCTTGTTCTCATGGTGCCTGATTTCATCCACGGCATTAATCCCTGCACATTGTATACAGCCATGAATATATATTCATAAAATTCTCTCTTCTCTCCAAATAACTGCTTGGATTAAGGAAGTAACATTCTCAAAGCAATACCATTTTGTGCCCTTGCTATTTTGAGATGGTGCATGTGAAGGAACTTTTAAAAGTGTATAAGTGCCATGTGAACATACGGGAACATTATCATTACAAAGCTATCTGTTCATATTTTTAACTGAGAGAAGGCTTTGAAATCTCCATCTAAGAAGTTTGGGAAATGGATATAATATTCAGGTTGAAAGTGTTATATCCATTGTTGTATAAAGCAATGGTAATTCTTTAAATTTCTTATGGAAACAGCTGCAGGATCACCTGGGGATTCTTACTAAAATATTGATTCCTGGGCTATACACCTCAGAGCAGCTGCATCAGAACCTCTCAGGCTTGAATATCTATAGTTTACATGACCCTGTGTTCCCTGAACAAACCAAAACCAGGGAATCACCACTCTGAGAGGAATCGTGCTCTTGGTTCTCTTTCTATTCACTCAAGGGCTAGAAATGCTGTTCATGTATTAGTTAAACCCCAGGACATTTTGTGGGCAGGTGATGGAATTCCCTGTAGCATTATAAGCTAATAGGGGTAAATATTTTTTAAAATGTTTTCCTCTGATGGGAGCAGCAAGAGGGCTCAGACTACTGTCTCTGAGGAGATCCGGGCCATCCTTCACCTCTTTCATGACTCCTTCCAGGAAGGTGGGACAATGGAAAGAGGGTTCGCAGCAAAAGCCCCAGCTAGTAATGTTGTCTGTGTCTCTTTGTCCTGCGATGTCCTCGGCACCAATCTCTTTCTCTCTGGAATCAGAAGAAATACGATGAATGTGAATGTCGGAATTGGGGCCTAATGCCATAGTCTCAGCTCAAAGGACTCTTACATTAGAAGGGATCATTAGTGTTTAGGGTATTGGTTCTCATACATCAGAAATCAGCTGCATGGTTTATTAAACACAGTTTGCTGGGCTCCACCTGCAAAGCTTCTGATACAGTAGGTCGGAGATGGGCCCAAGAATTTGTGTGACTGACAAGCATCTAGGTGATGCCACCGGTCCCTAAACTGTCCAGTTAGAACCACAGGTTTAGAATAAGCTTCCAGTTGCCAGCACAGATGAAAGTGATCTTCCAGGCAAATTGAAAGAAATGCACAGTTCCCCACTAACTCAATGAAGCTTGCCCAAACAGCTGTATAATGTAAGTTTATCTTTGCTTTGGTTTTGCAATTCTAGCATCAAGCACTGGAAGTTATCAATATTACCTGGTTGGTTGCCCTAGATTCTGTTATTTTTTACCTTCCTCTGGACTCTTTTACCATCTTTGGTCAGAGACAACCATGCCAGATTCTCCTCAGAGGACTCCTGGGGATATTTTTCAGCCAATCTGAATCACTCCAACTATGTGCTCTCAATTTATTCATTATATAAATTTTCATCTGCAGAAGGTTGTGTGTAGGAGAGTTGAAGTAAAACTAAAAGACAAAATACTCGTGCATGCACACACACACACAGAGCCAGGGTCTTAGGTCACTCTCCTTCCTGATCAAGGCCCTTGAGACTACTATGTAAATTCTTGATTGTTTTTGTGGACTTCTGAAACCTAGAGTGTGATAGAGTTAAATATTCAACAAATAAGAGGATAGAGCCCTTATTTTACTGAATATACATCATAAATCTGGGTGAAAATTAAAGTAGCTCTTAGTGGAATTATCTCATACTCAAAGATTTAGGAGGAAATAAAAAGATCCATGCCTGAAACACTTTTGACTCCAAGATCCAGGTTTGCACAAAAGCAGAGGGAGTAGCCCGGGGAAGGTGAAAAGCCTTCTGAATTTGTCATATGAACTGATAACTATTGTCGGGGCTTTGAAAGAAAAATCTCAAACTCAGTGAGGAATGAAATACGCTTAAAATTCAGTTTTTGATCTTTTAGTTAGAATAGGAATTCTAGAAAAAAGTAAGAAAAAAGAGCAGAAAAAGTAGCAGCTTTAACCCTTCATATGATAGAAAAGAAACGAACATTAGAAGCAGGCCAAGTTTTAAAAAAATCAGCAGACAGGAAAGAAGTAGAGACATACTGTAGAAACCTGTAGGGGAACATCAGACAACACAGTCTGTTCTGTTATGGAACTCTCCAGCTCAGCCCAGGGTGACTTTCTCCTGGCCCCACGATGTTGGGGAGGAGGGACAGACATTTTTTTTTTTCTCTTTCCCAGGCATAGAAGTAAAGCTGGAGTTATTTTCCTCTTTCTCTTCTTCATGACCAGTCATCCTTGGCCTTGCTCTTGTCATATCAAAATGATTATACCTTAGACAAGACTTTGGAATGGGGGTATATAAAGCATTCCTGTTCTGGGTCAGTTGCAATGACCACTCTTGGGTAAAAGTCCTTCTCTGTTCATTGCACACACACACACCCATATGGTTCCGACCAGCACTCTGGCATTCCACATAGCAGTGTGGAATTTGTGCAACATTTCTTATCTAATATTAATTCCTTTACTTTGTTTTATTTTCAAATTGTATGTTTCATCCAAAACATTTGCAGGGATAATTGATTGATTAAGAACAAGATGTGGGTATTGGGGTGTCTATTGGCCTTTTGACTTTCCTAAATTCTCTTTGCTCAGATTCTCTAGGCTTGGAAAACTCTGGCACAGAAAGAATTAAAATAAAAATTACCATTTGCTCCACTCAGATGATTTCAGTCTTAATATGATTCCATCACTCACTTGATTCCATCACTTCTCTGCTAAAGCCGGGCACTATCAGGAAAATAACATTTTTCATTTAGGAATTATGCTAGTCCATTTTCTTCTGTTAGGAAAAATGTCAGGCCACTTTCTTCCAACTACCAGAATTTAAAGATAAATCTCTTCTTACACTTTCAGTTCAGTTCAATTCAGTCGCTCAATTGTGTCCGACTCTTTGCGACCCCATGAATTGCAGCACGCCAGGTCTCCCTGTCCATCACCATCTCCCAGAGTTCACTCAAACTCATGTCCATCGAGTCGGTGATGCCATACAGAGTACATCTTACACTTTAGCATATACAAATAAAAGAACCTCGGTTAAATGTGAATTCCAGAAAAATGACCAGTCATTTTTTTAGTGTATGTCCCATATAATATTTTGGGACATAGTATTGTATTAAAAGATCATACATTGTTCATCCACTTCATTTGGAATGACTCAAATGTGTTTGTTTTGTAGCTGAGTAATATTCCCTAGAGCCTGTTATACACAGTGAAGTATGTCAGAAAGAGAAAGACAATGGAATCTAGAAAGATGGTGCTGATAAACCTGTTTGCAGGGCAGCAATGGGGACACAGACATAGAGAACAAACCTGTGGAAACAGTAGGGGAAGGAGGGGTGGGACAAATGGACAGAGTGTATGGACACATATGCATTACCATATGTAAAATAGAGAGCAAGTGGGAATTTGCATGTGACACAGGGAGCTCAACCCAGTGCTCTGTGGCATCCAAGAGAGGTGGGATGGGATGGGAGTTAGGAGTAGGGCTCAGGAGCGAGGTGACTTATGCGTACCTGTGGCTGATTCATGTTGATATATGACAGAAACCAACACAATATTGTAAAGCAATTATCCTCTGCTTAAAAGGAAAAGATTATAAAAAAGAAATTTAAAAAGAAATGATTATACATTGTTTATCAGAAATTCAAATTTAACCAGACATCCTGTTACCCAACCACTCTAGTATTACTTCTCCATGATCTACATCTGAAATCCTCAAGACTAACTTCACTTTAGATTCACTTGCATGTGCGTGTTCAGTCACTCAGTTGTGTCCAACTCTTTGTGACCCCATGGACTGTAGCCCACCAGGCTCCTCTGTCCATGATTTTTCAGGCAAGAATATTGGAGTGGGTTTTCCTCTCCAGGGGATCTTTCTAAGCCAGGGATCAAACCTACATCGCCTGTGTCTCCTGCATTGCAGATGGATTCTTTACCCTCTGAGCTGTTAGGAAGTCCAGATTCACCCGAGACCCTTAAATAAGACTTGCGCCCAGGGCCACCCCCAGACGAATTAAATCAGAAATGTTACAGGTGGAATGTGGGCAAGGGCATTTGTTTCAACATTCCCAGGTAATTCTATTGTGCATTGAGTTGAAACTACTGGTCTACAGACTTTGGCCCATTATTTTCTATTTGTTTTTGTCTGTTCTGGCTGTTGAATGTTTTACACATCTTCCAACTTTCCTATATCTTTGGAAAATTTTTGGTTCTTTGAACAGTTAGAACCTGGATTGTAAATAATGTAATCCTAATTCTTGAAACAGCAAGAAAAAGTGTGTGTGAGAGTGTATGCATTGACATATGGGCTGAGTAGAACCTAGATAGAGTAGGGAGCAAGCCCGTGTGCTGTGTTGTAGAGTTCCAAGGTAGTATCTTTGAGCAACATGATATTATATTTTTTAAACTGTACTAACAGCATAGAATTGCCCACATTTACATGGCAAAATGTGTGAATGTTTGAATATTTAGTGGAGAAGAACTATTAACAACTCCATTATTTAAGATTGAGTTTATAGTTCTAGCCAGAACTATCTTAATATACTAAGTACAGTTGGAGTCTCCTTAGGTTATGGGTTATCCTATCCCACAATAAGTGGTAACTTGTGTGAATTTCACACATATTTCATAGGAATCATTAGATTCAGTCCATATTTTCACATGACGCATCAGTGCAAAAGAATGTAGGATCTATCACAACAGGACTGTGACTAGGACCTTAATTTACTGATTGTGTTAATAATGCTTTTATAATTTTGGCAATTATTGGCAAATCATCTTCAAAGATTCACAACAGAGTTCTTATTGGATTTCTCCACCTAACCAACCACGCTTCATTTATATGAGAAACTTCAGAATTGAGACTCAGTGGCATTTAAGTTGGAGCCCTGCCTTCTGCATAAAGGAGAAAAACTTTCCTTAGATGTTAATGCTCTTGATACGCCAAGCCAAGGCAGGCCCTGGAATTAGAATAAGTTTTCCAAAAAGCAAGAAAGGATTTAACAGAGATGGAATGTTATGCACAATCGAAAGCCAAGACAAGACAAAAGCTCCTTAATCTCAGCTGTGTTGTGTGAAAAGACATCTGTATATTACAGAAGCTCTTTGGTTTGTGAGTTTATGTGATATTCAATGTATTTAAATGAATTATAAATCTTATAACATCTAGATCTCTTTTTATGTTGTTAGATTCATACTAAATAGATTTAATGGTTATATACAACTTCAAGTGTCTTATTTTTCCATCTCAGATAAAGCTTTACTTTACCTGTAGTTTAGACAGTTTGTTCTACTTAATTTTTAAAATCTTTTTAATTTTATAGTGTCTCATGATGCACATAAACTAGAAAAAATGAACATGCAATATTTCTCAATTGGACATGAGAAGAAGGATGGGGTATTTTCAGACATAAAAACTTCATTCCTCTAAATTATGACACCTGTACTTTAAGCTCCTCTGAAAAGACAACTGTCTTCTGGGAAAGATAGTTCATAGGAGGGAAACAGGACCTATCAGAAAAGCTGTTTACAATAAAACATTCTGACAGCTCGAGTAATTAAATGGGTTTCCCAGGTGCAAAACAGTATCTTAAATGCCCCTCTGGCTATAATAGTACACAGATTTATCCTTCAAAAAAAATGTCTACTGTGAAAACAAGTTAATGAAAGGAAAGAAAACTAACTAAAATAATAATAAACTAAGGATATTAGCAATTTCATTATCAAGACCTATCTAAATAAAATGAACTGATATTTTGCTTACCTTAACACTGAAAAATCTAGTGTCTGTTTCTTTTGAAGTTTTTGAGACAGGAAAAAAGAGATGTCCGTTTAAATCATAGATTTCTTGCTAAGCATGCATATACTTGCCTATGTGCAGCCATAAATAATTTGCCAAGCCATTTCCTTCTTCCCCATAACTGAGTTTAGTATACTGACCATGGCACCTACATTAAAGGTAAGAGCTATAAAAGGATTAAAGAAGATAGACTTCAACTACACATTGACAGTTGAATTGATTGGTTAAAATTCTATTGCATTTAGCCAAAGGCTACTGTATAGCTCATCTAGTAAAGGATTGTTGCTGGTTGTGCAACAGACATTCACTAATTATGTAATAGACATTCGCTAATTGTGTAATGAATGAAGGAACAGAGCAAAAAATGTTAAGGATTCCCAAGGAATTGTGGTTTTCTTTGTATTCTCATGTTTCTCTGTTTCATTAATGGGGGATTTGTGAAAATAATCCCTTTATTCAGGCATGTCATATTTGAGAGACATGCTTTTGTGTTTCTAAAATATATTGTGCATGACAAGAATTATTCCTTCAACAAATGTTTACTAAATATATAGATTTAGATAGTGTACATGGTAATCCCTTTGATACTTGTGTCTTCTATTTGCATGTGTGTGCACATATAGAGAAAGATAGAGTTTGGCCTATTTTATTTCACGATTAACCATAGATAATATTTATAGAGCATATTGAGCATATGTAGGAAGCAGGCACCAGAGCAACCATTTTAAAAACACTGTCTCATCTAATCCTCCAGAAAATGCTATAAAAGGCTTTGTATAATTATCCTCTTTTTAAGATGAGAAAACTGAGGCTTAGAGAAAGAAAGATGCCCAAGGTGGCACTATACTGGCACTGGGATTTGTACCCAGATGTCCTGACTCCAGACAGCAGAATCTTCATCACCACAAGAGAGTGTGGCACAGAGGGCTTATTTAATGATAATAATGGCACAACAAATGTAGAGAAGTTTTATCATAATTATAATAGGTTTTAGAAGAAGACCAGGGAATCATAAGAGAGGCAAGTTGGGGAGCATAATAAAACTCAGATGATTACGATGGGGCTTAATTTTTGCACATTACCACAATAACTGCTACAGAAAACAATCTGCTAGTACATAGAGCACAGGATTTTGTTTTCTTGATTTTTTAAAAAAATTATTTATTTTCGTTGGAGGCTAATTACTTTACAATATTGTAGTGGTTGAAATAGCAAGTAATTGACCTGAATCTTAAAGTACATATTGTCTTTATCAGTAGATAGCAGCAGTTTTTGCATTCTAATAGATCAGTGGAACAGGATAGGAAGTCCAGAGATAAATCTACACCTGTGATCACCTAATCTATGACCAAGGAGGTGAGAATATACAATTTGAGAAAAGACAGTCTCTTTCAATCAGTGATCCTGAGAAAACTGAACAGCTGTATCTAAGAGAATGAAATGAGAATGTTCTCTAACACCATATACAAAAATAAACTCAAAATGGATTAAAGACCTAATGTAACACTGGATACTAAAAAACTCTTAGAGGAAAACATAAGCAGAACACTTTCTGGCATAAATTGCAGCAAAATCTTTTTTGATCCACCTCTTAGGATAATGAAAATAAAAACAAAAATTAGCAAATGGGAACTAATTAAACTTAAAAGTTTTTGCAAAGCAAAGGAAACCAGAAACAAAATGAAAAGACAACACACAGGATGGGAGTAAATATTTGGAAATGAAGCAACCAACAAAGGATTGACCTCCAAAATACACTGACAGTTCATGCTGCTCAATATAGAAAAAAGCATGATTAGATTGCTAATCAAAAAAATGGGTGGAAGATCTAGACAGACATTTCTCCAAAGAAGACAAACAGATGGCCAAGCAACACATGAATAGATGCTCAACATCACTATTTATTAGAGAAATGCAAATCAAAAATACAATAAGATATCACCACACACTTGTCAGAATGGCCATCATCAGAAAATCTACAAACAATAAATGCTGGAGAGGGTATAGAGTAAAGGGAATCCTCCTATACTGTTGGTGGGAATGTAAATTGGTGGAGCCTCTATTGAGAACAGTATGCTGCTGCTGCTGCTAAGTCACTTCAGTCGTGTCCGACTCCGTGCGACCCCATAGACGGCAGCCCACCAGGCTCCTCCGTCCATGGGATTCTCCAGGCAAGAGTACTGGAGTGGGGTGCTATTGCCTTCTCCAGGGGATCTTCCCAACCCAAGGATCAAACCTGTGTCTCTTACATCTCCCTGCATTGATAGGCAGGTTCTTTACCACTAGTGCTACCTGGGAAGCTCACCTTAATATGTACATACCTCTGTATATATAAAAAAAAAAGATAACTATAATAATAAGAAACTACTGTATAGCAAAGGGAGCTCAGTACTCCATGATGACTCACATGGGAATAGAATCTAAAGAAGAATGGATATATGTATATGCATAAGTAATTTTCTTTGTTGTACACCTCAAAATGGACTTCCCAGGTGGTGCTAGTCATAAAAACCTGCCTGCCAATGCAGCAGACATAAGAGATGCGGATTAAATCCCTGGCTTGGGAAGATCCCCTGGAGGAGGGCATGCATGGCAACCCACTCCAGTGTTAATCCCTGGAGAATCCCCAGAGACAGAGGAGCCTGTCGGGCTACAGTCCATAGGTTTGCAAGGAGTCAGAAGTGACTTGCACACACACACACACACACACACACACACACACACACCTGAAAACAACACAACATTGTAAATTAACTATACCCCAATAAAAATTAATTTTTTTAAAAAAGAGCCAACTGTATGCAGTTGGAAATGACCTGAGTTGTTTTGACAACACAAGTCTGACATGCCCAACAGCAATGAGAGATGAGAAGGGAGAGAAAATCATGAAGGTGCTACAAGGTATGTTAAGAATTCTGGATTCTTCTAGCCAAACAGTAAATGAGATGATGGATGCAAAGGCTGTGAGATACAAGGGACCAATAAATTGAGCTATTTTTATCATCAATGTAGTTTTTATGATGAATGATAAGCACCTGGTGAAAAAAACTGAAAGGATTTTAAAAGAAGCAACAGCTAGAGGGATGACTAATGTCAACATAAAATTTCCAACAAAAAAGAATCAAAATAGAAACAGATGTGTATATTTTTTAAGTTGTCAACAAATGTATGCTGAACACCTACTGTGTGCCTTGCAATTTCTAAGTCCTTTACATGAATTAGCTGTTTCAGTGTTAGCTAGAATCTTACGAACAAAATACTATTAACATTTGCATTTACAGGTAGGGAAAAAGAGACAGAGAGTTCACATAACTGAGAAGGGAGAGAACCAGCATTTGACTTCAGGTAGCCACTCCAGCTCTTTATGTTTAACAAGTGCCAGCTGCTGCCTTTCAAATATCTGTCTGTTTGAGGGCATAAACATATGCAGTGGTTCAGAGAAAAGATTAAGTTGCAGATATGCCCCTGCTTGGATGTGTCTTCTACCTAAGCAGAATGCCCCCAAACTGAGAATACTCATAAAGTTCATGTCTACTTTTTCTAGTACATCTTAGGTATCTTCCTTTGACCTCTTTGCTTTGCCTACTGTGAAATTAGGACTTTAGCCCATGAAATAAGATGTATTCTGGAAGAGGGCATTTCAACATTAGTATCTGTTTTTCATCTTCTAAGATATGTATTAACAAAACAAGAGGGAAATAGACCTAATTTTAAAATTATATTTACTTTTTACTAATAAAAAGAATCCTTTGAGTTTTGAGGAATATTTCCTGTAAGCCCTCCTGACCCTGGAATTATGATAAAATATCCAAACCCTCTTGACAGTGGAGCCTCAAATATCTGTCATCAAATTCCCTCTAGATCCTTTCAGCTGCTTATTTGATTGCCCAGCTGACCCAAAGTTCAACATTTTAAATCTCTTAAGTCTGTTTTTACCTAAGGGCATAGAGAAGGACTGCTTTAATTTATTCCTCTTCCTACTACCACATCCCCATAGGATGCTCTCCTATCTGCACAGGATCATTTTATCTTCTCATTGAAAGTCAAGGAGGCTCCAAAGCCATTTCGCTTACCAGGAGCAGGTGGTACCAGGTGTCAGAATACATGACTTCATTACTTTAGAAGAAGATACAAATCACCCAGGAAATGTTCTTGGGTCCACAGAGCAGCTGGGCTAATAAAGAATAGGGGTTTCAATAAGGGTAGCATTTTTTTTTTTAGAATAAATACTCTTTCTCACATACGTAGATTTCTCAAAGTATCTGTTGACATTATTAACTTAAAAGTCATGAAGAAGCTGGGGTTCTGTCACTTGCTTAATCATGCAGTTTAAAAAAAAAAAAAAAAAAAAGGTCTTTGACTCACATTTAATATCCCTTGACCCAGATAACATAAGCTTCAAACACCATGAAGCTCACTATTTAAAGTTCACACTTATGTTTCTGACATATTTCAAGGAAAGGTAGTGGCTCCTAATTGTATGAAGTAGGAAGGCATGTAGGTCCCCATGAGCAAGTCTGGTATGAAAACGGCACTAATGAATGGGCAATATTAACTTTAATAGCTACTAAAGAAGTAGCTCCACTGAGTCAGGTGATGGACACAAATGTGTTTTCTATAAACCTCCTGACACCCTTTATATCCTTGTTCATAGATAAGTAGATTGAGTTTCAGAGAAATTACTTGACAGCTAGTTAAGTCTAAGCCACAACATTCTGATTCCCAAGGTCTTGTTTGCATGTTGACTGCATGATATGCAGAAATTGCTCTAAGATATGCAGTAACACATAGCACTCAATAGTCTGCCTGTTCATGTGGAACAGAAGCTTTTATATTCTTAACGGAAGAGTTCTAGACCCTTAAGTCCCACGTTGGAGGATAAGTCTGCTTTCCATCCCACGACACAGAAAACTCCCTTCATAAACATTCAACATACTACTTGTTGATGATCCTTAGCTAGCAAAGTTAAATTCAAGAGAAGCAACAAACATAAGGAAAGGGAAACTAGTTTTGTATATAATTTGGTATAGTTAGTATGTATAGGGGACTATGCTGGCTTCAGGGACAGAGGAGGGCATAGGGTTATGGCAATGGTATATATTTATCACATGGGTGCTATTAAGATGCTGTTGGTCAGGAAATGGAAAGAAATTCAGGAAGAGAACACTGTATATTTGTTATCTTTTTATGGCTAAAACTGGTTCTTCCCATAGGAAGTTTACTTATGCTTTTCTTTTAATTTTATTTTTATTTGTTTGTTGGGATAGTTAATATATCACATACTTCAAGATTCAAAATACCATATAATGAAGCCCTCTTGCAATTCTTGTTTTCTCTCCCAGTTCTCCTCTAAACACTTAACAAGCATTACCAATTTTAAAGAATTTTTAGAAATGACCTTCCAGAACTTTACACAATAACTTATGAGTCTGTAAGTCTAACCTCTCCACCTACTAACTCCATTCCATTAAAAAAAAATAACAATAATAAGTTGATTTTGGTCTCTGTTCATCTTAAAGGGCTTCCTTGGTGGCTCAATGATAAAGAATCTGCCTGCCAAGGAAGGAGACTTAGAAAAAAAAAAAAAATCTAAGGACACAGGGCAGCAGCCAAAGCTGGGGTTTTCCATCTCTTCAGAAGAAAACTAAGACTATTAAAATCATTCTAGGACAATTTAATTTACTTTCAGGACTGAGTCCACAGTGTTGATTCCAAACTTTTACAGCATTCTCCCTGAACCTGACCCAAAAAAACCTGCCTTAATCTGTCTGCTCTCATCTTCCACCCAGTAGAAGCAGCATTGCCTTTGATCATGAAATTTCTTTGGCCATGGTCCAACTCCACTTACTCTAGGATGGTACACAGTGATTCTTATTCCACTCCTCAATTTAATAATGAGTCCTACTCCCAGGGAGGAGACAATGCTGGGAGCCAGCAGTCTCCCTCGATCCTAGAAAATGGCAGGACTTTTCTTACTTGAGGATTACAGAAATGACTAGGTGATTCAGGTCGAGATTACACAACTAAAATCAGAGTTTTTTAACTAATGCCAAGCACACACACACCACACACACACACACACACACAAATACACACAGTCCTTTGGCTAAGCTTTATTTCTGAATGACTAAGAAACCTCCTCTAAAATATGGTGAGTTGAGATCATTGAGCTACCAATTCAACTTGTTGGGTGAATGAGCCTTTTTAAATACACCTGGAAGAGAACTGCTGGAGAAGGCAATGGCACCCCACTCCAGTACTCCTGCCTGGAAAATCCCATGGGCGGAGGAGCCTGGTGGGCTGCAGTCCATGGTGTCGCCAAGAGTCATATATGACTGAGCGACTTCACTTTCACTTTTCATGCATTGGAGAAGGAAATGGCAACCCACTCCCATGTTCTTTCCTGGAGAATCCCAGGGATGGGGGACCCTGGTGGGCTGCCGTCCATGGGGTCGCACAGAGTCGGACACAACTGAAGCAACTTAGCAGCAGCAGCAGGAAGAGAACTGCATTCTAAATATTCATTTTCTTATGTTCAGGGTTACAGACTTGCTGTGGTAGCCCTAAAACAAAGATATTTTGGCTGAGAAATAGGTGAGTGGGCCACATCTTTTTCTGTCAGCCTTAGGGAAACCTGTTTCCAATTTCCTAGCTCATATAATAGGAATCTATTTCCTCTAGTTGGGATTGAAAGAGAATCCCTACTGGGCTTCCCTGGTGGCTCATCTGATAAAGAATCCACCTGTAATGCGGGACACCTGGGTTCAATCCCTGGGTTGGGAAGATCCCCTGGAGAAGGGAACAGCTACCCACTCCAGTATTCTGGCCTGGAAAATTCCATGGACTGTATAGAATCCCTACTAAATTGGATGTGATTTCCCTTAACATGTCTATAACCTGCTGTCAAAAAGTGCACACTATCTGTTTGAATATCTGGTCACATTTTTTTGAAGATCTTTTAACCTTTATTCTATCAAGTTAATTATTCCTGGGGAACTAAATGCCAAGATTGGCAGTGGTTCTGGTAGGACATGACTTGGAACTAGTGAGAAATAAAAGAATTGCTCTCCTCTAAGAATGAAATGTAGTACAAGAGTTGAATCTGGAGGAAACTTTATATATATTTCTATTGTGGAAAGTCAACACCATTGATTGAATAATAGTTTACCCTGCTACCTTAGGTTGGCTATCTTGAGCTTGGTAAAACATAATAATAATATTTTTTGTCAATTTCAGCCTTTAGCATAGACTTCCTGGAACTATTTTCACTCCTACCTCCTTTCTGACCTTAAGGATATAAAAGAAAATGAAAGGAAGGAAGAAAGCCTTCAAATCTTATTAAGAGCCTTTGGTTACCCAAGAATGTTTTATTATCTTTACAGTATATTCAAGTTTACTTTATTCAAGATATTCTGGTGAACGTTTGTTTTTATGTAAAAAGCTCATGTATTTATATAATTTGTTGCTTATATTTTTAAAATATAAATTTATTTATTTTAATTGGAGGCTAATTACTTTACAATATTGTATTGGTTTTGCCATACATCAACATGAATCTGCCATGGGTATACACGTGTTCCCCATCCTGAACCCCCTCCCACATCCCTCCCCATACCATCCCTCTGGGTCACCCCAGTGCACCAGCCCCAAGCATCCTGTATCATGCATCGAACCTGGACTGGCGATTTGTGTCACATATGATATTATACATGTTTCAATGCCATTCTCCCAAATCATCCCACCCTCGCCCTCTCCCACAGAGTCCGGGTTCCTGATGATACACATTCACAAATGAAAAATACACCTAGTAAAATTTGTTCATTTGGAATTACATTTTGTTTTATTTTGCTTATATTAACCACAAATGAATTATGACACAGAACTCCAATGTGTAACTTTATCCTATAAAAGGAGAGGTGTCGGATAAGTTCAGCACCTATCCAGTGTTCCTTTCTTTGCTCCACGATCTTGGGGCACCCAGGATGGCAATTCTCTGCATCCTTCCTCAAAGACTCTGTGGAACACAAGTTTGAAGACCTTTGCCCCATATAAGTATATTACGATTCAATTTCCCCAAATCATTTCTGTGCAGGGTTATAGGAACACTTCTATTAGTGAAGTTAGAAAATTTGTACTGTTACATGTGAGTTGCAGTAACTCAATGAGCAAAAGGTGGTTCCAGAGTATATCATTTTTAAAGTTTGTCAGTTTTTGCATTTGTCACATTGCAAGCTAATGAAAACTGTGGATACTGTGGGAGAAATAATCAATGAGGAATGTTTATTACAATGACACAGTGTAGGGAACACATTAAAGCAAGCTATTTCTTACATGTCTATTCTTTCAAAATACATTGCTTTATTGTGCATTTATTCTTGCTTCTAAAGAAAGTGATTTGTACTTGTAAAATAATAAATATTCATCTTATATGGATTTTTAAAGGTGACTGATTTGTAAAAATCAATTACTGTCTTTTGCCAACTCGTGGACTGACATGATTGCCTTCATTTTCAAACACAAAACGACTGCATTAAAATAACATTAAGAGAGAAACATTGGCTGACACAGGAAGAGAAATTCTTAAATGAAAACTGTTCCAGCCAGCTTTAATCAGTTCCTATCATGCTTTTTATTATAGTGCAAATGGGCTCTATTAAAAGGAAAGCCAATTCCAGATGATGATACAAATAATTATAGCTGCCTTTAGCCTCTAGTTAGTGTTATTAACTAATGGTTTCAAAATATGTGATTTATTTCAGAAAGAACATTTTCCTTTAACAATGAAACAGAGAATTGGACTTTGTCTAGCTAATGTCAGATATGCAGATAAAATAATTAGTCTAATTTTTGGATGTTTTTAAAAATTGGAATGATTAACTAAATTACTTCATATGGATAAACTTCAAGTTCATTAGTTCAGCAATTCCCAATCTAGTTTTTCTCCTGTATTCCATTAAGTGTAAGATGCTTGGGGCTGGTGCACTGGGACGACCCAGAGGGATGGTATGGGGAGGGAGGAGGGAAGAGGGTCCAGGAAGGGGAACACATGTATACCTGTGGCAGATTCATTTTGATATATGGCAAAACCAATACAATATTGTAAAGTTAAATTAAATAAAATTAAAAAAAAAAAGAAATTCTATACATCCTGTTTACCTTGCCCCTTCCATCATTTGAGATTATAGTGTATATTTGCACATCAAAGTCCTTAAGAAATTTTGCAGAAAAGATCTATGTCTATCTTATTTATCCTATTTCTCCCTAATGAGTTTGAAAACGGGAAAAAAAATGTAATACACATAGGTTAATATTCTGTGTTACTACCACTCATGGAATTCCATTTTGAGAGATTCTGAATGAATTTATAATCCAAGGGTTTATTTTTTATCTAACTAAAGTATGTTAAGTTACACATCCAGCCCCTCAGTCAGAAAATTGCAATTATGGAATCAGAAGTTTTAACTAAGTCTTAAAAACAATAATTAAAAAATTTTTTTAATTGTGTTTAAAAATGCTGATCACAACATGCCCCTTGAACTTCTTGATTTTTCACTCTTGGAAGTTCTAATGAGATGCAAATCGACTTGTGCTCAATGCTGTATTTCTTAGCACTGATTCATTAGTTTAACATATATAGTTCTATTATTTTATATGGCACAGAAATTGTACTGTGTGTGTGTGTGTACCTCTTTCTCCTCATGGGAGCTATGGAAGTTTGCTGCTCGGTCTTCCTTCCAGAAAACCTTATTCAGCTGTAAGGAGTGTAGTGATCTGACAGCCTCCAGCTGTTACACCTTCAGGATCTTCCTGCGCTTATAAGGAAGGCCATGTCTTTCCCAGGTAGCACCTAGTGATCTAGCTCTGCAGGGGTACTGGAGCCTGGCCATTTCTGCCAATGCAGGGCTCCTTTCACAAGCAGTGTTTGCTCTGCAGTGCCCTAGTGTGCTGACCAAGATTTTGCCATATCTGGGCAAAATCTTCAAAGTTCTCTCTGCCCAGTCCTCTTCCTCCTCCTCTTTTTATCACCCAGAGCTCTTCCTTCTAATAACTCTTTTCTGCTCCTAACTCTGTCTCAGCATCTGCTTTCAAACAAACCCTACTGACACTCCCCTATGAGTTTTCAAGATACTTTAGAGACAAGGTCATGTCTTTTTTTTTTTTTTCTTGTTTTTTGTCTGCATTTTTTTAGCTTTTAGATTCTTTAGAGACAAGGTCATGTCTTGTTTTTTTTTTTACTCATTTTTTGTCTGCATTTTTTTAGCTTTTTATTTTATATCAGTGTATAGCCAATTAGCAATGTTATGATAATTTCAAGTGGAAAGCAAAGGGACTCAACCATGCATGTCTTTACCACTGCATTTTAAATATTCATCATACAAGAGTTAAATAATAAACTCTCAGTACAACCTAGATTTAAAAAAGAAGCATAAATATAGGTACAAGTCTGCCAGATGCCACATTTGAATCTTTTTTGTTATTTGGGTTGTATGTGCATGAGTGAATGCTGTGTAAAAATTAGTAGAGCATTTATGTGAAAGAGTTACATTTATTATGGTTCAAGGTAATCTTTACCCCTATTTCTGGATGATCCCAACAGAGAAAACTTTGTCCCAATCCCATCTATGGATTCAGGTCATTAAAATATTATATCCCATCTGTACAACAGGAAATCATTTAGGAATCATTTTAATTCAAGAGACAAATTTTGAAAAGATATCATAGAAAGATTAATGCTTGTGTGCATAACAAATGAAAGAGACAAGACAAAAAGCAAATTCGTTCTAGGAGACATTTGCAGAAACCATTATTTTGCATTATCATCGTCAAACAGACACTGGCTGATGCCTATAACATGCAAGACATTTTATATACATTTACATGTTTAATTCTCAGAAAAAGCCTAAAGTATATGTATTAAGATTGAAGGAAGACAGGCTTGAAAGAAATTTTATCCTAGGTCAAGTTCTAGTTCACATTTCTCAAACTGCCTCATTTGTGGGGATATGGATTCTTTTAAGACTAGCATCATTTTAAGTTTCAGTTCAGTCGTTCAGTCATGTCCAGCTCTTTGCAACACCATGAACCACAGCACGCCAGGCCTCCCTGTCCATCACCAACTCCTGGAGCTTGCTCAAACTCATGTCCATCGAGTCAGGGATGCCATCCAACCATCTCATCCTCTGTCGTTCCCTTCTTCCCTTGCCTTCAATCTTTCCCAACATCAGAGTCTTTACAAATGAGTCAGCTTTTTGCCTCAGGTGGCCAAAATATTGGAGTTTCCGCTTCAACATCAGTCCTTCCAAAGAACACCCACGACTGATTTCCTTTAGGATGGACTGGTTGGATCTCCTTGCAGTCCAAGGGACTCTCAAGAGTCTTCTCCAACACCACAGTTCAAAACCATCAATTCTTCTATGCACAGCTTTCCTTATAGTCCAGCTTTCATATCCACACATGACTACTGGAAAAAATAGCCTTGACTAGATGGACCTTTGTTGACAGAGTAATATCTCTGCATTTCACTCTTCTGTCTAGGTTGGTCATAACTTTCCTCCCAAGGACTAAGCGTCTTTTAATTTCATGGCTGCAATCATCACCTACAGTGACTTTGGAGACCCAAAAATAAAGTCTCTCATTGTTTCCCCATTTGCCATGAAGTGATGGGACCAGATGCCATGATCTTAGTTTTCTGAACGTTGAGCTTTAAGCCAACTTTTTCACTTTCCTCTTTCACTTTCATCAAGAGGCTCTTTAGTTCTTCTTCACTTTCTGCCATAAGGGTAGTGTCATCTGCATATCTGAGGTTATTGTTGTTTCTCCTGGCAATCTTGATTCCAGCTTGTGCTTCAACCAGCTGAGCGTTTCTCATGATGTACTCTGCATATAAGTTAAATAAGCAGGGTGACAATATACAGCCTTGACGTACTCCTTTTCCTATTTGGAACCAGTCTGTTGTTCCATGTCCAGTTCTAACTGTTGCTTCCTGATCTGCATACAGGTTTCTCAAGAGGCAAGTCAGGTGCTCTGGAATTCACATCTCTTTCACAATTTTCCACAGTTTATTGTGATCCACACAGTCAAAGGCTTTGGCATAGTCAATAAAGCAGAAATAGATATTTTTCTGGAACGCTCTTGCTTTTTCAATGATCCAACAGATCTTGGCGATTTGATCTCTGGTTCCTCTGCCTTTTGTAAAACCAGCTTGAACATCTGAAAGTTCACCGTTCATGTATTGCTGAAGCCTGGCTTGGAGAATTTTAAGCATTACTTTACTAGCGTGTGAAGCAAAGCGAAGCAAAGTGAAGTTGCTCAGTCATGTCCGACTCTGCAACCCCATGGACTGTAGCCCACCAGGCTCCTCAATCCACGGAATTTTCCAGGCAAGAATATTGCAGTGGGTTGCCATGTCCTTCTCCAGGGATCTTCCCGACCCAGGAATAGAACCCAGGTCTCCCGCATTTCAGGCAGATGCTTTACCTTCTGAGTCACCAGGGAAGCGTGTGAGATGAGTGCAATTGTGCTGTAGTTTGAGCATTCTTTGGCATTGCCTTTCTTTGGGATTGAAATGAAAACTGACCTTTTCCAGTCCTGTGACTACTGCTGAGTTTCCCAAATTTGCTGGCATATTGAGTGCAGCACTTTCTCAGCATCATCTTTCAGAATTTGAAATAGCTCAGCTGGAATTCCATCATCTCCACTAGCTTTATTCATAGTGATACTTCCTAAGGCCCACTTGGCTTCACATTCCAGGATGTCTGGCTCTAGGTGAGTGATCACACCATTGTGATTATCTGGGTTGGTAAGATCTTTTTTGTATAGTTCTTCTGTGTATTCTTTCCACCTCTTCTTAATATCTTCTGCTTCTGTTAGGTCCATACCATTTCTTTTCTTTACTGAGCCCATCTTTGCATGAAATGTTCCCTTGGTATCTCCAATTTTCTTGAAGAGATGTCTAGTCTTTACTATTCTAAAAGGCAAAAAGATAGGACACTGAAAGATGAACTCCCCAGGTCAGTAGGTGCCCAATATACTACTGGAGATCAGTGGAGAAATAACTCCAGAAAGAATGAAGGGATGGAGTCAAAGCAAAAACAACACCCAGAGTGGATGTTGTTGGATAGAAGCAAGGTCTGATGCTGTAAAGAGCAATATTGCATAGGAACCTGGAATGTCAGGTCCATGAATCAAGGCAAATTGGAAGTGGTCAAACAGGAGATGGCAAGAGTGAACATCGACATCCTAGGAATCAGCAAACTAAGATGGACTGGAATGGGTAAAATTAACTCAAATGACCATTGTATCTACTACTGTGGGCAGGAATCCCTTAAAAGAAATGGAGTAGCCATTATGGTCAACAAAAGAGTCCGAAATGCAGTTCTTGGATGCAATCTTAAAAACAACAGAATGATCTCTGTTCATTTCCAAGGCAAACCATTCAATATCACAGTAATCCAAGTCTATGCCCCAACCAGTAACGCTGAAGAAGCTGAAGTTGAATGGTTCTATGAAGACCTACAAGACCTTTTAGAACTAACACTCATAAAAGATGTCCTTTTCATTTTAGGGGACTGCAATGCAAAAGTAGGAAGTAAAGGAATACCTGGAGTAACAGGCAAATTTGGCCTTGGAGTACAGAATGAGAATGCACTGGTCATAACAAACACCCTTTTCCAAACACAAGAGAAGACTCTACACGTGGACATCACCAGTTGGTCATTTTCAGTAACTCTAAGTAAAAAAATAAAGAAAAGAAAAGTGTGGCAGGTAATCATTGCTCTGTGGCTTATACTCCAAAACAGATAGGTAAAGAAAGGCATGATCTGACAGGTAATATGACTGCAGGTGAGCGCAAGAGGTCAGTCAAGAAGTCCGGAAATCTAGAAGAATGAAAGTCCATATAATGAGAGAAATCATGGTATTTGGTGAAGGCAACAGATGGGTAAAAACTGCCATAAATAAACTGAGTTCAGAGAGACCCAAGCAATAATATACTAAGGAACCAAGTTCAGAGATCAAGTTCAGACATAAGATTAGTTTTCCAGAAGACTGTGGGCAAATTTTGACCATAGGCCAAATCTGACATGCTGCCTATTTTTGCAAATAAAATTTTACTGAAACACCATCACACTTATTGATTGTCATTGGCTGATTTTGGAGAAGGCAATGGCACCCCACTCCAGTACTCTTGCCTGGAAAATCCCATGGATGGAGGGGCCTGGTAGGCTGCAGTCCATGGGGTTGCTGAGAGTCGGACACGACTGAGCGACTTCACTTTCATTTTTCACTTTCATACATTGGAGAAGGAAATGGCAACCCATTCCAGTGTTCTTGCCTGGAGAATCCCGGGACGAGGGAGCCTGGTGGGCTACCGTCTATGGGGTCACACAGAGTCGGACACGACTGAAACAACTTAGCAGCATGGCTGATTTTATATAACAGTATAATTGAGTAGTTAGTTGTAACAAAGATGATATAGCCCTGAAAACCTAAAATATTTACTCTTTGACCTTTTACAGAAAAAGTCTGTTGACACTTGTTATAGAAGGCTCTTATATTTGGGTTTGTGATCATAGATCTAAAGCAGGGGTTAGCCAAACATATTCTATAAAGGGCTGGGTAGTAAACAGTTTACACTTCAGGGTCACAAATGATCTCTGCTGCAATATCTTCTTTTTGCTTGTTTTCTATCATTTAAAAATGTCAAGCTAGTCTTAGCTCACAAGCAGTACAAAACAGACTGCAGGCCAGATTTGTCCTGTTACCCATAGTTTGCTGATTTCTGATCTAAAAGAAGATTTCTAACTTCTGCCCCTATCTCATGCTTCATATTAAGCATAGGCAGAAAAAATAGTTGTGTTTTCAGTTAGAGAGAGACTGAGTTCAGCCAGTGTCTGTAGTTTCAAAATACAACTGAGGCAGTAGACTAAACCATTTGAGGGAAAAGAATTGCCATTACAAACCAAATCTGCTTTTATTTTGCTGGTCACATGAATTTATAATATGGCTTTCCTTGTAATTAGATTAATTTGAGTGTCTTGTTCTGACTTGAGGAATCAGGTATAAAAAGTGAGACTTTATCATCATGTATAATGTGTATCCTTTCACAGATTATTCCACTCTGTTTCATCTTTGAAACTCTAATGCTGCTTTAGTGGTATGGTTTAGAGAATGCAGGACCCTCAAAATGGGATGGGACTGCATCTTCTGGCAGTGATCAAGGTCATCCTGATTTTTGACTCACAGCCTATCCTTTAATCTCCTTGCAGCATTTAAGGGTCCTTCCCTGGTGGCTCAGAGGGTAAAGCATCTGCCTGCAATGCAGGAGACCTGGGTTTAATCCCTGGGTCGGGAAGATCCCCTGGAGATGGAAATGGCAATCCACTCCAGTACACTTGCCTGGAAAATCCCATGGACAGAGAAGCCTGGTAGACTACAGTCCATGGGATCACAAAGAGTCGGACACGACTGAGCAACATCACTTTCACTTTCACCCTGATATCTACTCACACCCTGCTCCTTGAACCTACTGGGGCACTTATGCTATCAAACAGTTTTTTTGGATCAAAACTCATTTATATAATAATTAGGGAAGCAGAAGGGCAAGAAAGTTCTTATTCCCCTGCCAATATCTGATCACTCTGCTTTTCTCTATGAGTCTAATCATAAACATATGTTTACTATTGTATAGCCAGATTTTGAATTAGTAATACATCCTATAGTAATCATATAAGTAGCTAAAAGTTCTTGGGTGCTATGTGACAGCTATCTTGCTCTGTAATTTATTACCATATGGATTTAACAGAGACCTCGCATTAAAGAGATTTAGACAGACAGAGATAAAGCAACTAACTCAAAATCTAGCAGGTAAAGTGCTTAAATTTGGGCTCAAGTCTATATGACCCCAGAGGCAATACCATGTTGCATTTGTAATGAAGTACAATACTCCCTTTGTCACTTTGTTTGATTTCCTTCCTGAAGGGGTGTGTGATATTTTATAATGCCTTTCAAATACTATAAAAAAGTAATGATATTAAGAATTAGGCAAAAAATCTGGAAAATTTGTCATAGTTTCAAAAATGGGAATTTATGAATTATCTGTCTGTTACATTACTGGAAATCTCTGGTTAGTTGGTCAGTTGCATTTCAGAAATTAGAGAAATGTTCAAAGTATGTAGTATAGACATGAACTACTATTAGATTAAAATGTCCTTTATTATATCTTGAATAATGTTTCTCAGATTCTTTAATTCTAAAAATACAAGATGTTTTTCATGAAGTATTTTTACTTTGGTATATATATTATCTCCACAAAAGATAACAAAAATGTCAGATACCAAGTTATTTGAGAATTCAGACTAACGCTGAGAAATAGCAAAGTAGTCTGAATTAAATGTGATGGAATTAATAAGAACAAATGCAAGGTTGTATACTTAGAACTGATTAATTCTCCTCACAAGTATAAAATGAGGATGTATTCTGAATAAAAGTATAAGAAAAAAGACTTGAGAGGGACAACAAACCATGTGCTAAATCACAATGTATTGAATCTTATGTAAACTCTTCCAGTGAGACTACATTGATAAAAGGAGAAATATTTTCCTATTCTTATGTGTTGGAAACTCTGTAGGAAGAAATTTGGTAATGAATGTAAAGCATAAATATAGCCTTACAGTATATAGAACATGTTGATTTATAGTTAATATACATTATCTCATTTGGTTATCACAAAACCTTAGATTATACTCATACCTGGAAAAGAGTAAACTGAAGCTTAAGAAATACATGGATATTTTGGCTAAAAATATAATTAACTAAAGGAACTGCATTGAAACCATAATGGTCTAGTATTCTTTAGTGATACTAAAGCATAAATTAAAAAAAAATTTTAATATAAATTTATTTATTTTAATTGGAGGCTAATTACTTTACAATATTGTATTGGTTTTGCCATACATCAACATGAATCCACCTCAGTGTACATGTGTTCCCCATCCTGAACCCCTCTCCCACCTCCCTCCCTGAACCATCCCTCTGGGTCATCCCAGTGCACCAGCCCCAAGCATCCAGTATCATGCATCGAACCTGGACTAGCAATTGATTTCATATATGATATTATACATGTTTCAATGTCATTCTCCCAAATCATCCCACCCTCTCCCTCTCCCACAGAGTTCAAAAGACTGTTCTATACATCTGTGTCTCTTTTGCTCTCTCGCTTACAGGGTTATTGTTACCATCTTTCTAAATTCCATATATATGTGTTAGTATACTGTATTGGTGTTTTTCTTTCTGGCTTACTTCACTCTGTATAATCGGCTCCAGTTTCATCCACCTCATTAGAACTGATTCAAATGTATTCTTTTTAATGGCTAATAATACTCCATTGTGTATATGTACCACAGCTTTCTTATCCATTCATCTGCTGATGGACATCTAAATAGAACTGTGTCAATAATCTGTAATGAGCTATGTGGAAAAAAGAATCTAAAAAAGAGTTGGGTACATGTGTATGTATTCTGAAAGAATGATCTCTGTTTATTTCCAAGGTAAATCATTCAATATCACAGTAATCCAAGTCTAGTCCCCAACCAGTAATGCTGAAGAAACTGAAGTTGAACGGGTCTATGAAGACCTACAAGAACTTCTAGAACTAAAACCCAAAAACAATGTCCATTTCATTATAGGGGACTGGAATGCAAAAGTAGGAAATCAAGAGATACCTGGAATAACAGTCAAGTTTGGCCTTGGAGTACAAAATGAAGCAGGGCAAAGGGTAACAGAGTTTTGCCACAGAATACACTGGTCGTAGGAAAAACTCACTTCAAACAACACAAAAGAAGACTCTACACATGGACATCACCAGATGGTCAATACCAAAATCAGATTGATTATATTCTTTGCAGCCAAAGATGGAGAAGCGCTACATAGTCAGAAAAAAAAAAAAAAATACCGGGAGCTGACTGTGGTTTAGATCACGAACTCCTTATCGCCAAATTCAGATTTAAATTGAAGAAAGTAGGGAAAACCACTAGACCATTCAGGTATGACCTAAATCAAATCCCTTATGATTATGCAGTAGAAGTGACAATGAGATTCAAAGGATTAGATTTGATACACAGACTGCCTGAAGAACTATGGACAGAGGTTTGTGACATTGTATAGGAGGCAGTGATCAAGACCATCCCTAACAAAAAGAAATGTAAAAAGGCAAAATCATTGTCTGAGGAGGCCTTACAAATAGCTGTGAAAGGAAGAGAAGTGAAAGGCAAAAGGAAGAAAAAAAAAAAAAGGAAAGATATACCCATTTGAATGCGAGAGTTCCAAAGAATAGTAAGGAGAGATAAAAAAGTATTCATTAGTGATCAATGTAAAGAAATAGAGGAAAACAATAGAATGGGAAAGACTAGAGATCTCTTCAAGAAAATTAGAGATACCAAGGGAACATTTCATGCAAAAATGAGCACAATAAAGGACAGAAATTGTATGGACATAACAGAAGCAGAAGATATTAAGAAAAGGTGGCAAGAATACATAGAACTGTACAAAAAGATCTTTATGATCTAGATAACCATGATGGTGTGATCACTCACCTACAGCCAGACATCCTGGAATGTGAAGTCAAGTGGGCCTTAGAAAGCATCACTACGAACAAAGATAGCAGAAGTGATGGAATTCCAGTTAAGCTCTTTCAAATTCTAAAAGATGATGCTGTGAAAGTGCTGCATTCAATATGCCAGCAAATTTGGGAAACTCAGCAGTGGCCACAGGACTGGAAAAGGTCAGTGTTCATTCCAATCCCAAAGAAAGGCAATGTCAAAGAATGTTCAAAGTACTGCACAATTGCATTCATCTCACACACTAGTAAAGTAATGCTCAAAATTCTCCAAGCCAGGCTTCAACAGTATGTAAACCATAAAAGTCCAGATGTTCAAGCTGGTTTTAGAAAAGGCAGAGGAACCAGATATCAAATTGCCAAGATCTGTTGGATCATTTAAAAAGAAAGAGAATTCCAGAAAAACATCTACATCTGCTTTATTGACTATGCCAAAGCCCTTGACTGTGTGGATCACAACAAACTGTGGAAAATTCTTAAAGAAATGGGAATACCAAACCACCTGACCTGCCTCCTGAGAAATTTGTATGCAGATCAAGAAGCAACAGTTAGAACTGGACATGGAACAACAAGAACAACAGGAAAGGAGTGTGTCAAGGCTGTATGTTGTCACCCTGCTTATTTAACTTATATGCAGAGCACATCATGCAAAATGCCAGTCTGGGTGAAGCACAAGTTGGAATCAAAATTGCTGGGAGAAATATCAATAACCTCAGATACACAGATGACACCAAACTTATGGCAGAAAGCGAAGAAAAACTAAAAAAAGCTCTTGATCAAAGTGAAAGAGGAGAGTAAGAAAGTTGGCTTAAAACTCAACATTCAGAAAACGAAGATCATGGCATCCGATCCCATTACTCCATGGCAAATAGATGGAGAAACAATGGAAACAGTGAGAGACTTTGTTTTTGGGGGCTCCAAAATCACTGCAGATGCTGACTGCAGCCATGAAATTAAAAGATGCTTGCTCCTTGGAAGAAAAACTATGACCAACCTAGACAGCATATTAAAAAGCAGAGACATTACTTTGCCAACAAAGGTAGTCAAAGCTATAGTTTTTCCAGCAGTCGTGTATGGATGTGAGAGTTGGACTATAAAGAAAGCTGAGCCCTGGAGAATTGGTTCTTTTGAACTGTGTTGTTGGAAAAGACTTTTGAGAATCCTTTGGACTGTAAGGAGATCCAACCAGTCCATCCTAAAGGAATCAGTCCTGAATGTTCATTGGAAGGCCTGATGCTGAAGCTAAAACTCCGATGCTCAGACCATCTGATGCGAAGAACTGACTCATTTGAGAAGATCTGATGCTGGGAAAGATTGAAGGCAGAAAGAGAAGGGGATGACAGAGGATGAGATGGTTGGATGGCATCACCAATTCGATGAACATGAGTTTGAGTAAGCTCTGGGAGTTGGTGACGGACAGGGAAGCTTGGTGTGCTGCAGTCCATGGGGTCGCAAAGAGTCGAACACAACTGAGCGACTAAACTGAACTGATATGTTTGTATAACTGATTTACTCTGCTGTTCAGCAGAAGTAACACAACATTGTAAGTCAACGATACTCTGATAAAACTAAAAAAGTAATACAGGAGGGCTGTTAAAAAGATAAACTAAGGAATATTAAATATTTTGAGTTTATGTGAACAAAAATCAATTTGAATTGGGCAGTGCCAAATCAGAAATATTATAAGAGCTTCGTGGCCAGGAACTGGAGGCAAAACTTTTATAGAGAAGAGGTGGAAGCTAAGCAAGGAAATTATTTGATTGGCAATAGTTTGAGAGGTTGCCTTATTTGGGAAAGTCCAATTAGCAGTTTGTGATTGGTTGTCCTTAGGTTTTAGTTTCTTAACCCTAAGGCATTTCAGTTTTAGGTTTTAGTTTGCTAATGTGGGCAACAGAGTCATTAAAGCAACCTAAATCTAATGGCCTCCTTATTTAATTTAACACCTCTTACACAAATATAGAATGAACATATTAAAGACTCATTAAATCATTGAGGGAACCAATAAGATAGTAAAACATTTTAAGAAACCGACTACTTATTTTAAAACAAGACTTCTAGGGTAGATATGAAGCTAGATAATGTCCTACAAAGCAATAAAAATATTATTTTTTTAAAAAGTATAATCTTTGGAATTAAATTTTCTACAAGGTAATTTATTTGCATCTCTACCAGACAATGTCTGCAAATCAACATGTAACTTTACTAAGCCTGAGCCCTTCAATAATAGTAAACAACAAAGTCAAACAAACGTACATATTCCCTGGGCATTTAAAGAATTTGGAGTTGTACAGGTTTACCACCTGTCCTGGTTTTCTAAGAACTGACGAGTTTCCCAGACATTGGACTTTTAGAACTAATGCCAGGAAAGTCCTGGGCAACTCGGGACATTTGGTCCTACTAAGAAAGCCCCAGTGTGACATTGAAAGAATATGCTGCACCACCTTTACTATATGCCAAGAGAACTTTTCTTGACTGTGAGTTTGCAATAATTATTTTCTCTTGTTAGTGACTTTAAACCTTGATAAAACTTAAAATAGATCAATATTTTGGGTGGCTACTTTAATTTGCATTACACTCACAAAAAAATAAAGCTTTATTTTTAGTTATATAAGAAAAGGTTATAGCATAGGATAGCAAGGTATGTAAGAAGCACCATCATAGGTTTCTACCATAGCATGTGAGCATAGTCAGAACCTAGACACGGGTGAAGTTTGCAGGACACGACAGCGCTTCTTCTCACGCTTGATGTCCTCACACTTGATGTCCTTCTTCTCAGTCTTCCGACACAATTTAGCAATTGAACAACCATGCAAAGCTTTTGTGTTGTACAATTATCATCCGTGTTTTAGTTACTTTCCTGAGTTCCGTAGGAGAAATAGACACAAATTAAGCTTTGAGACTTTTCAGGGTTTTTTTTTTTTTTTTCTTCCTCTTCTTTTTTTAAAGGGTAAAGGAGGAAAGCCTAAGAGAAATTTTTTAAAGCCACCAAATTCTAGAATATTGCATATCCACAGTCACCAGAATCTACAGCCTCAATACATTTTCTCCCTTTGTGGTACATTCAAATGTGCTCAATATTGGGCTTCTCAGGGCATCGTCCAGGAGACTGCAAGTTTCCTAGGGAATCCTGAGCAGTAAATGAGGAATGACTGAGGGAGGTAACTAGGCAGATGGACCTGCTGAGGCCGCTCAAATTGCAGAACCCAAAGACCCAGGATGGTGTAGGAAATGCAGCTGAGAGTTTCTGAGACACTCAGGAAGATGGAAGTCTCTGTAAGGGCTGAGAGCTGGCTGACTGTCAGAGCTCAGCCATGCTGGCTCCCTCTCAGGTACAGAATTTCTTCTCTACTTTCCACCAAACTTGCACACCTCACAGGTTCTGTTAATGGTCCTGCCACTAACATAAACCAGCCCTGTTGGAGGGCCATCTGTGGTCAACTACTTTTAATTGGGCCTGCATATTCATTGCCATCTCACCTCCATATCCCCCATTGCTCATCAAATGTTTCTTCCAAATCCCCTCAACAATTTTTTGGAATGTGATTCGGGTAAGATAAATTTAGATCAAATGCAAAATTCAATCTAGATAAAACTACAGGATGACATCAATTCTTGACAGAGCAATGCAAGAAAGAAGAAAATAAGGGTAAGTGGAAGGTTCCAGGAAAGAAATCTTTCTAATATCCTTTAGTTGGAAAGTGGGGGTGGGGAAGGATGGCCTGAGTCCACTACTCCTTGGAGTTACTTTTCTAACCACAGAAAAGTAATATTAATGATATTAGGACTAGAGAAGGGGAACTACGATTGCTGTTACACAGCGATTTTTTAAAATTTAATTTAATTTTTTTTCTTATCTAGCACTAGCAGGAGGGAAAAGTAATAATCTCCTAAGAGCCATTATTATTGCTGAGGTTCAAGAACAACCAAAAAAGTTGTTTGTTCAGAAATAATAACCCCCGAAATAAGAATTCTGAGCCGTCTCTGCAACCCAAACTCTCACCAAGTCAGTAGTCTATTCCAAAGTCAGAGACACTATTGAAAATCTGAAAAGCACCCAGCTTATTTCCACCATCCAGATCTAGACTTCCTTTAGTGCCTAACACACCCTCCAGATCTCCAGATATGTTCTCAGATATCACCATGCCATTATTTTTAATTTCTTCCATAGCTATTTAAATTATTTCACCTATACCATCTGATATGACACACATATGAGTACACATGCACAAAATTAACATCCCAAAATATGAAATATTTTCTGAAAAAGAAAGACATTCTTTGACTTACTTTACATTCCTAAAGTGAAGTATATCCCTTAAAACAATACATTCTTTTTTTTCTGTATTTGTGGATTAATATGTTCAAAATAAATACCCTTTCCAGATAAACTGAGTTTTCATTTCTTGGAATTTCCAAGTAAGAAAGATGGTTGAAAATAGAGAGACAAGAGGCATATCAGCGAGGTTACTTAATTGGACAGGATACTGCTTATTGACTAATTCCCCTTCTTTCTTCATTTGAAGGTCACCTTTACCTTAGGATTATTTGCTTGAGTTCGTGGTTTTACTGTTAAAACAAAGTTGAGGAAATTCTTGGAACTTGAACCCAGATTGCAATTTATAGATTTTCATTTGACCATGATACCCAGAGCAAGAGAGAAAAGTCAGAAGGAAGAACATGGAAGTGGAGGCAAGGAAGGCAGGATAAATAGTAGATGTTCTGCCTTGGCATTTTAAAAGAAACAGGAGGCAAGAAATTTACCATGGGAAAGAATAGACAGAGGGAGGAAACAATGGTATTAGAACCAGCTAAAGAAAAGAACAGATTTCACGTCATGTTAAAAGGTTGTTTTGCTAGATAGAAAAGAGAAATCAAAATAGATAATGGTTCAGCACAAGAAAAATGGGTGAATAAATTACTGTAAGCCATATATCAATCTGCTCTCTTGAGATTTCTCCTTGATAACCAAGTCCTGGCTTTCATTATTTCAGTATTTTTTCTTACCTGCTGCTGCTACTGCTAAGTCACTTCAGTCGTGTCCGAGTCTGTGAGGCCCCGTAGACGGCAACCCACCAGGCTCCCCCGTCCCTGGGATTCTCCAGGCAAGAACACTGGAGTGGGTTGCCATTTCCTTCTCTAATGCATGAAAGTGAAAAGTGAAAGTGAAGATGCTCAGTCATGTCTGACTCTTAGCGACCCCATGGACTGCAGCCTATCAGGCTCCTCCGTCCATGGGATTTTCCAGGCAAGAGTACTGGAGTGGTGTGCCATTGCCTTCTCCGTTCTCTTACCTAATAACTTCCAAAATCTCAGGGACAAATTCTAATCCTCTGTCTTCAAATCTCAAATAAAAACATAGCTATTCTGGATTTAGGAATCAGGAAATTTGTGTTAGAATTTTATTTCTGCAACTTGTAAATTGCTCATCTATAGATAATTCATTCAAATTATTTGAGCTTTAGTTTATTTTTTAAATAGGCATAATAACAGTGGCTAAAGTTGTTAGAATCTAACAAAATAACATGAGAAAATACCTTGAGATATAAATCTTTATCCACATATAAAGGTTTTTATTTACTTTTTATTTAATGTGTATATTTCCTTGTTACCTACAATTTCACAAGTCTGAAAGCATATTTAATAGCTTAGAACCCAGAACTGGTTATTTTTCCTTGTGTTACATATACAAGTAGTTTTACATCACTGTCTTACTTAGCTATGATAAAAACTTAGGGTTATCTTAGAATCTTTCCCCTCTTTAAATATCACCCAAGTCCTGCCTATTCCTTCTTTGTAACATTGTAGTGGTAAGTCCCTTTCCATTTTTGCTGTTTCTGTGTCTCTGTTCCTCCAGGAAACTAAATGCCTTTGACACCAGGATTGGAGCCCACCACACACAGCAGTATTCAGCTCATCTACGTACACCACTGCTCTTGCCATCTTACCTCTTTTTGTTTTCAGTAGTTCCCCCATTTAAAGTAAAATTCCTTGCTAGGTCTTATGACCAATCACAATCTTGCCCTTCCTTAATCTTTCAGAAAATGTTCCTAGTATGAATTCTCTAGGCCTCCCAAATATGTTCTTTCAGTCTTGAATAGCACAAATGTTAGTGATGGCAGTTTGGGTAATGATTGGGATTAGGCTATGAGGCAAATGAAATGATTACATTAGGAGTAGGTGTTGTTGTTTAGCCACTAAGTCGTGTCTGACTCTATGCGACCCAATGGACTGCAGCACACCGGGCTTCCCTGTCCTTCACTATCTGCCAAGTTCGCTCAAACTCATGTCCATTAAGTCAGTGATGGCATCCAACCATCTCATCCTCTGTCACCCCCTTCTCCCCCTGCCCTCAATCTTTCCTACCATCAGGGTCTTTTCCAATGAGTCAGCTCTTCACCTCAGGTGGCCAAAGTATTGGAACTTCAGCATCAGTCCTTCCAGTGATTCAGGGTTGATTTCCTTTAGGATTGACTGGTTTGATCTCCTGTTGTCCAAGGAACTCTCAAGCATCTTCTCCAATACCACAGTTCAAAAGTGAGAATTGTAAAGAAGGCTGGAGACCAAAGAGTTGATGCTTTCGAATTTAGGAGTGGCTGAGATGGCAGTTGATAGATAAAATAGTATGAGATCAGGGCTTCCTAAGGATACCTGCGCTTTTGCCTGCTTTTACCATTTTGTTCATACATACAAATGATCTATATAATTTTCATTTCTTTTAAAAAGTAATTTCTAGCTAAAACAATAAACATGTCTAGAAATCATAGAGGTATGTCAATATGCAGGGTGAAACCTCATCCAAATCAAGTAATAACAGTTTTCAATACAAGAGTCCTTACACAAAACCAGCCCCTCAGACACACACAGTCTTTTAACATTATCATTTTGTTTCTGAGTAATAGTGAGACTATGGCACCATTGTTGCAACACATTTAGTCTTAATTTTTACATTGCTAGCCAATACCAACTTGCACTGAAGGAAAAGACTTGTAGCTGATGAATTACATAGATGGATGTAAATTTTTTATCACAAAACAATTTTAATCCATCTAATGCAATATTCATTTTTTTTTGTCAAACACCTCACTGAACTCTATTGTTATGGGTCTGTGTACATTTTTTGTTAAAGTATATTGTCCTGCCATATATTGCAGGCAGGTCATTGGTAAAGCTAGTCCAGTCTGATACTTTCTATTCCTTCCCTAATTGGCCCCCAGATTGTGTAAAGTCTCCCACATAGATGATTTAAGAATGATGGCTAGGTGTCTAAAATGTCTAGACACCAAAACAATGTCTCTAATGTATCAATAAGTTTCTCAAAAAATGGCACTACCCACTTGCTTGTGAAAAAGGTCTTAAAGGTTTGTGTAGGCAGGATGATTATTACCCGATGGTCATTGTTACAGGATGATGATTTGAAAATTTTCAAATCAGAAATAATCAATAGCCCAAGAGAACCTAAAATTATCCTAAAATCTGCTCTATTGGTAAAGCCATAACCAGTATATAACATGTTTTTGTTAAAACTTGTGCTATATTTAAAGGTCTTTCTGGTAGGAAGTTCTATTCTGAAAAGCTGTCTACACACCTGGCTTTTATGGAGGTGGCAGATACAGTCTATCCCTCACAGTGGTGGGACTACAAAAGATAGCTGCTTCTCTCAGTTGCCTCAGAATCGTACAGGAAGACTCAGAGCACAAGGTCTAAAAGGACATCAAAGTTATGTAATGTACCAATTGTGTGATATAGATAGCTAAGTGGTTGTGCATGGCCAACTACTGAACAAATAGAAAATTGATCAAGGAGGGTTGCAGTATGACTCACCAGTCATGGGAGAGGGGGTGTTAGGGCTTCTATCTGATGCCAAAATGTAATTGAACGTTATTTATTATGACATATGAGATTAACCAAAACATTATCCTCAGGTTCTTTGCCTTTATGAATGACATTTAACTGGGTAAGAAAATACAAATCTCTTTCCCTCCCTTCCTCTCTCTTTCCTTCCTTCCTAAGTATGTGTAGAAGGGTACATTGGCCATAAGTTATTTGTAAAAATACATAGTTCCTGGATCATAGATTATTTATGGGTATTCACACAGCTTGTACTATTTAGCTTTAATCATTAGGCCCTTGGGAAGTGATACAACATAAGATGTCTGTATGAGACAGACATCCTTTTCTCCTCTGTTATTTTGTGTGTGTGTGGCTGTATTATTTATAAAAAGGATAGATTGCTTCTGTGTTTCAAGTCATCAGGTGTAGTGCTTGTAGGTATTTTATATAACATTTCAAAATGTGGGCCAATAGCCAAGCAAAGTATTCCCTATTATGATATTACTGCTTAACAGAAAACCGCTAACACTCTCCGAATCCCTGGGCAGCAGTAGGACTAAGTCAGCACACATGAGCTATGGGGAGTGCGTTTAGATGGAGTTGTATTGGATTTCAGCCCCTTGTTTCCTACTGACTCTAAGGGGAAGCAAATCGACGGCAAAGACATTGCTTTTCAGTGGATCATTTAGAGTCCCCAGGGTGGGCTTCCCCTCAACTGCATGAGGATATAAATTAGTCACAGGAGTGCCCCGAACCACCATTGGTTGGACTAGTTCCTTCTGCAGGAACCCTATGCTACCTGTGAGGCACAGGCTCCTGATTAGGCAGGCTGAAAGCTCCTGAGGAAAAAGAGAGGATATGTCTTTCCCCAATTCTATTATTCCTTAACTACTACAACGCTGTTCTGCATACAGTGACGGCCTGGGAAATGTACCTGTAATGATAACTGCTAGCTTTTCAAAAGATAGTTACCAGGACTATGTGACTTGTGTCTTTCTATATTTCTTTTCTGCCCTAAGAGTATTCGCTAACAAATCTCTCACCCAGTAAAAAGTCTGAATAGAAGTGTAGGAAACAGGGCTACCTGCTGGTGAAGAGATCTCAATGCACATTAGAAGCTTGGGAAGCTGCTAAGTCACTTCAGTCGTGTCCGACTCTGTGCAACACCATAGACGGCAGCCCGTCAGGCTCCCCCGTCCCTGGGATTCTCCAGGCAAGAACACTGAAGTGGGTTGCCATTTCCTTCTCCAATGCATGAAAGTGAAGTCGCTCAGTCATGTCCGACCCTCAGCGACCCCATGGACTGCAGCCTTCCAGGCTCCTCCGTCCATGAGATTTTCCAGGCAAGCGTACTGGAGTTGGGTGCCATTGCCTTCTCCGAGAAACTTGGGAAGACATCACCTCATTTCTGTTTCATTGTTATTGTTGTTTACATATGGTTAATGACATGTAAAATTTTGTCTTAAATACATTGGGCAATGTTGGTAGCATTTCTCTTGCATACTGTACATTCCTATGAACATTTCTTATCTAGCCATTTTTACTTTATACTACAGCAAATTGTTGAAACAGAAGAATGGTTTAATAATAGCACTGCTTTGGGCTCTAAGACCGTCAAATATTCTGTAATATATATATGTTCAATGTTGAGGAGAAAAGAATTTGGGGAATCAGAAAAAAAAGGGGATGACTAAAATTTTAGCAGAGGCCACCCAAGATGATTTGTTCATTGCAACACAGCAGGAGCTAGTTTCGCCACAGTCTATAGAGCTGCCAAGGGAGACACAGGAATAGGTGAAAGCCTGAGTGTGGGAATCAAAAGCTCTCTGTCCTAGTCTCATAGTCTCACTGAGCAGTGCAATTTGGAGAAATTGTAGAACTTCTCTGTGCCTTCATGTTCTTTTAAAACACTTTAAAACTTTCGTAGTTTCAATACAACCATTTTCTGAGAATATTTTTATCTTCATAAAGCACTAAAATGTAAACTAGCTAAGCCATTTTCTGTGCACATCTTGGAACAAAAAAGTTCGGTTAACAGAGAATTCACCTTAATCTTTTGTTGTATTCATTTATGAGAAGACACATCTCAGAAACCTTAAAGTAGGAAGAAGGCAGAAAAATATAGCTGAGAAATCAACAGGTTATTTAGTTCATGGGAAAGGTGGCAAGCAAAGGCTAACACATTGTAAGTCTTCCAGAGTTTGCTGATTTGTGTGAATATTAAAGCTCTTTATTTGATTTTTTAAATGAAACTTTAAATTTCAAGCTGCCAGTCAGAAGCATTTGTATACCAGACAAGTTAAAAGAGTATTAAATGACCTTATCTTGGCAGATTATGGGCTGTGATACACCGAGGAGAACCCTGATTCTTAAAGACATTGTTTCTGTTGCTGTGATCACCTCATTCTGGAGATGATGTAACATGACATGCTGCTGCTGCTGCTAAGTCACTTCAGTAGTGTCTGACTCTGTGCGACCCCATAGACGGCAGCCCACCAGGCTCCCCCGTCCCTGGGATTCTCCAGGCAAGAACACTGGAATGGGTTGCCATTTCCTTCTCCAATGCATGAAAGTGAAAAGTGAAAGTCAAGTCACTCAGTCGTGTCCAACTCTTCGAGACCCCATGGACTGCAGCCCACCAGGATCCATGGGATTTTCCAGGCAAGAGTACTGGAGTGGGAACATGACATGACTGAGCCTAAAATATAATATCTGGTTTATCACCCATATATTGTTGAGTTGTCTTGAAAGATATATATGCTTTCCCCATTTGAGTTCCTTGTCTTTGAGAATTACAATAAGTAATCTTCTTATGTAAAAACATCTTAAAAGTTCAGCCATTTTAACCATTTTAACCATTGTGATGTGCAGAAGAACATCTTAATTGATATCAAAGTCAAATGTAATTTAACTCTCCTTTATTTCACAAAAAAAATGATAATCTCTGGACTAAGAAAAAGTATAGACAAATTCTGATAAATTTTTCACAGGTGTAAGTGTAAAATTATCAGGGCAATACTGATGACACCTATTTGGACTTCAGAAATAAAATGAATTTTCAAGACAATATACTTTTTCTAAATGCATTGTAAATAATGGTTTGGGTTAGATGAAGAGTTTTTTTCTGTTTTCAATGTGTTCATCTTTTAAGACTTTTTTCCAAAATTGTATTGGCCCTGAAAATATGTTTATATTTTGTCAGAAACTATTGAGATTAAAGTTTGCAGCTATTAAAAAAATACGATGTTAGCATTATTCTTTGTTCACTGAACATCCGCAGCTCTCCCTGTGATAGACTGTCAAAAAATGTGTCTCCAAAAAGACAGGTTAGCTCTTCGAGATGATCAGTGATGCAGCTCTCGGTGATGTGCCGCACCCGCCAGAATGCCCCTGACTGTTCCTGTGTGCAGTGATGTGATGTCTGAACTATTTGTGTGCTCTGCCGTAAGATAGCATTAGCAGATGTAATGGGAACAGATCACTCATTTGCAGAAATATTTATGGCAGTGCTTTCAAAGGACCGTTCAATCCACAGTTGCAGCTGATGAAGCATGTAGCAAGGACCATTTCTAAAACCATGTAGGCTAAAATGTCATCCTACAAGGCAGTTAAAATGTGTTAACTTAATATGTGTATGACCAGAGATTAGAAAACACTGGCTGTCATATTTGAGCAGAGTCAATGCACATGCATTTTCAGTAAAAGAGAAGTAAGAAGTCATATATATTGAAAGGGCCAGGTTAAATTGCTTTAATAGAAGAGGAAGGCTTCCCTACCGCGTATTTTATACTGCCCAGCAAGGAACCTCTTCAAATTCAAACGCACCTCTTTTTAAAATTTTTTTGACAGGAAAAGCTTTTTTTTTTTTTTAACCATTATAGATACTATTTTCCGAGGAGTACTTAAAATCACACTTCACAGCACTCAAATGCAGCACATTTTAATGTGAAACTGAACCACTCTTACTCTTTTAAGCTGCTGACAAATTTTCTGTCAGAAAACTATAGAAGATGAATTAATATAGCAGATGGACGTTAAGTGTGATGTTGGCCACAAACAAGAGCTTTCATCCCTCATAGGCATGAGGCAAGCACCTCACTGTGCTCTAATTATTGAATGTTTTTTAGTCCAAAATCTCCCTTGAAGTAGGTCATAAAATATTATGCCCAGCCAATAGAAGCTGGCAAACCTTTGCCAAAACTTTGCCAAAGGTATTGAGAAATTCCTGAAAGGACAAGGAGAGAAAGCTAAATGCATTTAGCTAAAAGCTCAGGAATACCACAGGGATGTAACTTTTGAACATTTTTTAATGCTACCATTACTTTGGGCTACTTAGTGCAGTGATAATTTACTAAATAGGAGCAATTTACTAAAGAGACTCCAGAAATGTAAAAGAATTATTGCACCTCTGAAAAAAAGTACACAGCATTTACTCTGAAAAGATGAGACCCAGCATTTCCAATAAAGTTGATTTACTACTTAATGCACATCTGAAACAGCCTAGTGTTGGTTCAGAGAACAGTTTGTAGCAATTTGATTTACACTAATCAAATGAAATGGTGCATTTTCCTGACGTATAAATGAAGAACACTTTTTTTAAATTACTTAAGAAAATAGCTATTCAAGATATTTGGTCATCATGATGGAAGCTAGCAGGCATTTCACACTTACATTAAAATGATGAAGCTTAGTAGTCTCTAATGATACATCTTTGTAACCATCCATCTTGTAAGTTTACTTTAAGAAATTAAAAGTTCATCCTTCCAATTTTATTTAGCTTTACATCAAAATATTTTAAATGTATAAGAGGCATGGAGGAGAGAATGAGAAAGTCCAGCCAAACACAAGTTCTAAAAGGAGAGAAAATATTATATAAGAAAAGATATCATTGGGCTTCCCAGGTAAAGCCAATGGTAAAGAACCCGCCTGCCAAGGCGGGAGATGTAAGAGACATGCGTTCAACCCCTGGGTTGGGAAGATCTCCTGGAGGATGGTGTGACAACCCACTCCAGTGTTCTTGTCTAGAGAGTCCCACAGATTGAGGAGCCTGGCAGGCTACAGTGCATAAGGTTGCAAAGAGTCAAACAACTGAAGCAACTTAGCATGCTGCACAATGCCATTAAATGTTTTCTTAAAAGATGGACTGGATGTTTGTCTGAGAGCAGAAATTTTATCAAGTTTATATTCCACACACAGGTACTGAGTACTTGCTATATGCCAAGCACAGTGCTAGGTGCCTGAAATGCAAAATCGCATACAACATGGTCCTTTAATTTAACAAATTCATATTTATTATTGGAGATAACTTGGCATTACAGAATCATCTCAGAGGGCATCCAAACCAGATCTGGCAGTTTAGAGAGATTTCCCAAAGCCTGAATTGAGCTGGAAGAACAGTCATTTTTCACGTTAAGAGTAGTGTGTCTGTTTGGGGCCAAGGAGCAATGAATCTGGAGGGTATTCCAGGCAGGAAATATATCTGAGAAAAAAGCGTGGGTTTGTGAGCATGTCTCCAGATAGGATAGGGCCTAGTATGGTGGGAGAGTAGAGAGCAGATGGGGAGAGGTGAGACAGAGCAAGGTAGGAGTGGGGTAAGCTAATGTCACAGCATAAGGACTTACAGTCTTTGCCAAAGAACCCAGGACTTATTCTGAGGGTCCTGAGGAACTAGAGAAGGCTCTCAAGCAAGGCAGCAGCATGATCATATTTGTCTTCTAGAAACAGAAGTGAACAAGAGTTGAGATGGTTTTAAAAAAAAAAAAAAAAAACCAAAAAGAGGCAGGGAGACACATTAGAAGGCTGTTATAGTAAAAATGAAGATGTAAATGAAGTCATTCACAGTAGAAGAGAGAGACTTGACAGATATTAAAGTGGTAGAATCAAGTTCAACTCAACTGGGATTCTATGTGAGAGCTAAATGAAAGGGAAGATTTAAATACAAAGTCCAGTTTGGAATGTGCGTATCTTCCAGATATAATTACAGGTTAACATTGATAGTAACCAAAAAATAAGAAAGAGGAAGGGCAAGTGTGAGGAGAAAAATGATAATCATATTGTGTTTAATGCAAATCTGGAGCTTATTGGAGAGATTTGGGCTGGAATATAGATTTTTAAGTGAAATAGAATAAAGAAGATTGAATTTGTGTATGTGCAAAATATCATGGGAAGATGTACAAGGAAAAACAGTTCAATGCAAGACTATTAGGAGAAAATGCATTCATAAATACTGTCGAAGGAATGCAAATGTATAGAGTAAACTTTAAAAAGATATCCAGAAAAGTCCAGGAAAAGGAAAAATGCTTTAAAGAAGAAAAGAACAGAGAATTTCAGGAAAGTCCAAATCATTTAAGATAGTTAAGCCTTGCAGGGAAGTAAACTAACATGACTACTGAATAAAGTTTATTAGAATAAAGAAGAAATTTGAAGAGAGGATGGGGTGGGTGAGACCTGATGGCAATGGGCTGAAGAAGAGACAATTATACCAATAAGTGTAAAAAAGCAAGAGGAGGAAAGAGCAGCAGTTAAAGAAGGAGGAAGAGAGACGAGAGAGGCTTGAATAGGTCTATATTTTGAAAATGAAAACATGACAGAGGTTGAAGACAAATCCAAAAGAGAAGATGGTAATGGCTTAGTCTCTGAGTAGCCAGGTAATGGTGCTACCCAGGGAAGGAAGAGGCAGAAATACCACTGGGAGGAGCAAAGGGGGAAGATTTGGATGCAGACCAATTTAAAAGTTAGGAGGATCAAGACGTTGTGTGGGAGTCGGGTAGGCCAGTCACACAGTAGTGAATAGATTGGTGTTAAAATAGGAAAAGGAGTACGTCAAAGCTGTATATTGTCACCCTGCTTATTTAACTTATATACAGAGTACATCATGAGAAACGCGGGGCTGGAAGAACCACAAGCTGAAATCAAGATTGCTGAGAGAAATCTCAATAACCTCAGATATGCAGATGACACCACCCTTATGGCAGACAGTGAAGAGGAAGTAAAAAGCCTCTTGATGAAAGTGAAAGAGGAGAGTGAAAAAGTTGGCTTAAAGCTCAACATTCAGAAAACGAAGATCATGGCATCTGGTCCCATCACTTCATGGGAAATAGATGGGGAAACAGTGGAAACAGTGGCAGACTTTATGTTTTTGGGCTCCAACATCACTGCAGATGGTGATTGCAGCCATGAAATTAAAAGACACTTACTCCTTGGAAGGAAAGTTATGACCAACCTAGATAGCATATTCAAAAGCAGAGACATTACTTTGCCAACAAAGGTCCATCTAGTCAAGGCTATGGTTTTTCCAGTGATCATGTATGGATGTGAGAGTTCGACTGTGAAGACGGCTGAGTGCCAAAGAATTGATGCTTTTGAACTGTGGTGTCGGAGAAGACTCTTGAGAGTCCCTTGGACTGCAAGGAGATCCAAGTAGTCCATTCTAAAGGAGATCAGCCCTGGGATTTCTTTGGAAGGACTGATGCTAAAGCTGAAACTCCAATACTTTGGCCACCTCATGCGAAGAGTTGACTCATTGGAAAAGACTCTGATGCTGGGAGGGACTGGGGGCAAGAGGAGAAGGGGAGGACAGAGGATGAGATGGCTGGGTGGCATCACCGACTCGATGGACAAGAGTTTGGGTGAACTCCGGGAATTGGTGATGGACAGGGAGGCCTGGCGTGCTGCAATTCATGTGGTCACAAAGAGTCGGACACGACTGAGCGACTGAACTGAACTGAACTGAATGATCTCTAACTCCAGCCAGATCACAGCACAGTCTGAAAATCCATTTGTGTGTCTCTAGTCAGGTCCACTCATTAGTGGAATAACTCTGAAGATAATATTCCACAGTAACTCTTAGATTTTTTCCATTTTACCCTGATTTTACCTACAGTGGTAACTTGTTTGCTAACACATGCTCTAATGCAGGTGTCCCCAATCCTGTGTCACTTCCCCAATACCCATTAATGGTTCTTAGAATCACATTCCAAATGAACATTTTGTATTCAAATCCTTTTTTTTTCAGGATTGGTTTCTGGGGAAACTCAAACTAAAACAAATAAGGTGCATAAAATAATGCCTCGCCTATAGTAAGCACTCAATAAATTTTTTTATGTAAATCATAAGAGTTAATAAGGGGGATAAATTCCTGGTATGTAGAATGCTCCCGAAGTACCATATTGTTGGGAATTGGGAAAGGCTATTTAGTTTCCAGTACCTGGGCCATGTTACGAATTTAGGATAATCAATAGCTTATACCTAGGGTGAATCAAGAGAAGCAGATGTCACCAGAAAAAGCCAGGCAAAAAGATGCATACAATATTCATAGAATGTGTTGAGGAATGAAGGGTAGTTCCACATGAAACAAGGCTGTTTTAGGCTGCTGTGGGCACATTTGGGAGGTCAGTAAGGTAAAAGCAAAGAATGTGTATGTGAGTAGAGGAAGATATAGAGAGATAAGCATTTGGGATGGGTGATCAAGAATGACTGAAATGTGAGGCAGAGTGGTATGAACTGACCCCATGATACCATATAAAGTTGCTTCACTTTATCCCAGGCTAAGACTGAAAACCTAATGGAGCTAGCAGTTGACAGAAGGAGCTGGAGTTTCAAAGCTGAGCCCATGGGTCATACATAGCATTACTGAGGGAGAAGGCAATGGTACCCCACTCCAGTACTCTTGCCTGGAAAATCCCATGGACGGAGGAGCCTGGTAGGCGGCAGTCCATGGGGTCACACAGAGTCCGACATGACTGAGCGATTTCACTTTCACTTTTCACTTTCATGCATTGGACAAGGAAATGGCAACCCACTCCAGTGTTCTTGCCTGGGGAATCCCAGGGACGGGGAAGCCTGGTGGGCTGCTGTCTATGGGGTCGCACAGAGTCGGACACAACTGAAGTGACTTAGCAGCAGCAGCAGCATTACTGAGTCCAAGCTCATACTACTTCCTACATAATAGGCCAATAAATTAAGAGACAGGGTGCTGGGACAAGGAATAGTGAATTTATTTGGAAATCTAGCAGATGGAGAAGATGATGGACTAATGTCCCAAAGAATCATCTTACTGGAGTTAGAATTCACACTTTTTTTATACTAAAAGAGAGAAGGTGTGGGTGGTTCCTGGTGCTGGCCAGACCCCAGAGGGGATGTAATTATCCTTCTTGCAGCTGTCCACCTAGGTCTGGTCAATATGTTCCTATAAACCTCCAACAAGATACATGTTATTCTCTATTATGCAACTTTTTAAACTCTATATATATGAAAACTGTTACATCTTTAAGGTCAAGCCTGGAAGGCAGAGTCTTGAGAAAGGGCTATCATGTATATTTCAGTCAAAAGGCAGTGTTATTTTACTATTTGAGACAAAGGTGCAAAGCCAGAAAGACTAAGAACAAGGAAGAGAGTACAAAAGGTAGTGCTAAAGGAATATTTCCAACATGAAGCCAGGTTTGTTATTCTCTATTACAGTAGTAATATACACTGACAGATGCATGTCTACAGATTTAACCAGGACAAGCAGTGATAACATAAAGTGAAAAACAGCATGTTCCTTAACCTGAGTCTTCTCTTAGTTCTATTGTACATGATAATCATTCACAGGCTTATGTAACTTCCTATGCCTTGAGAGTAATAGCCTGTAATTACAAGCAAATATGTACCAAGTTCCTCAAAATAATAACTGAAAGTTGCTTAGTCTTGTCCAACTGTTTTTGACCCCATGGACTACACAGTCAATGTAATTCTCCAGGCCAGAATACGGAAGTGGGTAGCTTTTCCCTTTTCCAGGGGATCTTCTCAACCCATGGATGGAACCCAGGTCTCCTGCATTGCAGTCAGATTCTTTACCAGCTGAGCCACAAGGGAAGCCCAAGAATACTGGAGTGGGTAGCCTATCCCTTCTCCAGGGGATCTTCCCAACCCAGGAATCGAACTGGGGTCTCCTGCATTGCAGGTGGATTCTTTACCAACTGAGATTTGAGGGAAGCCCACAATTATGTGCAATGATTCCTTAAATACTCCAGTAGGACCCACTCCAGTACTCTTGCCTGGAAAATCCCATGGACGGAGGAGCCTGGTAGGCTGCAGTCCATGGGGTCGATAAGAGTTGGACATGACTGAGTGACTTCACTTTCACTTTTCACTTCCATGCATTGGAGAAGGAAATGGCAACCCACTCCAGTGTTCTCGCCTGGAGAATCCCAGGGATGGGAGAGCCTGGTGGGCTGCCATCTATGGGGTCGCACAGAGTCGGACACGACTGAAGCGACTTAGCAGCAGCAGCAGAGAAATTTGAGCACAGACATGGGGATAAAGAGGGGAGTTTTGTCCCTACCATTAGAATATAAATTCAAGCCTATGAAATAAGCTCTGTGTGCTACTTCGGTGAGCTTAAGTGAAATGGTGATTCATCAAGCATTTATTTTGCAACTATCACATGCTGGTAACTTCACTTACATTGTTGCATTTATGAAATGTCTTCAGATAGAAAGCAGTGCAAGTGTAGCAGTTTTAGCTTCAGTTTTGCAGTCTGGATTGCTTTTGGTTGTGCAGCATTTCCGTAGTCAGGAAGAGAAGGTGAAGCTTCACTGCCTCTTCAAGGAAGAGACAATTATAGGATATTGCTACCTCCCTCTATCCAGCTGTGACAATCTTCCATCCCACCCTGGAGTCCTCTCATCCCCTCTCATCACGTATTTGTGTGCCTCTGAGGTAACACATTATAGAAATAGGAAAAATGGAGGAAAAGACTAAGATTTTAATGAGAGAAAAATATGTGAGACAAGAAAGGAAAAAGTAAAAATAAAAGTGGAGACCCCAAAGTGACAAAAATGTTATACAGAAAATAAGAAAAAGGTGGTGTTTGAAAATGAGCTTTTTGCTTATATCAGGATACTTATTTCTACACCTAAAACACATATTCAACCTAGATGACAAAATAACATGTAATCTAGTCACATGGGGGAAAGGAAGTTGCAGATATTTTCCCAAAGCCATTATGAAAAATGTGACCAGCAGAGGCCTTACATTTCTATTCCTATTCTGAATAATCTTCCAAGTCAGAGAAGGTGGAAACAATGTTCAGTGTTTGTAAAATTGTGGTTGAAGAAAGGTAGCTTCTGATTTCAGAACCCAAATCACAAGCTTTTTTCACTTATTTGTGACAAAAATGGAGGGCTTTTATTAGGTAGGTGTTTGTATAGAAAAATTCAAGTAAGCACTGGGGGATTTTTAAACCCTAATGAGGTAGCTACCTGCTGCATTATTTAGAATACTTGAGACTCCAACTGCTGCCCTTTTGTGTACCAAGCTGCCACTGACTGAAGTAAGGGGCTCGGCATTCCTCCCTTAGGAGGTATTATCAATGAAAATCCTTTACCAAGACTAGTCTCTGAGGTGTGTCCTTCCCCTGCTAGACATTTAAGGGATGATCTTTTCACAAGTCACATTAACTCACTACCACAATAGCAGTAATGCTCATTGTAAAGTTGCTAAGTTTTACAAATTACTGAATGACAAGGTGATGGCATAGGTCAATGGTATATGCTTATGTTTCAGAATCATGCTTAATTCTGATGAAGAGTTTGATTTGCATATTACACCTCCACCTATATGAATAAAAAGATGATGAGAGTTGAGGCACTAAACATTATTAGAACTCCGGTTATATTACATTATTGCATAAAATGGAATGAAACTTTCCAATGTTTCATAATTACTAGAGTGTATTAGCAAAACTTTATTATGCAATTAAAACATTAGCTACAACAAACATAAATATTTCTATGTGTTCTTAATTAGAGTACTCTCATAATCACTGTTCACTTGTGTATAAGTAGTTTACACACAACTAGAAGCACTTTATATGAATTAAATTAATATAAAAATGGGAGTTCAAACTATTTAATCTGTGCTGTGCTTAGTCACTTAGTCGTGTCCAACTCTTTGAGACTTCATGGACTGTAGCCTGCCAGGCTCCTCTGTCCATGGGGATTCTCCAGGCAAGAATACTGGAGTGGGTTGCCATGCCCTCCTCCAGGGGATCCTCCCAACCCAGGGATCGAATCCAGGTCTCCCACATTGCAGGCACATTCTTCTCCATCTGAGCCACCACTATTAAATCTACTTTTTCACAAGGGTAGTTATTTTATGGTTGAAATGGACATTCAAAGGGATAAAACTGACACTGAACCACAGTATAATCTGGAGGCTGTAAATGTGTTGACCCTGGGTTCAAGCCCTTGTTCTGCCACCTATTTAACCATGAAACCAAGAACAAATTGATATGCCTCTCTGTGCCTCAGTTTTCATATCAGTAATACAGGAGTACCAATGACAGTGAGAACACTTGCTAGGCTTGGCGTACAAATTAAATACTTTGATAGATCATGCCACTTAGAATAGCACCTGACACATAATAAGCACTGCATAAATGATGGTGATTAATATCATGATTATTGCTTGATTGTCAGAGGAGCTGTGAACCTAAATTATAAAGGTTGGGATCTTTAATAAGCTTTCTCAAAAGGTCCCAAACAACCTCTGGGTAGGCAAAGTAAGTAACCAACAGAAAAAAAAAATGTCTTCTTCCCCTTAGAGGTGCAAAGTAGAAGCCTGCTGAGTCAATTATGTCAGGCCAGCACCAAAGGACTGACTTGCATTCAGATAGCATAGTGAAATAATAGTAGGAACAAAAGAAGCAGGAGGGGTCTGCTAAAGAAAGAAATCTCTTCATCCCTCTCCACCCTGAGGAAGTCTTCCACCCCTTCCTCACACTGCTTCTCGAAAGAGATCTAATCAATCAGAGTTGAGGGATCTACTGAGTCCATCATTATCAGTGCAGGATGAAAAAATGGGGCCATGAGCACTGGGTTCCTCTTGTAGCACAAGGAAGGGGCTGGCCCAGAACCTATTTTCCTGAAGTAAAACCATCACTTGCATTCTCTTCTTCAGCCCCTTCTTTTTCTGTTTATTTTTTAAATTTTATTCTTCTGAAGCATAGTTGATTTACAATCTTTCAAGTGTACAGCAAAGTGATTTATATATATATATATACACACACACACACATATATATATTCTTTTTCAGACTCTTTTCCATTAACGTTCTTATAAAATATTGAATATAGTTTCCTGTGCTATACAGTAGATCCTTGTTGGTTATCTATTTTACATATAGTGGTCTGAATCAATTAATCCCAAATTTATCCCTGCTGCTTTTCTTCTTTGATAACCACATGCTTGTTTTCTATGTCTCTGACTCTATTTCTATTTTGTAAATAGGTTCATTTGTGTCATATTTTTTAGACTCTACATTTAATAGATATCATTATTTAGCTTTCTCTGTCTGACTTTCTTCCCTTAGTATGATCGTCTCTTGGTCCATACACACACACAAACACACACACACACTAGAATATTACTCATCCATAAAAAATGATGGAATAATGCTGACTGCAGCAACATGCATGGATCTAGAGATTCTTTAGTCTTTCCTGCAGCCAACCAAAGTGTGGTGAAATCCTGCTTTTCAGGGCTTCAGGCATAGGGAGAATAAAGGCCCATGGACTATGTGCTGCAGCCCAGGTTTCTGGAACATTGCTTAGACTTTGGTACAGGAGCCCAGCCAACAGTAAAGTGATAATCTGCTTCCTTGGACAATCATTCCTGGTTTGTATCTATCTCTTCCAGTTGGGTGTGGTCTGGAGAAGGATTTGGAGAAGGATTCCTAGATCCTTTCACAAATCCCTTCTAAAAACACCCCAATCCACCTTTAATTCTAGTTCTCCTGCTGTTTCCACCACATCTGCAGTTATTTCTTCCACTGAAGCTGTAACCCCTCAAAGTTATCCACGAGGTTTGGAATCAGCTTCTTCAAAACTCCTGTTAATGTTGACATTTTGATTTCTACCTATGAATTATAAATGTTCTAAATGATATCTAGAAAGGTGAATCCTTTCCAGAAGGTTTTCAATTTACTTTGTTCAGAACCATCAGAGGAATGACTATCTTTAGCAGTTATAGCCTTACAAAACGCAGTTCTTAAATAAAACTTGAGAGTCAAAATTACCCTTTAATCCTTGGGTTGCAAAATGAATGTTGTGTCAGCAGGCATGAATCTCACATTAATCTTGTTGTATATCTTCATCAGAGATCTTGGGTGAGCAGACACATTGCCAGTGAGCAGTAATATTTTGAAAGAAATCTTTTTGAGCAGTGAATCTCAATAGTAGACCTAAAATATCCAGTAAACCATGTTATAAACAGATGTGCCATCATCCAGGCTTTAGTGTTCTATTTGTAGTGCGTAGCCAATGTAGATTTAGCAACATTCTGAAGTGCCTTAGGATTTTCCAAGTGGTAAAGGAACACTGACGTCAACTTTAGTAGTAGTATTATAGCATTAGTTACTCAATCATGTCTGACTCTTTGTGACTCCACAGACTGTAGCCCGCCAGGCTCCTCTGTCCATGGGATTCTCCAGGCAGGAAAACTGGAATGGATTTCTATTCTCTTCTCCAGAGGAAGTTCCTGTCCCAGGGATCAAACCTAGGTCTCCTGCATTGCTGGCAGATTCTTTACCGTACCCCTAAAAAGAGAATCAGCCTGCCCTTTGACATTAACTTCTCTTCTCTAGCTATGAAAGGCCTTCTTCTATTGGAAGGCTGTTTCACAAACATAGAAAATCTGGTGTTTGCTATAGCCACCTTCAATTATTATCTAAGCTAGGTCTTCTAGATAACTTCCTGCACTTTGTACATTAGCATTTGCTGCTTTGCCTTGCACTTTGGTATTATAGAGACTTCTGTTAAATCTCATGAACCAATCTCTGCTAGTTTCAAACTTCTCTTCTATATCTTCTTAACCTCTCTTATTTGCCATAGAATTGATTAGACTTAGGGCCTTGCTCTGGGTCAGGCTTTGGCTTAAGGAAATGGAGTGTCTGGTTTGATCTCCTATCCAGACCACTAAAACTGTTTCCCCATCACCAATAAGGCTCTTTATCTTTCTTACCATTCATAAGATTCACTAGAGTAGCACTTTCAATTTCCTTCCAGAACCTTTTCTTTGCATTCATAACTTGGCTAACTGTTTGGCCAAAGAGTCTTAACTTTGAGCCTATCAAGATTTTCAATATGCCTTCTTCAGGTATTTCTCAAAGTTAAATATTTCTTACTTTTGTTTTAAAATGAGAGTTGTGTGACCCTTCCTTTCACATGAACAATTGACGGCCATTGTGGGTAATTAATTGGCTTAATTTCATTATTGTTTTGTCTCAGAGAATCAGGAGCCACGAACAAAGGGCGAAACACACTGGAATGGTCACTTGGTGGAGCAGTCAAAATACAAATATTTATCAATGAAGTTTGTCATCTTACATGGGCACCATTTGTGGTGCCCAAAAACATTTACAATAGTTACATCAAAGATCATCAAAACAAATATGATAATAATGAAAAAGTTTGAAATGTTGGAGGAATTATGAAAATGTGACATGAAGATATGAAATGAGAAAATTTTGTTGGAAAAAATGGTGCCAATAAACTTGGTCTACATGGGGTAGTCACAAACCTTCAACTTCTAAAAAAAAAAAAAAAAAAACACAGTATCTGCAAAGCACAATAAAACAAGATATTGCTGTAATTTTTAAAGTGCACAAGCATGCAGTTTGCTTTGGTAGAGGACTGAAATCTTAACTAAGCTTTACTTTTTCTTCCAGAACCCTTTTCCTGTTCTTAGCCAGATTCCCTCTTAGGCAATTACATCCTATTCATATAAACTGTCTTTATATCTCAATTGGACAGAGGACACTTCCATTTAATTTGTCTAGCTCTCCTAATTGGCTTTGTAGACTTTTTGTGTGTGTTTGGAATTGCTAAGCTTCTTCTCTGCACTCCAGTGCCTCCTCAGGGAGCCATCAAATAAATTACTTTTTTCAGTGTGCTAAATGGTGCCCTGGTGCCCAAAAGAGTTAATTCACCTAGGAGAGTGAGCAGTTATTCACACAAGAATCATAACTGTGGCTGACCCAAAGGGAACTGTGACAACCCAGGGATATGGCCAATTAGCCACACACTGGCTCAGCATACATTCAGTAGGTAGGTACCCAACCATTGTTTATGCCCTATTGGAAGTGATTCAACCATAGAGAACATGTGACTGGTTCAACCGAGTCCTAGTCACCCTGGCAGAGGTGAGAAGTAGCTCTGCCTTTTTGTTGTTGTTGTTAGTTGCTAAGTTGTGTTTGATTCTTTGCGACTCCATGGACTGCAGCATATTAGTCTTCCCTGTCCCTCACCAACTCCTGGAGTTTGCCCAAGTTCATGTCCATTAAATCAGTGATGCTATCCAACCATCTAATCTTCTGCTGTCCCCTTCCCCTTTTGCCTTCAGTCTTTCTCAGCATCAGGGTCTTTTTCAATGAGTTGGCTCTTCACATCAGGTGGCCAAAGTATTGAAGCTTCAGCTTCAGTATCAGTCCTTCCAATGAGTATTCAGTGTTGATTTCCCTTAAGATTGACTAGTTTGACCTCCTTTCTGTCCATGGGATTCCCAAGAATCTTCTTCAGCAATTCAAAAGCACCAATTCTTCAGTGTTCAGCCTTCTTTATGGTCCAACTCTCACATTCTGTCTCAGAATATCTATTTAGATCTATATCTGGCTTTGGCGGGATGAGGAGGATTCTGTTTTTGTTTACAACCAGCCCTTGGAACTCCTAAATGTACATGTTGGTTGGGGGTTATCCATCTTCTAGTAATATCCAATAGACATATAATGTGAATCACATATACAGAATAAAATTTTCTAATACTATACTAAGAAAATTGAAAATAAACAGGTAAAGTTATTCTAATCACATATTTTATTTATATCCACAATCTTGTCATTTCAACATGAGATAAATATTACTAATGAGATATTTTACATTCCTTATGTTTGTACAAAGTACTTGAAATATGGTGTGTGGCCTGCTGCAGAGCCAGGGGCACTGAATGCAGCAGTGTGTGCATGGGACTTTTGGAAGGAGGTCACCATTATCTTCATTACCTCCACCATAGTTTGGTCTCAGGTCAAACAACAAGGAGAAAACACAGTCCTGCCCATCAACAGACAATTAGAATAAAGATTTACTGAGCATGGCCCCCCCATCAGAACAAGACCCAGTTTCCCCCACAGTCTCTCCCATCAGGAAGCTTCCATAAGCCTCATCCTTATCCTTCAGGAGGCAGAATGAAAACTACAATCACAGAAAACTAATCAAACTGATCACATGGACCACAGCCTTCTCTAACTCAATAAAACTATGAGCCATGCCATGTAGAGCCACCCAAGATGAATGGGTCATGGTGGAGAGTTTTGACAAAAAGTGGTCCACTGGCGAAGGGAATGGCAAACCACTTCAGGCTTGTTGCCTTGAGAACCCCATGATCAGTATGAAAAGGCAAAAAGGTAAAACACTGAAAGATGAACTCCCTAGGTTGGTAGGTGTCCAGTATGCTACTGGAGAAAAGTACAGAACTAACTTCAGAAAAAATGAAGAGATGGAGCCAAAGCAAAAACAACACCCAGCTGTGGATGTGACTGGTGATGGGGGTAAAGCCAGATGTTGTAAAGAACAACATTGCATGGTCCATGAATCAAGGTAAATTCAGTTCAGTTCAGTCACTCAGTCCTGTCTGACTCTTTGCAACCCCATGGACTGCAGCGCACCAGGCTTCCCTGTCCCTCACCAACCCCTGGAGCTTAATCAATCTCATGTCCATCAAGTCGGAGGTGCCATCCAACCATCTCATCCTCTGCGACCCCTTTTCCTCCTGCCTTCAATCTTTCCCAGCAGCAGGGTCTTTTCCAATGAGTCAGTTCTTTGCATCAGGTGGCTAAACTATTGGAGTTTCAGCTTCAGCATCAGTGAATGTTCTTCTAATGAATATTCTGGACTGATTTCCTTTAGGATGGACTGGTTGGATCTCCTTGTTGTCCAAGGGACTCTCAAGAGTCTTCTCCAACTACATAGTTCAAAAGCATCAATTCTTCAGCACTCAGCTTTCTTTATAGTCCAACTCTCACAGCCATATGTGACCACTGGAAAAACCATAGCTTTAACTAGATGGACCTTTGTTGTCAAAGTAATGTCTCTGCTTTTTAGTATGCTATCTAGGTTGGTCATAGCTTTTCTTCCAAGGAGCAAGTGTCTTTTATATTTCATGGCTGCAATCACCATCTGCAATGATTTTGGAGCCCCCAAAACAAAGTCTCTTACTGTTTCCATTGTTTCCCCATCTATTTGCCATGAAGTGGTGGGACGGGATGTCATGATCTTATTTTTCTGAATGTTTAGTTTTAAGCCAACTTTTTCAGTCTCTACTTTCACTTTCATCAAGAGGTTCTTTAGTTCTTCTTTACTTTCTGCCATAAGGGTGGTGTCATCATCTGCATATCTGAGGTTATTGATATTTCTCCCAGCAATCTTGATTACAACTCGTGCTTCCTCCAGCCTAGTATTTCTCATGATGTACTCTGCATATAAGTTAAATAAGCAGGGTGACAATATACAGCCTTAATGTACTCCTTTCCCAGTTTGGAACCAGTCTGTTGTTCCACGTCCAGTTCTAACTATTTTTTCTTGACCTGCATACAGATTTCTCAGGATGCAGGTCAGGTGGTCTGGTATTCCCATCTCTTTCAGAATTTTCCACTGTTTGTTGTGATCCACACAGTCAAGGGCTTTGGTGTAGTCAATAAAGCTGAAGTAGATGTTTTTCTGGAACTCTATTGCTTTTTTGATGATCCAGAGGATGTTGGCAATTTGATCTCTGGTTCTTCTGCCTTTTCTAAATCCAGCTTGAACATCTGGAAGTTCACAGTTCATGTACTGTTGAAGCCTGGTTTAGAGAATTTTGAGCATTACTTTGCTAGTGTGTGAGATGAGTGCAATTGTGTGGTAGTTTGAACATTGCTTGGCATTGCCTTTCTTTGGGATTGGAAAGAAAACTGACCTTTTCCAATCCTGTGGCCACTGCTGAGTTTTCCAAATTTGCTGGCATATTGAGTTCAGCACTTTCACAGCATCATCTTTCAGGATTTGAAATAGCTCAACTGGAATTCCATCACCTCCACTAGCTGTGTTGTTAGTGATGCTTCCTAAGGCCCACTTGACTTCACATTCCAGGATGTCTGGCTCTAAGTGAGTGATCATATCATTGTGGTTATCTGGGTCATGAAGATCTTTTTTGTACAGTTCTATGTATTCTTTCCACCTTTTCTTAATATCTTCTGCTTCTGTTAGGTCCATTGCCCATCTTTGCATGAAATGTTTCCTTCGTATCTCTAATTTTCTTGAAGAGATCACTATTCTTTTCCATTCTATTGCTTTCCTCTATTTTTTTGCAATGATCACTGAGGAAGGCTTTCTTATCTCTCCTTGCTATTCTTTGGAACTCTGCATTCAAACGGGTATATCTTTCATCTTCTCCTTGGCCTTTCACTTCTCTTCTTTTCTCAGCTATTTGTAAGGCCTCCTCAGAGAACCATTTTGCCTTTTTGCATTTCTTTTTCTTGGGGATGGTCTTAATCCTTTCTCCTGTGCAATGTCACAAACCTCTGTGCATAGTTCTTCAGGCACTCCATCAAATCTAATCCCTTGAATCTATTTGTCACTTCCACTGTATAATCATAAGGGATTTGAAAAATTAATTAAAGGTTCTACTTTTTGTTATGATAACAATAGTTTGTAGTCAGGGTAAACAACAGTGACTACTCATGCTAGTGGATCACAGCTCTGTTAACTAAGTAAGTCACTGGTTTTTGTTCCCGATGTTGCTTAATGATGACTACAGATACAGTGTAAGCCTGCCACATGAGATGATTTCAGAGCTCCTTCAGAAAATGTCCTTTGGGCAGCTATCTGACCAGCCTCGTGAACAGAAAGGCTCCAAATATGTTTAAAGCTAGACATAAGTTATTGAGGGGGCTACTTGGCATGCTGAGAGGAAGAAAGAACAAGATCAAGTATTGATAGTTGTGTTAAATAAGGCCTAGTTGATGAACTTATCATTCTATATATAATTATCAGTCTGTAACAACTTAATTATAATCTAGATAGTTGAATTTCAGGAAATATTCTAACTGTAGAATTATTAAGGCCATTTCATTTTTTTTCAACCATAAAAAGAAATAACTTTGCTTTATGAGGTTTAAGCAAATAGAAAATGTTCATTTATTTTGTCATCTGGAATTTACTTCTTCAAAACACCCTCTGAAATGCCTGCAAATAAGAAGGTTTTCTATAATAGGCATACTCCTGTGTGATTATAGTCCAGGTACACTAAAAGAAAGTGCAATAAAATTGATATAAAAGTATGAACATCTTTTTCCAGGAGCCATGTTGGGCACTCGATGATTGGCTGGTGCCAAAAGAGGGAAGTTAGAAATATATAACACCCCTCAGAGAACTAATGAGGCTGTAAAGCCTAGACTTTGAGAGCCACCTATTACAACATTCAAAGGTCAAGTTAAATGTGCTCTAACCAGGCCATCTATAGTGGGTAAGGGTAGCATTAGCGTAAGGAGGTGATCATTAATGCTCAGGCAAGTGGGTGACAATTTTGTTGGGGTCCTACGTGATGTCTCGATTTGTATATAAACAGCAAATATCTAATGGTATTTAGACTCTTGGTACAGAAAATAGAAATGGAGGCTAGGAAGAGGAGTGGGGACCCTGAGCCTTGTAAAGCACTGGGTTTTGGAACTTAAGTTCAAGTGGGGAACCAAGAAAAAAACTCTGATAATGTCAGTAAGAAAATAAAAATAAGTAGACATAGACAATCATCCTATGGGGAAGTTATATTAAGTGATTTTTTTCATAATCATTTATTTTCTTACAACTGAAAAGATAAAACGGCAGGAGGTAGGGTGGAGGAATTGGTAGCAGACAGTGGATAGAAGAGGTTTCTTTCTAGACAGTGATAGTTTTCTGTGACCACTTAACATTATGGAAGTTATCAGGTGTTAGAATTGTCTTAGATTTCAATCACTAGAATTATTAGTTTCTTTTGCTCTTAAAATTTGGCTTCTTCATAAATTAGCAACAACAAAGAGATCCTATGCATTGTAAATCTTGAACCATTTGTTACAAAATAATATAAAATACTTAAAATCAAATTATAATTAGTTATCTTATTTCACAACTAAAAATTGCTAGAAAGGTAATATATTTAATTTATAAAGTTATAGCTTATTAGTCTATTCTTTCAAGCTTTCAAACCAAACATGGCATTTGTAAGCAAATAGATTATTCATCATATATTTAAGTGTTTGTGAAAATCTACGTGTTTTCAAGTTTACTATAAGTGATAACATGTTTAGTTCTTGACCTACTGATCTCTTTTCATCCTCATCTTGGGTGATATCATTGCCATTCATGAATTTTATGCTATGATATTATGACAAGATGACACAGAGTAAAATTTTGAGTACAATTGGAAGCTATGGGCCCAGACTGTCTGGAGTTTTAATCCTGGCTCCTAACTGTGTGATCCAATTAATTTACTAACTGTGACACTTATGCCTCATCTTCAACATATGTAAAACTGATTGCAATGATTTATGCCTCCTAAGGTCATTCTGGCCATTAAACAGAGTTACCAATATAAAGTCCTTGACCTCATTAAATGATCTGTAAATAGTATTATTTACTATCTACATGAGTAAACATCAGACCTGTATGTGACTGCCTGTTGGTAAAGGCCATGGAGATGTTCCAGATGCACATCTAGGTTCTTCAAAACCAGAAGGTACTATCTTCACTTCTACATTGACTTTCTCCCTGACATCACTGCCTTGCTGCTTTGAATCCTACCTTCTGAAGCTAACCAATTACCCAGACCTACTGATTTTCCTTTTTGTGTATCTACCACTGTCTTAGGTTAGCACCTCCCCCTGGTCAGTCACTACATTTTTGAATCATCCTGGTACTTTGTTCCTTTTCTCTGTTCTGCCTCCTTTCTCACCCCTTGCACCCACATGCCATAAAGCAATCAAAGAAATCCACCTAAAACACAACCTAATTGGGTGACTTCCTTAGAAACTCCCAACGGCTTCCCATCACTTGCAGAAAGAAGTCAGCTCGTAGCATGGCTTACAAGCTTTAGGTTTCAGGTGGTGCTCTAATTCTAGTTATTCTCATTTGGGGTATCCAAGCTTTTAGTTGTTGTTGGTGGTGGTTTTTTTTTTTTTTTTTCCCATTTCCTCGGTGAATATGTCTTTGCATCCCAGGTTAGGTCAAATACCATATAGTTTGCTCAAATAGAATCTATGCTTACCTCTCATTGACCTTCTATAGCATATCAAGTCATTCTTTGGACAGTCTTCTCTGCTAAACCACAATCCTTTCAATTGCTATAATTTGGGATTGGTCATCTCTGTGCCTTAATGGCTCTTAATGTTTCATGAAACTATTGAACTTAATTTTCCCAACATTTCTCAACTTTCCTCTAACTCAAAGAAAATGGAAGAAAAGCAGATTATTTTCCTCATATTCCCACATGTTGGGAAATGCTGTAGATATACTTGAATAATTTTCCAGCCTGGCTTTTATTCTGGGAATTGAGATAAAAGGCATAGAAATATCCGATAATACAAATATTTATGAAAATGTTCAAGTCTGTATATCATTCCATAGATGCAGGATCCAGCTTTAAAAGAATTGAGCAAGCTTAGGGGATTTGGATTTTCCTGGCAAAAATTTAAAAATAAAAATAACCAAAATCAAAAAACTCACACAAAAACAAATAGGTATGGATTTTTCTGTGGAAAAATTAAAAAAAAAAAAAAAAAAAAAACAGCCAAGAAAACAAATGGGTAGGGAGGAGAAAAAAAAATGGTCCTTTCCAAAGGTTCTGTTCAGTTCAGTTCAGTCACTCAGTTGTGTCTGACTCTTTGTGATCCCATGGACTGCGGCACACCAGGCTTCCTTGTCTATCACCAACTCCCAGAATTTACTCAAACTCATGTCCATCGAGTCAGTGATGTCATCCAGCCATCTCATCCTCTGTCGTCCCCTTCTCCTCCTGCCTTCAATCTTTCCCAGCATCAGGGTCTTTTCCAATGAGTCAGTTCTTCACATCAGGTGGCTAAACTGTTGGAGTTTCAGCTTCAACATCAGTCCTTCCAATGAGTATCCTGGACTGATTTCCTTTAGGATGGACTGGTTGGATCTCCTTGTGGTCTAAGGGATTCTAAAGATTCTTCTCCAACTATGCAGTTCAAAAGCATCAATTCTTTGGCACTCTGCTTTCTTTATAGTCCAACTCTCACATCCATACATGACTACTGGAAAAACTGTAGCTTTGACTAGACAGACTTTTGTTGGCAAAGTAATGTCTCTGCTTTTTAGTATGCTATCTAGGTTGGTCATAGCTTTTCTTCCAAGGAGCAAGTGTCTTTTATATTTCATGGCTGCAATCACCATCTGCAGTGATTTTGGAGCCCCCTCAAAATAAAGTCTCTCACTGTTTCCATTGTTTCCCCATCTATTTCCCATGAAGTGATGGGACTGGATGCCATGATCTTAGTTTTCTGAATGTTGACTTGTAAGCCAACTTTTTCACTCTTTTCTTTCACTTTCATCAAGAGGTTCTTTAGTTCTTCTTTGCTTTCTGCCATAAGGTTGGTGTCATCTGCATATCTGAGGTTATTGATATTTCTCCCGGCAATCTTGATTCCAGCTTGTGCTTTACCACAATATGGAGGAGTAGAAAGACATGCGCTCATCTTCTCCTGTGAGAACTCCAAAATTACAACTCACTGCTTTACAACCTTCGACAGGAGAATGTTGGATCTCACCAAAAAAAGATATCCCACATCCAAGGGCAAAGGAGAATCCTCAGTAAGACAGTAGGAGGGCAAAATCATGTTTAGAATTAAACCCCATACCTGTCAGAGATACTTGGAGGGCTCAAACCAAACCTTGGGCACACCAGGAGACCCGACAGAGACTGAGCCAGACCTGCTTTTGCGTGTTTGAGTGTCTCCTGCAGAGGTGCAGGTCAGCAGTGGCCTGCCACAAGGCCAGTGGTTCTGGGTGCAGCTGACCTGGATGTGCCATAAGCCCTTTTGAGGAGGTTGCCATTAACTCTACCACAGAGCCACCAGAACTTACACAGAACTGGGGAAACAGGCTCTTGGAGGGCACAAACGAAAACTTGTGCACACCAGGACCTAAGAGAAAGGAGCAGTGACCCCACAAGAGATTGACCCAAACTTGCCTGTGAGTGTCCAGGAGTCTCCAGAGGAGGCGTGGGTTGGCAGTGGCCTGCTTCAGGGTTAGGGGCATTGAGTAGGACAGTGTGTACATGGGAACTTTTGAAGGAGGTTGCCATTATCTTCATTACCTTCACCATAGTTTGGTCTCAGGTCAAACAGGGAGAGAACAAGCCCCATCCATCAACAGAAAATTGGAATAAAGATTTACTGAGCATGACCCCATCACTTCATGGGAAATAGATGAGGAAACTGGAAACAGTGTCAGCTTTTATTTTGGGGGGCTCCAAAATCACTGCAGATGGTGACTGCAGCCATGAAATTAAAAAACGCTTACTCCTTGGAAGGAAAGTTATGACCAACCTAGATAGCATATTCAAAAGCAGAGACATTACTTTGCCAACAAAGGTTCGTCTAGTCAAGGCTATGGTTTTTCCAGTGGTCATGTATGGATGTGAGAGTTGGACTGTGAAGAAGGCTGAGCGCCAAAGAATTGATGCTTTTGAAATGTGGTGTTGGAGAAGACTCTTGAGAGTCCCTTGGACTGCAAGGAGATCCAACCAGTCCATTCTGAAGGAGATCAGCCCTGGGATTTCTTTGGAAGGAATGATGCTAAAGCTGAACCTCCAGTACTTTGGCCACCTCATGAGAAGAGTTGACTCATTGGAAAAGACTCTGATGCTGGGAGGGATTGGGGGCAGGAGGAGAAGGGGATGACAGAGGATGAGATGGCTGGATGGCATCACTGACTCAATGGACATGAGTCCTAGTGAACTCCAGGAGTTGGTGATGGACAGGGAGGCCTAGAGTGCTGCGATTCCTGGGGTCACAAAGAGTCGGACACGACTGAGCGACTGATCTGATCTGATCTGATCTGATGTCTTCTTTAGAGAAAAGTCTGTTTAGGTCTTTTCCCCACTTTTTTATTGAGTTATTTGTTTTTCTGATATTGAGTGTATGAGCTGCTTGTATATTTTGGAGATTAATCCTTTGTTAGTTGTTTAATTTGCGATTATTTTCTCCCATTCTGAGGGTTGTCTTTTCACCTTGCTTCCAGTTTCCTTTGCTGTGCGAAAGCTTTTAAGTTTAATCAGGTCCCACTTGCTTACTTTTGTTTTTACTTCCATTACTCTAGGAGGTGGGTCATAGAGGATCTTGTTTTGATTTATGTCATTGAATGGTCTGTCTATATTTTCCTCTAAGAGTTTTATAATTTATGGTCTTACATTTAGGTCTTTAATACATTTTCAGTTTATCTTTGTGTGTGGTGTTAGGAAGTGTCCTAATTTTATTCTTTATGTGTAGCTTTCCAGTTTTCCCAGCACCATTATTGAAGAGGCTATCTTTTTTCCATTGTATATTCTTGTCTCCTTTGTCAAAAATAAGGTATCCATAGGTACATGGGTTTATTTCTGGGCTTTCTATCTTATTCTATTGGTCTGTATTTCTGTTTCTGTGCCAGTACCATACTGTCTTGATGACTGTAGTTTGTACTATAATCTGAAGTCAGGAAGGTTGATTCCTAAAGCTCCATTCTTCTTTCTCAAGACTGCTTTGGCTATTCAGGGTCTTTGTGTTTCCATACGGATTGTGAAGTTTTTTGTTCTATCTGTGAAAAATGCCATTGGTAATTTGATAGGGATTGCATTGAATCTGTAGATTGTATTTAGTAGTATAGACATTTTTACAATATTGATTCTTCCTACCAGGAACATGGAAGATCTCTCCATCTGTTTATGTCATCTTTGATTTCTTTCATCAGTGTGTTATAATTTTCTGTATATAGATCTTTTGTCTCTTAGGTAAGTTTATTCCTAGATATTTTATTCATTTTGTTGCAATCATGAATGGGATTGACTCCTTAATTTCTTTTTCTGATTTTTCATTGTTAGTTTATAGGAATGCATGTGATTTTTGTGTATTTACTTTGTATCCTGTGACTTTGCTAACTTCACTGATTAACTCTAGTAATTTTCTGATAGTATCTTTTGGATTTTCTATGTATAGTATCATGTCATCTGGAAACAGTGAGAGCTTTATCTTCTGTTCTGCATTCGTTTTATTTCTTTTTTCTTCTCTGATTGCTGTAGCTAAGACTTCCAAAACTATGTTGAATAGTAGTGGTGAAAGTGGACACCCTTGTCTTGTTCCTGATCTTAGGGAGAATGCTTTCAGTTTTCACCATTGAGAATAATGTTTGCTGTAGGCTTATCATATATGGCCTTTACTATGTTGAGGCAGGTTCCTTCCATGCCCATTTTTTGAAGAGTTTTAATCATAAATTGGTGCTGAATTTTGTCAAAGGCCTTCTCTGCATCTATTGAGATGTTTTTATCTTTCAGTTTGTTAATATTGTGTATCACATTGATTTATTTGTGTATATTGAAGAATTCTAGCATCCCTGGAATAAACACAACTTGATGATGGTGTATGAGCTTTTTAATGTGGTGTTGAATTCTGTTTGCTAAAATTTTCTTGAGGACTTTTGCAGCTATGTCCATCCGTGATATTGAACTTTAGTTTTGTTTTTTCATGTTGTCTTTGTCTGGTTTTGGTATCAGGGTGATGGTGGCCTTGGAGAATGAGTTTGGAAGTGTTCCTTCCTCTGCAATGTTTTGAAAGAGTTTTAGAAGGATAGGCATTAGTGCTTCAGATGGCTTCACAGGTGCATTCTATCAAACATTTAGAGATGAGCTGATGCCTATCTTTCTAGAACCCGGTGATTATTTTCTAAGTGAACTAACATTTTTCAATGGATAGTTTATCATTATCATTAATTGACTCACATAACATGTACTGAACACTTGCTATATATCAAGTCAAAAAGCAACTACTACATAATGGGATGTAGCTTTGTAATAAAAAATCGCTATTCTTAATACCAAATATTTAGGACACTATAACCAAAAACTGACAAATACAACACAAAAGCATGTACAAGGCATATAGCAGTTAGAATAAAAATGCCACAGGGATAATGAATCAAAAGATTATTTTCTGAAGCAACATGCTATAAAACCAGATTTTATAATAAAGGGCAATTTGGTTAATATGCCAAATATTAATTAAAATAGAACTTTTCTATTTGTGATAAAACAGTAAACTAATTAACAGTATCAGCCAGTAGTTTTCAATTTTCTTCGCAGCCTGAAACTTCTCTCCTCTTAGCTAACCCAAGGGAGATATTTTAATCTAGAACATGAGTTGGCACAAACTGGCCTGTGAGCCAAATCCATGCCTCAAACTAACAATGGCTTTCACATTTTAAAAATATTTATAAAAAGCAAAGACTATACAACAGAGACTGTATTTGACTCACAGAGTCTAAAATATTTACCAGCTAGCCCATTATAGAAAAAAGCTCACTGACCCTCGGTCTAGACTCCTCTCTTCTTCCTTCCTCAAATCCAAATTAGTGTCTGCCTCCTAGTATCTCTGCCACAAAATAGTGGGCTCTTTCTCCATCCCCCTTGCTAAACTGCTCAAGATTATGACTCCATTGCCTCTTGGATAATGTGGTTCTCTTTCTCCAATCTCACCCTTTGCCAACCACCCACTTTAACATCCCCAAACATTGTTTTAAAGATTAAAAGTCACCATGTCCTTCTCAGTAAATCTTTTCTTGACATCTCAATACCACTATAACATATGTGCTCACTTCTACTGGTCCCCACTCTCCACAGAGATATCTGAGGCACACTTCACATCAAGGACTACAGATTTGCTTTCCGTCTAACCTAGGAGTTCCCATCAGGGTAGATACAGATATAACATGTGCCAAGAAGAAGGTATGTGTCAAAGGCTGAGTGAGTGAATGAGTTTAATTCAGTGTTTTTGAGTGTAGAAAAAGTTCCCACGGCTTGGGATATCCTTGGAAGAGAAGAGAATAGGTATGTGCCACCAAGAGAATGTTTGGCAAAAAATAGTAAAACCAGAAGAACAGAAAACCAACTACTCATCTGCCTTTCATGCTAATGTCTCCTTTCATGAATGCATTTGAATATATAAAATGTTTAAATGTTTAAATTATGCACAACACTAAGATGTGTACTTTACATGCTTTTCCAGTTATTTTCATTTTATAAAGTTGGCATCTGTGTGAATATAGAACTGAAAATTGACAGAATGGGTGCATTGTGTATGTGTGGAGAATAAGGATTAGGAGAAGGCAGGAAGACAGAAGGAAGATAGAATAGCTTACCACTAGCTGCTTCCCTGCTTCTAACTTCTTTCCCCTAGCTCCAGAAACAAGGCAACCTCCTTGCCTTCTCAGCATCCTTTTTTATTAGTCAGGGTAGACTATGCTATGCTGCAATGAAAATTTACTCTGAAATCCCATGGCCTTAACACAGCTAAAGCTTATTCTTTGCTTATCTTACATATTCATTTTTGAGCCCATATGAGATCATGGCCTGTCCTCCATTAGGTCACTCAACACTGCAGATGGATGGCATCTCCATCGACCAGACCTGTACAAGTTGGTATATTTGATCTTCTTTTAAGAGAAGGAGTACATATACACCTTCTGTCTTCATTTCAGAGCTAGTCACATGACCTCACCTAATTGGGAATTACAGTAAGGCACTGGGAATTACAGCCTCTAGTACTAGGAATGAGAGAAGAATCAGATATTGGTGCATTACTAATGTCTACTACACCCTTTCAGATGAAATGGTTATTAATGTTAGTAAGACAAAACTATCCACCTTGTGTACAGAATTAAAGCTTCTGTTTATTAATCTGAAGGATGTCCTACTCAGGGATTATTGATTTCATATACATTTGACCAGCAATCTAATAGACTCTGGTTATGGTTCTAGTCTCATCCTCCTTATACCTTCAGTTTATGTTGAGATTTTTTTTCCCCCTAAATACCTCATTATCCAGTCAAAAAAATAGCAAGTATTTACTCCTGGAATAAGTACCTTCTCTGATCATCTAAACAATGGCTGTCTAGAAGTTACCCAGTTCTCCTGATTCCCTGGGATAAATGGAATAAGAATAATAGTCCACAAATTAGAAACTAGGGCAATAATTCAGGACCTTGAATACTGTTGTGTATATGGTAAAGACTGAGATAGGAGGCAGGGTGGGAATGGACTACTGGGGGTCAGTCATACATGAGTTAGATCTCTAGACTTCCTTGTTACTATGAACGCAAAAGATAGAACCACCACTTCATATCCCAAAGGTTTTATGCTGTCTTAGAGTCTTCCTTTTCCTTTCTTGGCTACCTTAGAGGTTCATTTTAGCAAGCTCTTACCTGCAAATGTTGAAAGGAAGGCCACATATTGCAGATTGTCACAGGCCTCCCAATTTCAAAGGACTGAATTAGAAAGACTACTTCTATAACTTGTGTTAGTGATCCTCTGTACCCTGTTCAGATATTTGATAAATCTAAAGGTGAGTGAATATGTGTTGGATACAAGATTAATACAGTTTAGATGAGCCCATGTTGAAAGCACATATAAACAAAACACAATTTATGAATCAAAAGGACTGCCAGTCAATGTTCCTCCTTGGGATTATAAGGTTAATTCAGTACTTGCTTGGGGCCAGATGTCTGGCTGATCACAGCCTGAAGAGAAAGAAACCAGAGACCCTACCAGCTTTAAAAACAGAAAAGTAAGAAAATGGGTGCATGGAGACTGTTAGCAACACAACCTAATTTCTGGGAAAAACATAAAGGTTTCCTGTGGTCAAAAGGTAGAAACTTCCAACATAAGGTAAATAAGTACTAGGAATGTAATGTACAACACGATTAATATAATTAACTCTGTATGTTATATATGACAGTTGTTAAGAAAGTAAATCCTAAAGATCCTTATCACAAGGAAAGGATTTTCTTCTTGCTCTTTTATTTTTCATCTCTTTGAGATGACTGATGTTCACTAAACTTATTGTGATCATCATCTCATGATGTATATAAGTCAAATCATTATGCTGTACACTTTATTCAGTGCTCTATGTCAATCATATCTCAATAAAAACTGGAAGAAAAACACAAGAAAACAAGAAAAAATCAATCATTCATCTCCTCAACGGCAAGCAGCACTTCCTTTTCATATTTAATTTTTTTTCTAATTGGGAACTGTATTATAATCAATGCATACTCTAAAATTTGTATTAAATCATTTTTTTACTAGTAATGGTGATTTAGAATTGAAGGGCTAATAAGAATAAATATTTCCCTTTCACCATAAAAAGGGAGAGAGAGAAATAAATAAATACCAAAACAAAACAGAGGCTTCCTGTAGCCTGAGAGGAGGAAGATCTTATATGAGTTAAGGGCATAATGCACTCATAATGAGTCCACAGTCGCCAAGCTAGTCTAAAGCCAGTCCATGGATAAAGTGAAGATATTTCTCTTCTGTTTCTCATTTTGGTTATGTCTCTTTTCTTGTTCTTCTCTTTCAGGTATCTGTACAGGGGCCTGGGACAATCTCCCATTTGTCATAGTCTCCCCAGTAACTCTCCCCTCTGTCACCCCTTGGGAGGTCTACATGGAGATGACAAGGTGCCCAAGTGTACACAGAGTTTGGTCCTCACTGTGTCAGCCTGTTTCAAAAAACTGAACCAGTCATTAATGTTTAAAATTCAGGAGACTTCATATAAAATTCAGGATGCCTGACCGCTCTGGTTATCCTGGGTCTGCATTTCTCCCACGGCAACTTTTGGCTGGAGCTGAGTAGCAGATGCTCCCTTTAAAAGAGGCAAGAGCACAAGAACACTGTAGTCTCTCTGTTCCCCATAGTCTTGTTTGCAATGAGGCTGGGCCTTAAATATCAGGTTAGCCTTGATGTTTTCCTTGGATTCCCAGCCTGTTTTAGTTAATCTTTTTTTTTTTTTTCCTTCCTGGACTCTTTAGATATTTCAATTTGAAACTTCTGGCTAGTAGAACCAAGTTTTAGTCAAAGTATCAAAGTTAGATAAAGTATTCTTGGACATATTTTGCATGCCCTAGAAAGCCAATATCCAGGTGTCAGTTTAGAGGAGAGAAATCTTGGAGGCTGCTTATCGTATCTCAATCTTAGACAAAAAGAATCCTGAAGGGCCACATGTGGTCTAATCCAATGTATGGAATTCAAGGGGCGGAATTAAGACCTAGCTAGTGTGCATTTGGCAAAAGAATTGCACATGCATTATCTGATTTGTTATAGCCTTTAGTGACAAGTAACAAAAACACACACAGTACACAATGATCTAACAAAAAAAGAGGTTCTGTTTGTTCTACAACTGAAAAGTGTAGGAGTCAGTCTGGCTTTAGGTGTAACTAGACCAAGAGGCTCAAATGACACAATGGACATGAGACTTCTGTTTCCATCTTATGTTTCTGCTTCCGCTGGCTCTACTCTCAGACAGCCACCTTGCATCATGGTCACAACGTGGCTGCCAGCATTTGCAGAGCTACATCCTTTCAGGTCCATATCCAACAAGAGAGATCTTTGTCCTAGTATTCCAGGAAAAGCCCAAATACGTCACATCAATTCTGAGTGGGACATACTGGGACTACTTTGTAGCCAGGGGAATATCAATCAGGCACCAGCGACAGATTAGATACTCTGCTGCTGCTGCTGCTAAGTCGCTTCAGTCATGTCCGACTCTGTACAGCCCCATAGACGGCAGCCCACCAGGGTCACCCATCCCTGGGATTCTCCAGGCAAGAATACTGGAGCGGGTTGCCATTTCCTTCTTCAATGCATGAAAGTGAAAAGTGAAAGTGAAGTCGCTCAGTCATGTCCAACTCCTAGCTACCCCATGGACTGCAGCCCACCAGGCTCCTCCTTCCATGGGATTTTCCAGGCAAGAGTACTGGAGTGGGGTGCCATTGCCTTCTCCTTACTCTACCTGAGAAATAAAAGTAGAATGAAGGGCAAGTATAATTCCTCAATTGGAAATCCATCTGTGGTTACTAGGAGAGAAATGAATGAATGATGGATAGCACCAGTAACTAATTTCAACTGTGTCTGGGCCACTTGTTAAAAAGCAGATTCCCACTGCCCAGGCACTCTGACTCATGAGGCTCAGAAACCTTCTTATTTAATAAGATCTTGAGGGATTCTGATGCAAGATGTTATTAATTCAAACTTTGTGAAACACTTCAAGACTACAGTGTCTTATTACAACTAAAAATAAATTCATAATTACATGCCAGGAACCATATTAAGTATTTTACAGCTATTATTTCAGATAATCCTTAAACAACTCTATGAAGTAGGACAATTATTAGCTCCATTTTTGGATGAGGAAGTGAAGCTTTAGAAGTTTCATAATTTTCCCAATGACACATCAATAATAATAAGTGGCAGAGACAGAATTCAAACCCACAAGTAACTGACTGTAAACTTAATGTTTTTACTACTCTGTTATAATGTCTATATCCCTTTAGATTTCTGTGTTTGCCATAGATTGGAGGATGATTCATGAGTCAGAGAGTCTAATCTTGCCATTCTTTGAGATGAATAACAGCTTATTGATATTCACCAGAGTGAGTCACTGAGTTAGACAAAGTTATATCAAATATCAGTGTGTTGTTCCTTTACTGCTGTATACTATATGTGGCCTTAGGAAAGTTACATTTGCTTTCCGAACTTCAATTTCCCTTTCTATAAAGGATTATTGATTTCATTTCATAAGGTTGACATAGGAATTAAATGAATAAGTAAAATGTTCAAGGCCTTCCCTGGTGGCTCAGATGGTAAAGCGTCTGCCTACAATGTGGGAGACCCGGGTTTGATCCCTGGGTTGGGCAGATCCCCTGGAGAAGGAAATGGCAACCCACTCCAGTATTCTTGCCTGGAAAATCCCATGGACAGAGGAGCCTGGTTGGGTACTGTCCATGGGGTCGCAAAGAGTCGGACACGACTGAGTGACTTCACTATCACTATCTAAAATGTTCAAGACCTTACTTATCCTCAGTAAATACTGGATATTTTTTTCCATCTGTGTGTTTAATCACAAACGATCAGATGATGATTTCCTTTCCTATCATTTTGTTGTTGCTGCTGATTTGTTGAGAAGTATCACTGTAAGCTCCTCATTATCCTTAGTGTAGGCACCAAACAAATTCTGGTCATTTTGTAGTCTTCAGATGTTTGTAATGCCCATGAGAGCTGGTATTTCAGTTTGAGTGAGGTGCTCAAGAACTGGAAAGAGATGAGGGAGTAAATATTTATTAAGTGCCTATTATATAAGTAGACATATTTCAGAAACTACTTTAAGTTTTTTATATTATTATGGAGAAGGAAATGGCAATCCACTCCAGTACTCTTGCCTGGAGAATCCCATGGATGGAGGAGCCTGGTGGGCTGCAGTCCATGGGGTCGCGAAGAGTCGGACATGACTGAACAACTTCATGATCACGATTGAGGTATAATTGACACATAACATTATCTTAATTTCAGGTGGACAATAAATGATTTGGTATTTGTATATTTTACAAAATGATCACTGCAATAAAACTAGTTAAGATTTATCACCATAACTAGTTATAAATATTTTCTCATGGTAAGAATTTTTAAGATCTACTCTCTTAGCAACTTTCAAGTATATAATGCAATATTATTAACTGCGAAGAGGGTTATGGCAACCCACTCCAGTATTCGTGCCTGGAAAATCCCATGGACAGAGAAACCTGGCAGTCTATAGTCCATAGGGTCACAAAGAGTTGGACAAGACTGAAGCAACTTAGCACACTATATGATTTATTTCATTGTTAATTTTTAATATTTTGAGGAACCTCTATAATGTTTTTCATAGTGGCTGCACCAATTACATTCTCATCAACAGTACACGAATGTTGCCTTTTCTCTGCATCCGCATCAACACTATGTCTTGTCTTTTTGATAATAACCATTCTAGCAGGTATGAGCTGATATGTCAGTGTGCTTTTGAATTGCACTTCCTTGATGATTAGTGATGCTGAGCACCTTTTCAATACATGCTGGCCATTTGTATATCTTCTTTGAAATATTTATTCAGATCCTCTATTTCATAATTGTATTACTCACTTTCTCTTATTGGATTGTGTGAATTCTTTGTATATTTTGGATATTAACTACTCATCAGATATGATTTACAGATATCATCTCTCAGATACATAATTTGCAGATATTTTCTACAAATATTTTTGTAGGTTACCTTCTCATTTTATTGAGTTTCCTTTGCTGTACAGAAACTATTTAGTTTCATGTAATCCCATTTGTTTATTTTTGCTTATGTGTCAAATTAAAAAAAAATCATTATCAATACCAGTATCAGGGAGCTTACCATCTATGTTTTCTTCTAGGATTTTTATGTTTTAATTTTTCTAAGAAGATATAAAAATGGAAAACAGGTACTGAAAAGGTGTTCAACATCACTAATCATCAAAGAAGGACAAATCAAAACCACACTTACATATATACTCTTCATCATAAATTGAGTGTGTAGGTGTGGGTTTTTTTCCTGGGTTTTCTGCTGCTACTGCTAAGTCACTTCAGTCGTGTCTGACTCTGTGCGACCCCATAGACGGCAGCCCACCAGGCTCCCCCGTCCCTGGGATTGTCCAGGCAAGAACACTGGAGTGGGTTGCCATTTCCTTCTCCAATGCATGAAAGTGAAAAGTGAAAATGAAGTCGTTCAGTAGTGCCCAACTCTTCACGGCCACATGGACTGCAGCCTACCAGGCTCCTCTGCCCATGGGATTTTCCAGGCAAGAGTACTGGAGTGGGCTGCCACTGCCTTCTCCATTATGTTCCATTCATCTAAATCTGTTTTTATTCTAATACCCTACTGTTTTAATTACTATAATTTTGTAACATAGTTTCACATAAGGGCTCATGATGCTTCCAGCATCATACTGTTGTTCTTTCTCGAGATTGCTTTGGCTATCTGAGGTCTTTTGTGTTTCCATACAAATTTTAGGATTGTTCTGTTTCTGTGAAAGTGCCCTTGGCCCTTGATAGGGATGTCATTGAATCTGTAGTTTGCTTTGGGTAGTATGGACGTTTTAGTAATATTCTCATCTGTGAGCATAAAATATCTTTCCATTTATTGGTGTTTCCTTCAGTTTCTTTCATAAGTATATTATAGCTTTCAGTGTACAGCTCTTTTACCTCCTTGATTATATTTATTCACAAGTATTTTATGCCTTTGTTCAGTTCAGTCACTCAGTCTGAACTTCAGTTTGTGACCCCATGAATCGCAGCACGCCAGGCCTTCCTGTCCATCACCAACTCCCGGAGTTCACTCAGACTCATGTCCATCAAGTCAGTGATGCCATCCAGTCATCTCATCCTCTGTCGTCCCCTCCTCCTTCTGCCCCAATCCCTCCCAGCATCACAGTCTTTTCCAAAGAGTCAGGTGGCCAAAGTACTAGAGTTTCAGCTTCAGCATCAGTCCTTCCAGTGAACACCCAGGACTGATCTCCTTTAGGATGGACTGGTTGGATCTCCTTGCAGTCCAAAGGACTCTCAAGGGTCTTCTCCAACACCACAGTTCAAAAGCATCAATTCTTCAGTGCTCAGCTTTCTTTACAGTCCAATTCTCACATCCATACATGACTACTGGAAAAACCATAGCCTTGACTAGATGGACCTTTGTTGGCAAAGTCATGTCTCTGCTTTTCAATATGCTATCTAGGTTGGTCATAGCTTTCCTTCCAAGGAGTAAGCATCTTTGAATTTCATTGCTGCAATCACCATCTGCAGTGATTTTGGAGCCCCAAAAAATAGACTCTGACATTGTTTCTACTGTTTCCCCATCTATTTCCCATGAAGTGATGGGACTGGATGCCATGATCTTTGTTTTCTGAATATTGAGCTTTAAGCCAACTTTTTCACTCTCCACTTTCACTTTCATCAAGAGGCTCTTTAGTTCCTCTTCACTTTCTGCCAGAAGGGTGGTGTCATCTGCATATCTGAGGTTATTGAGATTTCTCCTGGCAATCTTGATTCCCGCTTGTGTTTCTTCCAGCCCAGTGTTTCTCATGATGTACTCTGCATATAAGTTAAATAAGCAGGGTGACAATATACAGCCTTGACGTACTGCTTTTCCTATTTGGAACCAGTCTGTTGTTCCATGTCCAGTTCTAACTGTTGCTTCCTGACCTCCATGCAGATTTCTCAAGAGGCAAGTCAGGTGGTCTGGTACTCCCATCTCTTTCAAGATCTTCCACAGTTTATTGTGATCCACACAGTCAAAGGCTTTGGCATTGTCAATAAAGCAGAAATAGATGTTTTTCTGGAACTCTCTTGCTTTTTCCATGATCTAGCAGATGTTGGCAATTTTATATCTATGGTTCCTCTGCCTTTTCTAAAACCAGGTTGAACATCTGGAAGTTCACAGTTCATGTATTGCTGAAGCCTGGCTTGGAGAATTTTGAGCATTATTTTACTAGTGTGTGAGATGAGTGCAATTGTGCGATAGTTTGAGCATTCTTTGGCATTGCCTTTCTTTGGGATTGGAATGAAAACTGACCTTTTCTAGTCGTGTGGCTACTGCTGAGTTTTCCAAATTTGCTGGCATATTGAGTGCAGCACTTTCACAGCATCATCTTTCAGGATTTGAAATAGCTCAACTGGAATTCCATCACCTCCACTAGCTTTGTTCGTAGTGATGCTTTCTAAGGCCCACTTGACTTCATACTCCAGGATGTCTGGCTCTAGGTGAGTGATCACACCATTGTGATCATCTAGGTCATGAAGATCTTTTTTGTACAGTTCTTCTGTGTATTTTTGCCACCTCTTCTTAATATCTTCTGCTTCTGTTATGTCCATACAATTTCTGTCCTTTATCGAGCCCATCTTTGCCTGAAATGTTCCCTTGGTATCTCTAATTTTCTTGAAGAGATCTCTAGTCTTTCCCATTCTGTTGTTTTCCTCTATTTCTTTGCAGTGATCACTGAGGAAGGCTTTTTTATCTCTCCTTGTTCTTCTTTGTAATTTTGCTTTCAGATATGAATATCTTTCCTTTTCTCCTTTGCTTTTCACTTCTCTTCTTTTCGCAGCTATTTGTAAGGTGTTCTCAGACAGCCATTTTGCTTTTTTGCATTCCTTTTCCATGGGAATGGTCTTGATCCCTGTCTCCTGTACAATGTCACGAACCTCCGTCCATAGTTCATCAGGCACTCTGTCTATCAGACCTAGCCCCTTAAATCTATTTCTCACTTCCACTGTATAGTCATAAGGGATTTGGTTTAGGTCATACCTGAAGGGCCTAGTGATTTTCCCTACTTTCTTCAATTGAAGTCTGAATTTGGCAATAAGGAGTTCATGGTCTGAGCCACAGTCAGATCCTGGTCTTGATTTTGCTGACTGTATAGAGCTTCTCGATCTTTGGCTGCAAAGAATATAATCAATCTGATTTTGGTGTTGACCATCTGGTGATGTCCACGTGTAGAGTCTTCTCTTTTGTTTTTGGAAGAGAGTGTTTGCTATGACCAGTGCGTTCTTTTGGCAGACCTCTATTAGCCTTTGCTCTGCTTCATTCTGTATTCCAAGGCCAAATTTGCCTGTTTCTCCAGGTGTTTTTTGTCTTCCTACTTTGCATTCCAGTCCCCTATAATGAAAAAGACATCTTTTTTGGGTGTTAGTTCTAAAAGGTCTTGTAGGTCTTCATAGAACTGTTCAACTTCAGCTTTTCAGCATTACTGGTTGAGGCATAGGCTTGGATTACTGTGATATTCAGTGGTTTGCCTTGGAAATGAACAGAGATCATTCTGTTGTTTTTGAGATTGCATCCAAGTACTGCATTTCGGACTCTTTTGTTGACCATGATGGCTAATCTATTTCTTGAAAGGGATTCCTGGCCACAGTAGCAGATATAATGGTCATCTGAGTTAAATTCACCCATTCCAGTCCATCTTAGTTCACTGATTCCTAGAATGTTGACATTCATCTTGCCATCTCCTGTTTGACCACTTCCAATTTGCCTTGATTCATGGACCTAACATTCTGGGTACCTATGAAATATTGCTTTTTACAGTATCGGACCTTGCTTCTATCACCATGCATGTCCACAACTGGGTATTGTTTTTGCTTTGGTTCCATCCTTTTATTCTTTCTGGAGTTATTTCTCCACTAATCTCCAATAGCATATTGGGCACCTACCCACTTGGGGAGTTCATCTTTCAGTGGCCTATCTTTTTGCCTTTTCATACTGTTCATGGGGTTCTCAAGGCAAGAATACTGAAGTGGATTCCCATTCCCTTCTCCAGTGGACCACATTCTGCCAGACCTCTCCACTATGACCCGTCTGTCTTGGGTGGCCCCACATGTCATGGCTTAGTTTCATTCAGTACTGGAGACCCACTGCAGTACTCTTGCCTGGGAAATCCCATGGACAGAGGACCCTGGTAAGCTGCAGTCCATCAGGTCACGAAGAGTCAGACATGACTGAGTGACTTCACTTTCACTTTTCACTTTCATGCATTGGAGAAGGAAATGCAACCCACTCCAGTGTTCTTGCCTGGAGAATCCCAGTGACAGGGGAGCCTGGTGGCCTGCCGTCTATGGGGTTGCACAGAGTCGGACACAACTGAAGCGACTTAGCAGCAGTAGCAGCAGCAGCAGTGGGCCATGTGATCAGATTTGCTAGTTTTCTGTTATTATGGTTTCAGTGTGCCTGCCCTCTGATGCCATCTCGCAATACCTACTGTCTTACTTGGGTTTTCTTACCTTAGACATGGGGTATCTCTTCATGGCTGCTCCAGCAAAGCACAGCCGCTGCTCCTTACCTTGGATGGGGGGTATCTCCTCTGAAGCTTAGAGAAGTTATTTGCCTAGGGTCATTCCCCCAGGCAAGTGGAGGATTCAGAATTTGAACCCACCGTTCATCCTAGTGACTCCACAACTTTCGGGCTTTTCTGCATGTTACTTTCCTATGAAAGTGAAGCCCTCATTGTGTATGTAAACTCTTCATCTGGTGCTGATTCTACTAGACCAATTTCATTAGTGAAAACTTCAGTTTTCTTGGCATTTTAATGTTCAAAAGCAGAATAAAAAGGACTCATAAAATGTGAAGAAGAAACATTGATAGTTTTACTGATGAACTTTATAATGCTGAAGCAGTATTGATTATGACAGTAATAAACATACTGTCTTTTAAATACAGTCTTAGTTTACCTTTTTTTTTTTACCCTAGGGTAGAAATTAGACATTAAGACTAATTAAATGCTAATATAATAAGTTCTCTAATAAGTAAAACACTTTACATACCTAGTTTTTCTCTTTTCTTTGCGCTGAGAAGCAAAAAGTCTTTGAAATCCTTGGTTGAGTTAGAAGTTCTTTTTAGGTAAGTGCAATAAATTTATGATGAAGATGAGACTCTTCAAAGTTGCCTTTCTTATTTGTTTTGCACTCAATTCTCCTAGTAGAATGGCATAAAAATTCAATTGAATAGGAAAAAAAATTCACTGCAGTTCCAGAACTTGATCAATTATCTAACAAATTATGAAACTGAATATATTATCTTAAAAAATCCATTTTATCTTTCCAAGTCAGTTATCATTATTCTTCCTGAGACTCAGGAAGAGAATTCTTTGGGTTTTTCTAAAACTTCCTGAAGTTCAGATACTCCAGTCTTTCTCTCCATTGGCCACCAATATTCTGAAAATGACAATAATTCTACTTCCAACCTAAGGAAACCACTCTTACCATGAACCTGAAAGCAACACCAACATCTTCAAGTAATGAATTTCAAATATTGATTCAAAAAAATATTTTCACTATTTTAAAAATCCTAAGTAGCTTCAAGTGAGTTACACTTTCTCAAAAGGACTACAAATTTGTTCCGGAATTTATCTTAGCAAAGGTATTATAGGATGATGCAAACAACATGAATGCTATGCTCTTTCTTCACAGTTCAATATTAGATTTTGAGGAGTATGTATATGTGTGTGGGGGGCGGGGTGTGGGTGTGGGTGTGGGTGTGTGTCTGTGTGTGTTAGTCACTCAGTCGTATCCAACTCTGTGTGACCCCATGGACTAAAGTCCACCAGGGCCCTCTGTCCATGGGATTCTCCAGGCAAGAATGTTGGAGTGGGTTGCATTCCCTTCTCCAGTGGATCTTCCCAACACAGGAATTGAACCTGGGTCTCCTGAATTGCAGGCAAATTATTTACTATATGAGCCATCCAGGATATATATATTTGAAATACATTTAAAAAAAAATATATATATATATATAGTCCAAATTCTTCTAAAATGCAAAATTGTTAGCCCACAGAAGCCTAATTAATATATGGAGGAAAAGTGATTCCTTCTCAGGCATATATCTTCCTTTATATAAAGCTGTTGTTTAGGCAGAGGTTTCCTTTGGCATTGCCAGTTCTTTTTTTTCTCATTGCACATCCTAGTTCTCCTCTGTCCAGACAACTAGAGATTCTCTGCCTACATTCAGCCTCACATGCGATTCTGCCAAGGCTTGACTTCGACTCCAATAATTTGGAGCTAAGGAACTCACACACTCCAAAATCATAATCTTCATTGTGCTAATAAGACTGATTCATGAAATAGGATGCCTTTAATCTTCCTAAAATTATGTGCACCTTAAGTCCAAACCAAACTGTGATATAATGGGTTCTTTGTTGTTTTTGTTCATTCCAAAGTCATGTCCAACTCTTGGTGACCCCATGAACTGCAGCATGCCAGGCTTCCCTGTCCTTCATTATTTCCCAGAGTTTGCTCCAACTCATGTCCATTGAATCAGTGATGCCATCCAACCATCTCATCCTCTGGTGTCCCCTTCTCCTTTTACCCTCAATCTTTCCCAGCATCAGGGTCTTTTCCAATGAGTCAGTTCTTCACACTTGGTATTGAAGTATTGAAGCCAAAGTATTGATGCTTCAGTTTCAACATCAGTCCTTCCAGTGAGTATTAGGGTTGATTTCTTTTAGGATTGACTGGTTTGATCTCCTTGTTGTTCAAGGGACTCTCAAGATTCTTCTCCAGAACCACAGTTCGAAAGCATCAATTCTTTGTTGCTCAGCCTTCTGTATGGTCCAACTCTCATATCCATACATGACTACTGGGAAAACCATAGCTGTGTTTAATAGACCTTTGTTGGCAAAGTCATGTGTCTGTTTTTTAGTACCACTGTCTAGGTTTGTCATAGCTCTTCTTCCAAGGGGCAAATGTCTTTTAATTTCATGGCCGCAGTTAATATCCACAGTGATTTTGGAACCCAAGAAAATGAAGTCTGTCACTCTTTCTATATTTTTCCCATCTACTCGTCAAGAAGTTATGGTACCTGATGCCACAATCTTAGTTTTTTGAATGTTGAGTTTAAGCCAGCTTTTTCACTGTCTGCTTTCACCTTCATCAAGAGACTCTTTGGTTCCTCTTCACTTTCTGCCATTAGAGTGGTATCATCTGCATGTCTGAGGTTATTGGTATTTCTCCTGGCAATATTGATTCCAGTTTGTGATTCATCCAGCTTGGCATTTCACATGATGTACTTTGCATATAGGTTAAATTAATAGGATGACAGTATACAGCCTTGTTTTACTCCTGTTCCAATTTTGAACCAAGAACTACATGAACAGTATGAAAATGCAAAAATATATTACACTGGAAGATAAGCCCCCAGGTTGGTAGGTGTCCAATATGCTACTGGGGAAGAGTGGAGAAATAGCTCCAGGAAGAAAATGTCTGGTGGTAAAAGTAAACCCCAATGCTGTAAAGAACAATATCGCATAGGTACCTGGAATATTAGGTCCATGAATCAAGGTCAACTGGACATGGTCAAGCAGAAGATGGCAAGAGAGAACAGTGACATTCTAGGAAGCAGTGAACTAAAATGGACAGGAATGGGTGAATTCAGATAACCATTATATCTACTACTGTTGGCAGGAATCCATTAGAAAAAATGGAGTAGTCCTCATAGTCCACAAAAAAAGTCTGAAATGCAGTATTTGGGTGCAATCTCAAATATGACCGAATGATCTCCATTCATTTCCAAGGTAAACCATTCAACATCACAGTAATCCAAGTCTACATCCCAACTGCTAATGCCAAAGGAGATGAAGTTGAACAATTCTATGATGACCTACAAGACCTTATAGAACTAGCACCCCAAAGAGCTGTCATTTTCATCACAGGGGACTGGAATACAAAAGTAGGAAGTCAAGAGATACCTGGAATAACAGTCAAGTTTGGCCTTCGAGTATAAATGAAGCAGAGCAAAGGATAACAGAGTTTTGCTAAGAGAACACACTGGTCATAGCAAGCACCCTTTCAAACAACACAAGAGGTGACTCTACACAGGGACATCACCAGATGGTCAATACTGAAATCAAATCGATTATATTCTTTGCAGCAAAAAATGGAGAAGCTCTATACAGTCAGCAAAAACAACACCTGCATCTGACTGTTGCTCATATTATCGGCTCTTTTTTGCAAAATTCAGGCTGAAATCGAAGAAAGTAGGAAAAACCGCTAGACCATTCAAGTATAACCTAAATCAAATCCCTTATGATTATACAGTGGAAGTGACAAACAGATTGAAGAGATTAGATGTGGTAGCCAGAGTGCCTGAAGAACTATGGACAGAGGTTCGTAACATTGTACAGGAAGTGGTGACCAAAATCATCCCCAAGAAATGCAAGAAGGCAAAGTGTTTGTCTGCTGCTGCTGCTGCTGCTAAGTCACTTCAGTCATGTCTGACTCTGTGCGACCCCATAGACGGCAGCCCACCAGTCTCCCCCGTCCCTGGGATTCTCCAGGCAAGAACACTGGAGTGGGTTGCCATTTCCTTCTCCAATGCATGAAGTGAAAACTGAAAGTGAAGTCGCTAGTCGTGTCTGACTCCTAGCCACCCCATGGACTGCAGCTTACCAGGCTCCTCCGTCCATGGGATTTTCCAGGCAAGAGTACTGAAGTGGGTTGCCATTTCCTTCTCCTGTTTGTCTGAGGAGGCCTTAAAAATAGCTGAGAAAAGAAAAATGAAAAGTAAATGAGAAAGGGAAAGTTATACTCAACTTAATCCAAGTTCCAGAGAATATCAAGGAGACAATACGAAAGCCTTCTTAAGTGAAAAACACAAAGAAATAGAGAAAAACAATAGAATGAAAAGACTAGAGATCTCTTCAAGAAAATTAGAGATACCAAGGCAACACTTCATGCAAAAATGGGCACAATAAAGGAAAGAAATGGTATGGACCTAACAGAAGCAGAAAATATTAAGAAGAGGTGGCAAGAATACACAGAAAAACTATACAAAAAAAGTCTTAATGAGCTGGATAACCACAAAGGTGTGGTCACACACCTAGAACCAGACATCCTGCAGAGTGAAGTCAAGTGGACCTTATGAAGCATTACGATGAACAAAGCTAGTGGAGATGATGGAATTCCACCCGAGCTATTTCAAATCCTAAAATATGATGCTGTTAAAGTGTTGCACTCAACATGCCAGCAAATTTGAAAAACTCATCAGTGGTCACCGGACAGGAAAAGGTCAATTTTCATTCCAATCCCAAAGAAAGGCAACACCAAAGAATGTTCTAACTACCATGCAATTGCATTCATTTCACATGCTAGTAAGGAAATGCTATCCTTTAAAATAGGCTTCAACAGTACATTAACTGAGAAATTCCAGATGTATAAGCTGGGTTTAGAAAAGGCAGAGGAACCAGAGACCAAATTGCCAACAACCATCAGATCATAGAAAAAGTGGATTCTTAAATGTTACTATGTTGAAGAACCACTTGGAGAGATTGTCCAGAATGTCTGTGGGGGGAATGCAGGAATTCCCCACAGACATTCTCATTCAGTAGGTCTGAAATAGGATCCAGGAGTTTACCCTTTTAACAAAGACCACAGATGCTTATGATGCAGTCATTCAGCAAGCCAAACTTTGAGAAAAAGCTGTTTTTATCAATGAAAATAGAAGGGAAATAAAATAATAAAACATTCAGATAGTATAGATGAAGCTTTTCACATGCCCTCTCCACCTCACCCCTTTTCTCCTTCTCTTAAAGATTTGGCACCTACACTTCCCAGCAAAGGATGGTTCCCCGTGAATTGTAGCTGCCCCTGCTTTAACCAAATTGTTCAAGTCTCTGAAATCGGATAGAGGACACCCTTCCTCCACTTCTACCACACACATATTCTACTCTTGAGGGCTATTCTACTATCTGGCAGTGAAAGAAGTATTCTAGTGTTTGGGAAAAAGAAGTTTAAAAAGTGTGAAAGACCTTGCTAAGTGAGTTGTGTTTAAAAAATATTCAAGTACTGCCCGTGCTTTTGGAACATTTTTTTGTAAGCCACAAAGTGCTTTACACAATATTTTTTTCCAGGCTACCTATACTGGATAGGTATACTGGTTTCCTCCCAAATTTCTGTTGGCATAGAACCTCAGATTGAGACTTTATTTGGAAGTAAGGTATTTTCAGAGTTAGTTAGTTAAAATGAGATCATAAATCTTACCATATCAAAATGGACTCCAATCCAATGACTACTGTCCTTATAAGAAAAGAAAATAGAAACACATCGATGAGATGAACCCATAAAAGGAGACGCACACGTGATGATGGGATAGACATATCAGTGATGCATCTACAAGGAAAAGAATGTCAAAAACTGCTGGCATTCCCTGAAACTGGGAAGAGACATGGGATGGCTTCTCCTTCAGAGTCACTACCAGGAGCTCCTTGATTTTGTTCCTGACTCCTGATTTCTTGACTTTGGACTTCTGGATTCTAGAACTGTGAGAGTAAATTTCTGTTGTTTTAAGCTACTTGTTGTGTTAGTTGCTCAGTCATGTCCGACTCTTTGTGACCCCATGGACTGTAACCCATCAGGCTCCTCTGTCCATGAAATTCTCCAGGCAAGAATACTGGAGTCAGTGGTCATCCCCTTCTCCAGGGAATCTTCCTGACCCAGAGATTGAACCCAGGTGTCCCACATTGCAAGCAAATTGCTACAAGGGAAGCCATTTAAGCTACCTAGTTTGAAGTAATTTCTTACAGTAGCCCTAGAAAGATAGTATACTACCTTTCCAGTCTTACTTCACTTTATTCCCTTATGCTTATCTTCTCAGAAAGCAGCCTCCATGTTTTGCCTTCCTCTATTCACCCTCCTGAAAAGAAGAGAAGCAAAAAGCAAAAGCGAAAAGGAGAGGTATAAGCATCTGAATGCAGAGTTCCAAAGAAGAGCAAGGAGAGATATGAAAGCCTTCCTCAGCGATCAATGCAAAGAAATAGAGGAAAACAACAGAATGGGAAAGACCAGAGACCTCTTCAAGAAAATTAGAGATACCAAGGGAACATTTCATGCAAAGATGGGCTCGATAAAGGACAGAATTGTATGGACATAACAGAAGCAGAAGATATTAAGAAGAGGTGGCAAAAATACACAGAAGAACTGCACAAAAAAGATCTTCATGACCAAGATAATCACGATGGTGTGACCACTCACCTAGAGCCAGACATCCTGGAGTATGAAGTCAAGTGGGCCTTAGAAAGCATCACTACGAACAAAGCTAGTGGAGGTGATGGAATTCCAGTTGAGCTATTTCAAATCCTGAAAGATGATGCTGTGAAAGTGCTGCACTCAATGTGCCAACAAATTTGGAAAACTCAGCAGTGGTCACAAGACTGGAAAAGGTCAGTTTTCATTCCAATCCCAAAGAAAGGCAATGCCAAAGAATGCTCAAACTATCGCACAATTGCACTTATCTCACATGCTAGTAAAATAATGCTCAAATTTCTCCAAGCCAGGCTTCAGCAATATGTGAACCGTGAGCTTCCAGATGTTCAAGCTGGTTTTAGAAAAGGCAGAGGAACCAGAGATCAAATTGCCAATATCCGCTGGATCATGGAAAAAGCAAGAGAGTTCCAGAAAAACATTTATTTCTGCTTTATTGACTATGCCAAAGCCTTTGACTGTGTGGATCACAATAAACTGTGGAAAATTCTGAAAGAGATGGGAGTATCAGACCACCTGACCTGCCTCTTGAAAAACCTATATGCAGGTCAGGAAGCAACAGTTAGAACTGGACATGGAACAACAGACTGGTTCCAAATAGGAAAAGGAGTACGTCAAGGCTGTATATTGTCACCCTGCTTATTTAACTTATATGCAGAGTACATCATGAGAAATGCTGGGCTGGAAGAAGCACAAGCAGGAATCAAGACTGCCGGGAGAAATATCAATAACCAGATATGCAGATGACACCACTCTTATGGCAGAAAGTGAAGAGGAACTAAAAAGACTCTTGATGAAGGTGAAAGTGGAGAGTGAAAAAGTTGGCTTAAAACTCAACATTCAGAAAACAAAGGTCATGGCATTTGGTCCCATCACTTCATGGGAAATAGATGGGGAAACAGTGAAAACAGCGTCAGACTTTATTTTGGGGGCTCTAAAATCACTGCAGATGGTGATATTAGCCATGAAATTAAAAGACACTTACTCCTTGGAAGGAAAGTTATGATCAACCTAGACAGCATATTCAAAAGCAGAGACATTACTTTGCCAACAAAGGTCCATCTAGTCAAGGCTATGGTTTTTCCAGTGGTCATGTATGGATGTGAGAGTTGGACTGTGAAGAAGGCTGAGTGCCAAAGAATTGATGCTTTTGAACTGTGGTGTTGGAGAAGACTCTTGAGAGTCCCTTGGACTGCAAGGAGATCCAACCAGTCCATTCTAAAGGAGATCGGTCCTGGGTGTTCTTTGGAAGGAATGATGCTAAAGCTGAAACTCCAGTACTTTGGCCACCTCATGCGAAGAGTTGAGTCATTGGAAAAGACTGATGCTGGGAGGGATTGGGGGCAGGAGGAGAAGGGGACGACAGAGGATGAGATGGCTGGATGGCATCACCGACTTGATGGACGTGAGTCTGAGTGAACTCCGGGAGTTGTTGATGGACAGGGAGGCCTGGCGTGCTGTGATTCATGGGGTTGCAAAGAGTCAGACATGACTGAGCGACTGAACTGAACTGACCTGATTCACCCTCCCTTTTCTTTCATAGTCCAAATTGAAGTTATCCCTCAAAATCCAGTTTAAACAGGACTGATATCAAAATCTTGGCTCTCTGTGCACTGATGCCAAACACAAACACAGAGACAGAGTTATACAGGAGAAAAAACTAGTGGCTTTATTTCTTTGCCGGGCAAAGAAGGAACCAGGCACACTCATGCTTCAGGAGCTGTGCCGCCTTTCCTGGGCAATAGGAAGAGGTTTTTATAGGCTGGACTGCTGGTCAGGGGTAGGTGACAAGGATCAAGACAGTGACAGGCTTTCATTCTTCTGATGGGTTGGCAGTGAGGTAAGTAAGGAGTCTGCGTTATCAACCTTCAGGTTCAAATGGTCTGGGGTCTGCATGCTTGTGGACAGCATTACAATTCTCCTACCTGCAGGGGTTTTCAGTATCTGCAAAATAGCTCAAAGACACTGTCTGTAGGACCTTGCCCCAGGGCTGCTCTTGTCTGTTTCTCCCTGGTCTTGCATCCCTTCCTTTCCCTAATTAACAAGTGCTTGAATCTGCCCACTGGGACTCAGGGAAGGTCATGGAGGCTGAAGGAAGGTTGTTTCCTATATTCAAAGAAATGGGGGACACAGAAAGTCTTTGTGCCCAGGAGTCCCGTGGGGACCCTGCTCAGTATCAGGACTTTTTTTTTTTTTTATAGAACTTTCTCTTGTCACTCACCTCAAAGTCGAATGTTTCAGGTATTTTCTCTGAATAACTATGCAGTTGTGGTTTAGTCAGTTGTGTCTGACTGTTTGCACTCTGTGGACTGAAGCCCACCCGGCTCTTCTGTCCATGGGATTTCCCAGGCTAGAATACTGGAGTGTGTTGCCATTTCCTTCTCCAGGGGATCTTCCTGACCCAGGGATAGAACCCACATCTCCTGCAAGTCTCCTCAATTGCAGGCAGATTTTTTACTGCTGAGCCATGGGGGAAGCCCAAATAGTAAGCCCTATTTGAACAAACTATTGATTATGTAAACTTGTCTTAGCATTATGACACTCTTTATTGACTTGAACTATGAGTTAAATCATAATTTGATTATTTAAATGTTATGGCTTTATATTTTATCTCCTCAATTAGTTTATAAACTGTGAGTAAGAGAAGTTTGGCCTTTGCCTTTGGCTCCTGGGAAGTAGCCTCTAAACCCTTGGAATATCTTGCTTGATTATAGAGTGTTTTTATTTACTTGGGGCCTTGGGCCAAACCTGATAATCTATGCTAACAGTTCGATGTATGATGAGGGGCCTTGGGCCACATGGTTTCAGCTTAACCTCTGGAGGGAATGGAGACTAAGCTTAGCTACATGGGTGATGACCAGGCCTCAATAAAAACTGCAGACACCAAGTTTCAGATGAGCTTCCATTGTTGGCAGTATTCCATGTATATTTTTTACACACTGTTGCTGGGAGACATCGGTACCTGACTCTCTGGGGGAAAGACAACTGACACCCCAAGCCTTAGTGTCTCCTGGACTCAGTTCTACACAGCGCTTCCCTCTGCTGATTTTAATCAATATCCTTTGGTTTTATTGCATTAATAAACTGCAAACATGAGTTTCACTGCTACCTGAGTTCAGGGAATTCTGCTAGTAAATTATTCAACTTGAGAAAGGTCTTGGGGACCCTGAACTTCCCATTAGTGTGAGAAGTGAAGTTAGTTTTGAGGACTTCTGACCCCTGCAAACACTAATAAAAGAAAAGGACTGGACTGTGTCATATTTATATGACATAAATATTGTGACATAACCATAAATATGGTTATTTATGACATAAATAACCATAACGCAGAACAGAGTTTAGTATACACCATTGAATTATTTAATTCTAGTAGCAATTTATTGTTTAATTTCTTCCCCAAACTCTCTGTCCATTGCATATCACATACAGATGACTCCTTAAACATAGGGCAGTGAAGAGGGAAAAGGGAAAGTGATTTGAGTAAATGTGCTAAGTGAAAGGAATTCTATGCGATAATAACCACGACCATTTACTGAGAATATATGAAGCACCAAGTACAGTTGCTGGTCTTTCACTTGCAAAACCTCTTAATTCTCACAGCAACCAATGGAAGTTTTATTGTTACTTTTACCTCTTTGGCAGGTGAGAAAAACAGATACAAAACTTTTAGCTAGTACGCGTAACTAATCCGCTAATATTAACCTTTGAAACAATCCTTGAATCCCTTATCTTCTTCTAGCCACTGCCCTATTCCTCTGTGCTGCCTCACAGCCAACATCACAGAAAAACTTCTCCAAGTTGATGGCATCCCACATCGTCACCTCCTCACTTCTCACATATTCCTTCAATCACTCCAACCTACTTATCTACACTTTCTGTCAAATTTGTTTTGTCAAGGTCTCCAAGCACCTTCATGTTGCTAAATCCAGCAGAAATGCCCCGGTTTTCATTATACTACATCTCACAGTTTATCATGTCCTCCTTATTTAAGTAGTTTTTTTCTCTTCTGACTTTTTTATGCCACTTGATGATCCTAACCAGTCTCTTTTGATGACACCTGTTCCTTTACCTAAACTTACTTTCCAATGTTGGCATGACCCTGGGCTCCCTTCGTGGCCCTGTTCCAAGTGTACTATCTCCCTAGGTGATCTCATTCCCTCATTTGAAAGCATCTGTATGCTTATGATGCCTAAATCTAGAATACCAGCCACCCTGACATCTCCATGGGGTTCCAGGCTCAAAAATCTATGTTTCATATCTATTGTCTAGTCAACATCATCATGTGAAGGAGACTATAGATATGGAAAAAGTAGAAGCGGACTCCCCTGGTGCCTCTGTGGCTTAGTGTGGCATCAAAGGAAACTGCTTTCCTGCTCTAATCATCACCCAGGATATTTATATTCAACTAGAGTAGATAAAAATTTTGAGTCAACACAATGGCTTTTTAATAATTCATGTACAGTGCATGTATGTACATGCATGATATATTGAGATTTTATGGAACATTTCATAAATTTTGAATATTTAGATTCAATTCAATTTTCTACAAATCTGTGTGACAGCTAAACCGAGACATCTGTTTTGATCTCAGTTTTAGAATAAAAGTCAAACCCCTTTAATAGTCTTCAGTTTTATCAAGTACAACTCTTGATCCTACTCCTACATTCTATATTCTGGATACACTGCCCTTGCTAGTCATCGAATGTTCTTTCCTACTCAGGACACTGGTACTGCTTTTCCCTCTGACTGGCATGTACTTGTACCCCCTGATCTTGCACAGCTGACGTCTTCTCAGTCTTCAGATTTCAACTCAAATGTCATCCCCTCATCAGGGCTTTTCCTGACCCCTGCCCCAACTGAACTGGGAGCCCCTCCCCCACCACCCCATTACTCTGCATCATGTGAATTTGCTTACTTCCTTTGCAGACCTTATATCTGTACTATTTTTGGCTGTCTGTCCATGTCTGCCCTCTCTTTCACTATTAGAGTGTGAGCTTTGAAGGAATAGGTTTCTTATCTGTCTTACTCACAACTGTACCTCAGCACCTATAGCAGCATCTGGCCCACAGCTGGCCCTCATAATTAATTTGTTCAATTAATTTGCTTTACTAAACACCTATGCCAGGGTTTGAACTTGGCTTCAGAACTCAAGCTCTTAAATATGCTGCTTGACTGACATTTTAACTGAAGCAAGTGACAATAGATATAAAAGATGATAAATGTTGGCTTCAGTCAAGAAAGATTTCTTGGAGAAATTGTGAATGATTAGATACAGGGGAAAAAAATAAAGGAGAATGTTCCAGACCAGGTGAACACATAGAACTAGAAAGAAGCTGAATCAAAGAAGTGAATGAGAAGGAAAGCTTAATTATAATTATAATGGAATTGGTATTGAACATTCACAACATAACCTTTAGGTGGGAAAGTTTAATTCAATCCTTGTTTTTCCCAGTTTTCATACCAAATTTAAGTTCTTTGGGGGCTGATAAAAACACATACATAGACCTAAAACCCAGTAACTTTGACTCTTATTATGTTTGCTTTTAGCTATGCTGTAATAACGTGGTGGATACCTGGCAGAAAGAGCAGTGGGAATTAGGTGCCAGTGTGAGGACAAGAACTGAAGAAACAAAACATTTTCACTTTGCAAATACATTGATTTAAGCATTCTCCAAATGTTGTACCTTATATATTTTCATCTTGTTTCCAAGAATATGCCACTCAGTTTGAAGTCTAGTGTTGTTAAATAAGAAAGCTTAATTAATATATAGGAAAAAGTATTATTCACCTCACTCAAATGCTTAGAAAAATATACTTAGCTATGATTCACAAAGGAAGCTGAGGGCCAACTGCAAACTATAACTCCCACTCAGAGATAATGAAGCATGAAATGGCACTTTAGAATTACAATTACATTGAGAGAAAGTGCCTTAAACTCAAGAAAAAAAAAATAGTATTGAAATGTTAAACAAAACTACATAGAGTATGTTCTCATAGGTTATTAGCCAATAAATTGTATGTTATTTGCATGGGTTTTCTTTCCAGTTTATGTGAGTCTTTGCTTTTCCTAAATGTTGTAATATTTCTTAATAATTTCTTATAAGAACAATCTATTGATTTATGTGATTTAAAATTATTTTCAGAAAGAAATGTACCTCAGCCTAGAGTTTCATTATAGCAGGTAGCTATTGTGGTCAAATTCTAAATATATGTTCCTTTGAATTCCCCTCACAAAACATTTCAGACATCTCTGCTTCTTGAATTGTTATGTATGTTTGATGTTTTCATTTGAATTTGTTTATTTTCTAGCCTATCACTAACCTGAAAACCTCAGCTGTTCCTTAACTTTTCCCAAATATTGAATAAATTTTCTCATGATCCAATAAGTATATGACTCATATATACAAAGCCCAAAGGAAGTATTCATGGCCTTTGATATTGTGTTATTCAAGAAATAAAGAATGAAAGTATCTTTATTCAAATATTTAACTCCTAAGTATATCATGTTAAGCCTACAAACTAATTTTACTCTTATTCTTCTTGATGTTGCTGTTATGATTATATAAAATTACCCATATCCATTCATGAATTTTGCTGATTTAAAAAATGCATGAGAATAATGTATTTTGCATAGTAGAATATTTAAAAAATTAATAGTGATTTTATTTTTCTCCCTAAATAACAGGAAATGTTTCCAGTAATTTTTTAGAGCAGGACATTTGGTACAGATAATGTTGCTATAGCAACTTTAGAACAGGCTTAATTTGGGCCACAGTGAGTGCATCCACTTGTTTTAAATTCATCATTCAGTCTAATCTAGCATTTACATGAAAAATTCCATTTACAAATTCTGCAGCAGAGTGCCAATTTGGAAAGTTGTTTAGGGATACTATGCCTCATATTTTCACTTGCAGTCATGGCAATTATTAAGAGCTTATATTACAGTACCAAGAGCTCTAATATTTATTAGTAATGTGCTTAGTTGCTCAGTCATGTCTGACTCTTTGAGACCCCAAGGACTGTAGTCCTCCATGCTCCTCTGTCCATGGGGATTCTCCAGGCAAGAGTACTGGAGTGGGCTGCCATGACCTCCTCCAGGGGATCTTCCCAACCCAGGGATTGAACCCAGGTCTCCCTCATTGCTGGTAGATTCTTAACCATCTGAGCCACGAAGAAAGCCCAGTGTTTATTAAGGAAAAAAATAAAACCTTTCTCCAATTTTACTCAAGATTAGAAGCTTTGAAGATCTTTTTAACCTTAGCAAATCTCTGAAAATATTTTGACACTAAAATACATTTTACTTTCTAGTGTTAAGCCTTATAAAATCTTGGAAAAGAGATTTTATTGTAATTGCTTGGGGAAAGAAATTTTAGCTTACTCTGCATTAGCTTATTTCTACTGTTATGATACCATGTAGGTATAAGAATCTTGACAGGATTTACACACATTTAGGATCAAGATGTCTTCAGATGAGAACACAGGGCTTCCCAATTCTAGGGAAGTGTGCTGAATGAAATGGTCTTTAGATGTCAATCTTGTAAAAGCTAAAGCCTTTAACTTATGATGCCAAGTAAGATTCATTCTTTGTTACAAATGAGGTATTGCCTTTGAGATAGCAAATATCTTCACTTCCTTTACCTCTTCCTGGAATTTATTTCCTGTGCTATTATCTTAGGATTCAACTCAAATATTAGGCTATCTACCACTCCTTTCCTGATTTGCACTGCTGAATTACCCTCTTCTCCAGAACATTGGGTCCAGACTGGGCTCTTCTATTTTACATACTTATTTGCATATTTCTCATTACTAGGTGGAGAGTTCCACAAGGAACATTTGCTTAAGCTTAGTGTCTTCTTTCCCCCAAACCAAAACAAATTCAACAAACATTTGTTCTATCGAATCAACACAGGGCTATTGACCACTTACCAACCATAATAAATAAGTGTTCTGGACTTATAATTTTCATTTGGGACAATCTATCCTGTAATGATATGTGAGAGACTAAGGCAGTAAATGGGATGGATAATTCTATACTTTTGCCTCCCGAGAACATGAGGATTAATGAGATGACAACACAGTTCCATTTGATACAAAAGGAAGGTGATGAAATTTCAGTAGAAAAGTGTCTATATTAATGTTTTGTTTAAACACTGAAAATTATGAGTTTGGAATTTCCCTTACGAAAGTCCCAGAATAGTCTTACTGCTATTTTAGGGGCTTGCATTTCTGTTTCAAAAATTAATCCCAGGTCAGGATTCTCCCTAACCTATATGAGGTAAATAAGTAATTGTTCTTTTCTTTTTTTAAAGCTCTACAGAAAATAGTTTCTCATCTTTTTGGGAACATTATCCATTGCTTCATGTGTTAGTCACTCAGTCATGTCTGACTTTGTAAACTCATGGACTGGAGCCCACCAGGCTCCAATGTCTGTGGAATTCTCCAGGCAAGAATACTGCAATAAGTTGCCATTCCCTTCTCCAGGAGATCTTCCCAACCCAGGTATCGAACCTGGGTCCCCTGCATTGCAGGTAAATTCTTTACCATCTGAGCCACCAGGGAAGCCCGCAGTGTACACAAATAAATAAAAAACTAGAATGTGATACATAGAAAGTATATTAATTATTTAACATATATTGATCACTTATCATATTCCAGACACCATTTTAAACATGTTCAGATATTGATCACTTATCATATTCCAGACACCATTTTAAACATGTTCAGTGTTATCATATTAAGCATGTTCCAATCATGTGATTCTCAGTGTGATTGTTTTTTTTAACCAGTTCATTGCCTTCTCAACTCAAAATCTCCCCTTCATTCCCTGTTCTGAAAAAAATAGAGCTGAACCCTTTAAATAGTTTTCCTTTGCAAAGTGGCACACGATTAAGCATTAAATGGAGTTGGGGGACACTGACAGAAGAAATGATGTTTCTCTTCCTGAGTCTAGTGTCCTCGCCTTGCCGTGCTCCTTCAGTGAGCACACTTCTGGTGTCTGACTCCTGCCATGTGCAGCAGCTCACAGGACCAGTGGCCAGAATCTTCCCCCAAGACCCCTGAGACTTATCTTCACAGCCAAGCACGATGGTGGAAGCATCTCCCTAGGGATGACTTCCCCTGGTACCTTCTCCGGCCCCCGTGCAGCCCACACGTCCCATTGTTCTACCCTGGGTGCTGTATCTCAGACTTCAAGTTGTTACTGCTCCTTAGGAACTGTTATTGCTGTATTCTGTAGAGTTCTCTTTACTTCTTGCTAGCCAATCCTCTGTTACCTCCAACCCCTGTAAGATTAATAAACCTTGTTCAAATATTTGTGAGGTTTCTGCCTCATGCCTGCAATCTCATTGACACAGTGTCTTCATGAGGTAGCAATTTGTAAGCCTATTTTATTGATAGAAACAGGCTGAGAGAATAACTTTTCCAGTATCATATAGGTAATAAGTGGAAGAATTGAGATTGAATCTTATTTTTTTTTCTAGCTTCATAGCTCAAATACTTAGCCATTTATGACCAAGAATAATTAAAAATAGCTTCCCCTTTTATTCTCAGAAATGTCCCACTTTGTTTGATAAATTACATAGCTACCCTAATTAAACTATTTCTCATTTTGTTTAAATCCACAATTTTCAAGCCTTAACCTCATGACTTAAATGAGAATGAAAATCACATGCATGTCACATTCTCTGTTCAGTTCCTTTAACCTCTTTCTCTCACACTCAAGAAAGCACATGCCAAGACAAATTCTAGAATGTTAATAAAGAGATAACATTGAATCAACTCAAATTTATTACAAAGGCAAGTCTTCCACATATTTTGCTATTTTGTCAACTGTGTGTGTGTGTGTGTGTGTGTGTGTGTGTGTGTTAGTCACTTAAGTCATGCCCGACTCTTTGCAACTGCATGGACTGTTGCCTGCCAGGCTCCTCTGTCCACGGAATTCTCCAGGCAGAAATACTGGAGTAGGTTGTCGTTCCCTTCTCCAAAGGATCTTCCCAACCAGGAAATTGAATCCTGGTCTCCTACACTGCAGACAGATTCTTTACTGTCTGAGCCGTCAGGGAAGCCCTACTGTGTCTACTATCAGTAATTAATTCCTTATGATTCATTACAGCTGATCGAGACACAATATGGGTTATTCTAACCCATTCACTAAGGAAACACCCTCATATGTAAGCTAAAGCTCTTCAATTGCTTTGTGTAATATACAATGAATTATGTATACTATATGAATTGTTAATAATATATACATATGCTTTATTACTATACAAAGTGAGTTGCTTTATTAGTATACTTTAAAAAAAGTTGATTACTCCAAGAGTGCCAAGTTATATCTCAAGCAGGACAATTGCTTTGAAGCTTTATCGCTGTTCTGAATATTAACTTTTTCAGTTCAGTTCAGTTCAGTTGCGTCGGGTCCGACTCTTTGCGACCCCATGAATCACAGCACGCCAGGCCTCCCTGTCCATCACCAACTCCCGGAGTTCACTCAAACCCATGTCCATCGAGTCAGTGATGCCATCCAGCCATCTCATCCTCTGTTGTCCCCTTCTCCTCTTGCCCCCAATCCCTCCCAGCATCAGAGTCTTTTCCAACGAGTCAACTCTTTGCATGAGGTGGCCAAAGTACTGGAGTTTCAGCTTCAGCATCATTCCTTCCAATGAACACCCAGGGCTGATCTCCTTCAGAATGGACTGGTTGGATCTCCTTGCAGTCCAAGGGACTCTCAAGAGTCTTCTCCAACACCACAGTTCAAAAGCATCAATTCTTCAGCACTCAGCTTTCTTCACAGTCCAACTCTCACATCCATACATGATCACTGGAAAAACCATAGCCTTGACTAGACGGACCTTTGTTGGCAAAGTAATATCTCTGCTTTTCAATATGCTATCTAGTTTGGTCATAACTTTCTTCCAAGTGGTAAGCATCGTTTAATTTCATTGCTGCAATCACGATCTGCAGTTTTTTTGGAGCCCCCCAAAATAAAGTCTGACACTGTTTCCACTGTTTCCCCATCTATTTCCCATCAAGTGATGGGACCAGATGCCATGATCTTTGTTTTCTGAATGTTGAGCTTTAAGCCAACTTTTGCACTCTCCTCTTTCACTTTCATCAAGAGGCTTTTTACATGTAAATAACTCAAGAGTAGGGGCTCTAGATAGCAAACACACATGAAACTGTGCATCTCACCAAAAACATCCTACAAGAAATTAAAAGAAATGTGACAGAACATTGCTTTTCCATCTTCACATAAACTACTAACATTTTTCCCAATAAGCCAGGAATGAAGATTCCTTACCTAAGAATTTTCAAAGCTTTCCTAAGGCTATAAAACACAGTTTTTTTCTTCCAAGTTACATCTGATGACAAATATTTGAACACTACTGAAGCTATAGATCCCTCCCCAAAGTTTAGAAACCAGAAGGTTCAGAAAAGGGATTAAATGTGTGGTAATTTGGGAATGAAGCAGTGCCATGTCAGATGCTCGATAACTAAATAGCAAATCTCTGTGTTAAGTGGATAGATGAATATTGTTTCTTCATCCAAGTATCATTTGCAGTTACCCAACATATTTACCTCGATATTGTATAACCTAAGCATATGAAATGTGCAAGGCACTGACAATTTCAGACTCCTATTTGGAGTTAGGAAAAGTACTTGGGAATCTAATCTTGTCATTTTAAGGATTATGTGGCCCATGTGTTTGAGTGGGGATTAAAGACTGACATTGGGCCTTAACTTCACCAAGAGTCTATCCTCAAACAGCTATGACCCATCATTCTTGAGGCCTCGCCTGCAGACTTCTCAACAAGGCTTTGGCATATGTGAGCCACTGCATCTGCTTGCTGCATACTAGTGAGCTCTGCCTCCCTTAAGATATTTAATATCTCACAGAGGCACCAGATGCCTGACCGCAAAAGAATACTAACGAATACTGTAGAAGCAGGTTCAGGAAAGATTACGGAAATTGTTTACAGAAGGCTTAAAATGGATGTTATACTAACTGCTCACCTGGGTTTCCTTCTATTGCTTCTAGAAATCAGATACTGTTGTTCATGTGGCTATGTAGTATCATTTGGCAATTTGGGTTCTCTCTAGATATTACAGACATTCTATTCTTTCCTTGAATCACAAAAGAACTGGTTGATAAGACTGACTATGGCCTGAAGGCTTAGCAGTGTATCTCTAGTTCTAGAGCTCCAGTTTTCAGCTGGAATATTCATTTGAAAAATACTTAACATGTTTTGCTTAGTGAATGTTTGTGCTGATTACAATATGAGAGTTTACTTCTATGGTTACACAACCTTATATTCACAGTAGGTATTTTTGAACACAAGGCCATAATATACTCATAATAAAAAATTATGCATGCAGTGACAAAACATTATATGCACCTTTTAGAGATATTTGTTGCTGGTAAAGTGTTTACTCATAAAGATCGTTGCATATTTAGAGTTATTATTTCTGCAAATTACAATCAACAATTTTTCAAGAGAAAATTGGAAATCCATGTTATAGACTGTGTACAGAATAATAAGTTTAAATAGCATAACAAGCACTACTGAATTTACCCCAAGGCAGTCAGAAGATATTAAAATAAAACTTAAGCTGGATTTGAATTTTTGAAAAGAGTCATTTGCCTTTTAGTCCTCTGTAAATTAATGAATTCTTTCTTGATTATAGAAGAAATAAAACTAGGGAAATCTGCTGTATGCGCTTCTTCCATACTTTTACTGAGGTGACAGGAGCGTTGCCTCCAGCCCATTTGAGACCCCTCAGTCTGGTGCTCAGGCAGTACCGCTTTTTGTTGGTTTGTTTATGTCAATGTCAGAGCCATGCCGGGATGCTCCAAGCCTTTCAGCCAGTAGCAACGTACAAGGAAAGGATGAAGGAAAATTTTTAGAATGTATAATATAAGTAACACGGGTATGGGTTTGAGGCCTCTGAGGTATGAATACTTAAGCTGTTCAAGGAGCTGAAAAAGCAACAAGCAAGTGTTAAGTAATGAAAACTTTCAATAATTACCAGTCCCTCCACCTTGGCTGTAACAGGCAAAATATTCTGCATGCTATTATATATATCCTGTGATTCATCCCATCCGCCATGAGACAGAGATTAATGCTGCAATACCAAAGAAGGAAAATGTGATTACACCAGATTTTATTGTAATACCATTATCGATTTGTTGCCATAATAATGTAGGATGCACATTGCTTTACTCCAGTAAGTTTTTATTTTTCTACATTTCCCCCTAGAGATTTGAGAACCTCTATGTCTATAAAATTGCAGCCTTGAGTCTGCAATTGGAAAGGCCTATCTATTGTTCTAAAGTTACCTTTAATCTGACTATACAGGTAGGCATAAACTATCATCGTAATAGAATGCTGATCCTTAGTACTATAAATTTTCCATCACTGGGCTCCTGCCTTGAGTGTGCCTTATTGCATCAGGTGTATCTGGTCACACACTGAGATTTTTTCCTCCATCTTAGTCATTTTTATTCATGGGATGAAATGGATTCTGCAGTATTATAGATTTCAAACTTAACCAAAAAGCAACGAAGTCTGCCTTCCTCATACCACTCACTTTAAAATAGAAAACATATTTCAATTAGTCTTATTAAAGTAAAACCAAAACGCTTTTGACTTTTTAGAGGTCTCTACTGTCCCAGCATTGATTGTATTTAAAAGATACACTCCCCTCTCACATTTTTGTTTGTTCATTTGCCAGTACTAGTATTTTGTTAATATAATCAAACGTCTTCATAAATTATTACTTAATATATGGATTCGATGTCTTCTTTATGTAATAGGCACCTTGGGTGACACAAAAGGGGACACAAAAGGGCTTCCTGGGTAGCTCAGCAGGTAAAGAATCCGCCTGCAATGCAGGAGACCGTGGTTCGATTCCTGGGTCAGGAAGTTCCCCTGGAGAAGGGATAGGCTCCAGTATTCTTGGTTTTCTCTGGTGGTTCAGACCATAAAGAATTTGCCTGCAATGCAGGAGAACTGGGTTCAACCCCTGGTTTGGGAAGATGGCCTGGAGAAGGGCGTGGCAACACCCTCCAGTATTCTTGCCTGGAAAATCCCCATGGACAGAGGATCCTGGCAGCTATATAAAGTCCATGGGGTCTCAAAGAGTTGGACAGGACTGAGCAGCTAAGCACACACACAAATATTATTCCTTGCCAACTCTTCCATTTCTTACCTCTCTCTCACTAGGCCAGTTCATCTGTCCTCACGACTTGTATACTACCCACGTGGGGATAGTTTCCAAGTTTGTGTCTCTGGCTCAAATCTCTTCTGACTTCAGACTCCTGTATCAACTGTCTGGTTAACATAGCATCTCAAAGCTATCTCACACTTCACACATTCAAAGTGAAACTCTTGGTTTCCCTTCACACCTGCTTCTCCTCCTCTTCCTCATCTCAATAAATGTCATCATTACTACCCACCCAGCTGTTTATGCCAGAAAGCTGGGGATTATGCTTCTCCTCATTCCCCACATCCTGTCCATCAGCAAGTTCTAATGGTTCTCTCCAACAAACATGTTCCAAACCCATCCACTCTACTCCATACCCACTTCCACAACTCCTGCCCTGGCCTCCAGCTGGAGGCTGCTAACTGCTCCCCCAGGACCACACCCCCCCAAACCTGTCCTCTAATCCATTCCCCCATGTAAGAAATAAATATTCTTTTAAAACATAGTTTATATCATGTCACATCCCATTTCACTTAGAAAATAATGAAAAATGTTTGGTGTTATATTCAGAATCAAAGCGAGATTTCTTACCCTGGTTTACAAAGCCTGGCCCTGTCCGCCTCAGCGACATGACTTGCTGTCATTTCCCCTCTGCCAGATGTGCAGGAGCCACCCACCATCTCCCTCCTTGGAGACTGTGAACGTGTTATTCCCTTGCTGTGAATGTTCTCCTTTTCTGCTCTTTGAAGGCTGGCTCCTTTTCACCCTCTGGGTCTCAGTTAAGTATCACCTGCTTAAAGAAGTTTTCTTCTTCACCACTTTGCTTCAATCTCACCCCAGCCTTCTACGTCACCACCATTATTTCCTTTCACAGCACCCCCTCTATATCCTTCATACACTTTCAAAACTCTGTAATGATTCATTTAACTTATTTACTTTTAACTGTCCATCCCTCTCTCCAGACTAAAAGTTCACTTATAGCAAGGATATTGTCTATCTTGTTTCTCTTTATAGACCTAGAGCCTAACACAGTGTCAATCACATAAGAAATGGTCAAGAAATGGACATACTAACATTTCCCTGGATCATCACTTACTATCAATATACTCTTATTTATTGCTGCCTAGTCATTTCTGTCCCCATCATCTGTTTCGTGTCCTTAGTTCAAAATAAACATTTAATACTTATTTCAAGTTCTGTTACCTTATCACTATGCACTTATAATTTAAAAATAACTTTAAAGATGCTACTTCATTAATCTTCTAAATATTTTCTTCTATAAGTTAGCTCATTTCTTAAAATACCAAGTGTATTGGTTTCTGTTCAGTACAAATGACCACAAGGGAACTTCTCTGAAGGTCCAGTGGTTAAGACTCTGTTTCTGTTGCAAGGAGCACAGTTTCAACCCTGGCCAGGAAACTAGATTCCCACCACCCACCCACCCCCCGCCCCACAAATACAAATGAGCACAAAACATCAGCAGCCTAATACAATTAAAGTATATTTCCACTCATGCTCCAAACCTCAGCATGTCAGCAAGGGCCTCTGCTCCACAGTCATCCAGGGATGCAGACGTATGGCAGAGCTGCAAGTGCGTCATACAGCCTCCTCAGTTTCCATGGAGGGAGAAGAGAGAATTAGAAACTGCCCATACTTTTTCCTTATTCAAAACAGCACACCATACCTTTGCTCATATGTCACTGGATTAAAACAAATAGTATGTCCCTGCCTAACAGCAAGGGGCCAGCCAGTAAGTGAAAAGCTCAGGGAGCATTCCTTTCTCAGCCACTCCTGCCATACCATCAAAATGGCATCACTAACAATCTTAAAGAATTTAGAATTCTTTGCTTTTCTATTGTAGGTTGAGGATGTGTGTATATATGCATTTGCATATATGTATTGCTTACCTTAAACATACGATATGTATTTGTAATGTAATTCAATTTAGATGGGAGTGTTTGCATAGATGTGAGCAGTTAATATGCACAACTCACATGGAACAAAACTTGAAAAGATCCTGTGTTTCATAACATACTGTGTAAATTAATACAATAAAAGAAAAAGTGTAACTGTGGGTGAGAATAATAGAAATAAGGAAAATGAAAAGAATGTTTTATTCAGCCATAAAAATAAATACCATCTCAAGGGTAATTTGTTCTTTCAATCTGACAAAAACATATGCATAAACATGTACATGCAAGTAAAAAGTTTCAACAAATCCCCATTTCTCTCTAGATTAAAAACTTTTCACTAAAACTGTCAAAAGTCTTCTGTCCGTTAACTATACCTTATCTACCCTTTCAAAAATAAATCTTTTATTTGTGCTTAAAAAAAAAAAAAAAACAACTTGGCTTAGCAGTAGCAATGGAAACCTGAAAAATAGTTGGTCTCTGACCTCAAGAAATCCATTTAATGAGAGAAGCCTGGCTTGTAAATGGTTAAGTACATTATGATAAAGTTTATAGTCAACATATCTGCAAGTGCTATTGGAACAGGGAAGAGAGGTAGAGGAGGCTTCATGGAAGTGATTTGACTAGAAACTTAATGAATGATTTGGGGGAAAGTGGGAGTGGGGAATATTTGACCAGAAACTTAACGAATGATTTGGGGGAAAGTGGGAGTGGGGAATCCAGTTCAAAAATCACTGTACCAACCAAGAATTCTGTGCCCAATTACATTGCATATCAAGATAAATCTCATGCACACATCTTTAGTCAGGTCACTTGTGCTGGGGAGCAGTCCAAAAAGATCTTGGCAGCCCTGATAAGCAATTCGCTAGATATAGAAAAAGGTTGCAACAAAGGTCCGTCTTGTCAAAGCTATGGTTTTTCCAACAGTCATGTATGGATGTGAGAGCTGGACTATAAAGAAAGCTGAGTGCCAAAGAATCAATGCTTTTGAACTCTGGTGTTGGAGAAGTCTCTTGAGAGTCCCTTGGACTGCAAGGAGATCCAACCAGTAAATCCTAAAGGAAAACATTCCTGAATATTCATTGGAAGGACTGATGCTGAAGCTGAAACTCCAATACTCTGGCCACCTGATGCCAAGAACTGACCCATTTGAAAAGACCCTGATGCTGGGAAAGATTGAGGGCAGGAAGAGAAGCGGACAACAGAGGATGAGATGATTTGAAGGCACCACCAACTCAGTGGACATGAGTTTGAGCAAGCTCCAGGTGTTGGACAGGGAAGACTGGCATGCTACAGTCCATAGGGTTGCAGAGTCAGACAGGACTGAGCGACTGAACTGAACTGAGAAGTGCTCTAAAGGCATGTGAGGGAGACCTCTCACACTTTTCTAAGGCAGAAAGTACAATCCCTGTAGAGAAAAATTTGGCAACCTCTTGTAAAATCACGTACACATTATTGACTGACTCAGCAATTCCCTTCTAGGAATCTATCAACACTGGCAAAAAATCGGATAGCTGTTATGGACAAAGCTATTGATTACAGCACTATTTTTAAAACCAAAAATATAGAAACAAAATTAACTTTCATCAATAAGGACTGGCCACATAAACTGTGATACATCTATGCAATACAGATCCTGCACCTGTAAAAGGAATGAAGACTATCTCTTTCAACAACTATCGAGTATTTTATATTTAAGTAAAAAAGCCATGAGAGGAAGAGTATAATATGCCATCATGTATCTAGGAAAGGAGGGACACTAATATTTATGCTTCTAAACCAAACATATGAAATTACCATTTTTATTTAAAAAGTAGTCAAATATTGGCAATTTGATCTAGTTCTATTTAATGAATATGCATTGGCCTATATTCTTGAAAGTGAAAAGTTAAAATTTTTTGAATGATGTCTTCAAGATACATATCCCACATTTTCCCTAAATAGTCTTAATTTGCACCTATTTCCAAGGTGTAGTTATTAATACAATCCCATTTTACACTTAAAGTGTCTCAATTTAGAACAAAATGTTAGAAGGGGAGAAAAGGTAGACAGGACAAGTGGAAGTGAAGAAATAAGGATGGAAAAATCAGAAATAGAAGTTTGATTCCTTGAATACAGTTTGTGTTGTCAATTTAACATTGAAAACCTATAAAGATTTTAAATGTTAAATGAAGTCAATAAAACTAAAGGTATGTTTATTAGTTAGTATAATGTACAGAAGCAATTTAGAATGACATAACAATGCAATAATAGTTTCTTAGTGGGTTAAGGAAAAAAGAATTGCAAACATGTCTTAAACGCTTTTCATGAGTTATATTATTGATACTGCTAGTATTACTCTGGAGAATCCCAGGGACGGGGGAGCCTGGTGGGCTGCCATCTATGGGGTCGCACAGACTCGGACACAACTGAACCGACTTAGCAGCAGCAGCAGCAGCAGTATTACTCTAAGAAAGCTTTATATGAAGTACAGAATAAAGCAAATGAATAATTGTATTTATGTCATTAAGAACCAAGATTTTCAGTAGGAGAGAAGAGATGATAAAGAAGTAAGTTTCAGTAAATATTTAATTAGCTCTCAATTTGAATAAGAAGCTCCAATATGAACTCAGGATAAACGTTTTATATGTGTGTGTATATATATATATGTGTGTGTATATGTGTATGTATGTATGTATGTGTATATATATATGTATGTATATATATTTGAAGGACTTTAGGTTTCTAAAACAACTATAGATTCATAGCAAAATTGAGAGGAAAATACAGATATTTTCCCTTATATGCCCTGCCTCCACATATGTGCAGCCTCCCCTGTTATCAGTATCACTCACCGGAGTAGAATATTTGCTATAATTGATAAACTCACACTGATAGATCATAATCACCCAAAACCCATAGGTTATACTAGGGTTTACTCTTGATGCTATCCATTCTGCGATGCTAAGTTGCTTCAGTTGTGTTTGACTCTTTGCGACCCATGAGATTCCCTAGGCAAGAATATTGAAATGGGTTGCCATTCACTTCTCCAGAGGATCTCCCGACCCAGGGATGGAACCCACGTCTCTTATGTCTCCTGCATTGGCAAGTGAGTATTTACCATTAATGCCACCTGGGAAGCCCCCATTCATTCTATGAGTTTGGATAAATATACACTGACATATTTTCATCATTATAATGTCATACAGACATTATAAAAATTCTTCATTCTCTATCTATACATTCCTCCAAATTCCACTCCTGGCAGCTACAATCTTTTTACTACCTCCCTAATTTTGCTATTTCCAGAAGATCAAATAGCTGGAATTTTATGTTATGCAGCTCTTCTCACAATAGTTTATTTCACAATATTAATTGCAGTAATATGCATTTAATATTCCTTCATATCTTTTAATGACTTGTTAGCTCATCTCTTTTAAACACTGAATAATATTTTATCATTTGGATACACCACTGTTTATTTACCATTAATCTACTGAAGGGGATCTTGATTGCTTACAAGTTTTGGCCATTATAAATAAAACAGCTACAAATATCTATGTGCAGGTCTTTATGTGGACATAAGTTTTCAACTTATGTGCTGTATGGATCACAAAAAACTGTGGACAATTCTTCAAGAGATGGGAATACCAGACCACCTGACCTGCCTCCTGAGAAATCTGTATGAAGATCAAGAAGCAACAGTTAGAACTGGATATGGAACAACAGACTGGTTCCAAATTGGGAAAGGAGTATGTCAAGACTGTATATTATCACCCTGCTTATTTAACTTCTATGCAGAATACATCATGAGAAATGCCAGGCTTGATGAAACACAAGCTGGAATCAAGATTGGGAGAAATATCAATAACCTCAGATATGCAGATGACACCACCTTTATGGTAGAAACTGAAGAACTAAAGATCCTCTTGATGAAAGTGAAAAAGTTGGCTTAAAACTCAAAGTCAGATCATGGCATCCGGTCCCATCACTTCATGCCAAATAGATGGGGAAACAATGGAAATAGTGACAGACTTTATTTTGGGGGGCTCCAAAATCATTGCATATAATGACTGCAGCCATGAAATTAAGAGACGCTTGCTCCTTGGAAGAAAAGTTGCGACCAATCTAGACAGCATATTAAAAAGCAGAGACATTACATTGCTGACAAAGGTCTGTCTAGTTAAAGCTGTGGTTTTTCCAGTAGTCGTCTTTGGATGTGAGAGTTGGACTATAAAGAAACCTGAGTGCTGAAGTGCGGGGAGTGAGCTCCGCCCCTGGCAAAGGTCATGAGGAAGGAGGCTTGGCATACGCAAAGGCGGGATCAAGCCTCAGGTGTCTCCCTGGAAATTCTCGAGCAATCTACCCCCAAAACCAGAGTCTGCCTACTTTCTGCTTTGTGCTTTCACCTACACCTCTGACTTTATGGGGGGCTGTCCCCCACTACCTCTCTCTGAAAAAAGAGTTAGCTTACAGCTCCAGTTAATAATTCCTGGGTGTGACAGTGTTTCAACCTACAAACTCCCTTGGAAGTCCTCTAGCCTGCCTGAATAGGTTTTTCCGGCCACATGTGATTACTCAGAGCCTCCAAACTGTGAGAGGCATGAGATATTCTAAACTGTCTAAATACAGATTCCTTTGAGCAGTTAAAAGATTGATTAGAAATTGTATTGGTGAAGGGATTTTTCACTTGTTGGGCCAATGTTTGCTGCTAAGTCTCCATATCCCTTACCTGCTGTGTCCCTGGCAGTGTATTGATTAATATAAGTGGTGTAAGTAGTAGCTTTAATGTTTGTAACCTGGGACCCTTGAGTTAATTCTTTTTCTTGTTATAGCCCACCACACCTTTGCTCTGTAGGAATGCAACTTTATCTAATGCTTTTTGGAGGCTGGCGCCTGACTTTAGAATAATCACCTTTAGAGAAAAAGGCCTCTGGGCCAGAAGATGATGCAAATCACCTAAACTTTTGCATATGATAAGTTTGCAGGAAGAAAGCCTGGCTTACTGCATGACTCTACCCCTTCCCCCATTATCCTCTATGCATAATTTAAGGTATAAAAACTACTTTGGAAAATAAAGTGCGGGCCTTGTTCACCGAAACTTGGTCTCACCATGTCGTTCTTTCTCTTACCTTCTGGCTGAATTATTCAGCCTCTTTTCTCCACTGAATTTCCTCACTGAGCTATCCTTATTTCAGCCTCTTTTCTCCACTGAATTTCCTCACTGAGCTATCCTCATTCTATTACTCTTTATATCCTTAATTAACGTTTAATTAAGCAATTGTTTCCTGATCCTCGCCGATGCCGTCCCCGCTTCGAATTCCCTGGATCCACCGGGGCTGGACCCCGGCACTGAAGAATTTATGCTTTTGAACTGTGGTGTTGGAGAAGACTCTTGAGCATCTCTGGACTGCAAGGAGATCCAACCAGTCCATCCTAAAGGAAATCAGTCCTGAATATTCATTGGAAGGACTGATGCTGAAGCTGAAACTCCAATACTTTGGCCACCTGATGCGAAGAACTGACTCTTTGGGAAAGACCTTGATGCTGGGGAAGATTGAAGGCAAGAGGAGAAGGGGACGACAGAGGGTGAGATGGTTGGATAGCATCATCAGTTCAATGGACATGAGTCTGAGCAAGCTCCAGTAACTGGTGATGGACAGGGAAGCCTGGCATGCTGCAGTCCATACGGTCACAAATAGTCAGACATGACTGAGCTACTAACTGAACTGAAGTTTTCAACTTCTTTGGGTAAATACAGGGAGCACTATTGCTGGATCATATAATAAGAGTATATTTAGTTTTGTAAGAAACTGTCCAAGTCTTTTCCAGAGTGTCTGTACCATTCTCTATTTCAACCAGCAGAGAATGAAAGTTTCCGTGATTCCAAATCCTCGCCAGCACTTGTCAGTATTACAGATTTTGGCCATATTAATAGGTGTGCAAATGCTATTTCCCATCTGCATTTCTTTCTTTTTTTCACATCTGTATTTCTTCAGTTAGGTGTCTGTTAAGGTCTTTGATCCATTTTTTAATCAGGTCATTTTTTTTTTTTTTTTTTTTTGAGTTTTAACCATTCTTTGTATATTTTAAATAACAGTTCTTTTTTCAGATGTACTGTCTCCCAGCCTGTGGGTTTTTTTTTTTTTTTCTTTTTTTTTTTCTCATTCTCTTGATATTGCCTTTTGCAGAGCAAATATATTTTTAAAAATTTTATTGAAATCTAGCTCATCAATTATTTCTTTCATGGATTATGCCTTTAAAGTTATGTCTAAAAAGTCATCATCACAGTCAAGGTCATCTAGTTTTTCTCTTATTTTATTTTCTGGGGGTTTTGTAGCTCTGTGTTTTACATTTGGTCTATGATGCATTTTGAGTTAATTTGTAGTGAGTGTAAGGACTGTATCTAGATTTATTTTTGGCAAGTGAATTTTCAGTTGTGTCAGCACCATTTATTGAAAAACTATTTGTGCTCCATTGTGTTGCCCTTGCCCCTTTGTCCACGCTCAGTTGGCCGTGTTTATGGGGGTCTATTTCTGGGTTCTCGATCTTGTTCCATTGATCTGTTTGTTTATTCTTTTGCCACACTCTTGATTACTGTAGATGTATAGTGAATCTTGAAACTGGGTATTATCAGTCCCCCATTTTATTTTTGTTTTTCAATATTGTGCTGGCTATTTTGGGTCTTTCACCTCTCCATACAAACTTTAGGATTTGTTTGTTGATACCTGCAGATTAACTTATTGAGACTTTGATTTGAATTGTGCTGAATCTATAGATCAGGTTGGGAAGACCTGACATCTTGTCAATATTGAGTTTTCCTATCCATGAATGTGTTATATTTCTCCATTTTTCTTGTTCTTTGATTTCATTTATCAGAGTTTTGTGGTTTTCCTTAAATAGGTCCTAAACATATTTTGTTATATATATATATCAAAGTATTTATTCTTCTTGGGTGCTAAATGTAAATGGCATTGTGTTTTTTATTTCCAGTTCCACGTGTTTATTGCTGCTATATATTGATAAGGAAGCAATTGACTTTTGTATATAAACCTTTTATTCTACAACCTTGTTTATTAGTTCTAAGAGTTTTTGTTGAATCTTTCAGATTTTCTATATAGATGATTATGTCATCAGTGAACAAAGACAACTTTTATGTCTTCCTTCCCAATCCGTATACCTTTTCTTACTTATTACTTTAGCTAGAACATCCAATACATTGTTGAGAAGAAGTGTTAAGAGAAATCATTCTTGCCTTGTACATGATCTAGTGGGAAAGCTTCTAGCCTCTCACTATTAAGTATAAGGTAAGATGTGGGGTTTCTGAAGGTAGTCTATTAGGTTGAGAAATTTCTCCTTGATTTCTAAATTATCATTAAAGGATATTGGATTTTCTTAAGTGCTTTTTCTTCAACTATTAGTATAATTATGTGATTTTCTCCTTTGTCTCATGATGTGATGGGTTACATTAGTTGATTTTCAAATGTTGAATCAGCCTTGCACACCTGAGGTAAATCCCACTTGGTCATGGAGAAGGCAATGGCACCCCACTCCAGTACTCTTGCCTGGAAAATCCCTTGGACGGAGGAGCCTGGTAGGCTGCAGCCCATGGGGTCATGAAGAGTTGGACACAACTGAACAACTTCACTTTCACTTTTCACTTTCACACATTGAAGAAGGAAATGGCAGCCCACTCCAGTGTTCTTGCCTGAAGAATCCCAGGGACGGTGGAGCCTGGTGAGCTGTCGTCTATGGGGCCGCGCAGAGTTGGACACAACTGAAGTGACTTAGCAGCAGCAGCAGCAGCATGATGTATAATCATTCTTATATTTTGAGGAATTCCATTTGCTAATATTTCATTGAGAATTTTAGCATTTGTGTTCTAAGCAGCGATAGCCTGTCATTTTGCTTTATTGTAATGTTTTTGTCTGGATTTGGTATCAGGGTAATTCTGGTCTCATGAGTTGTAAAATATTCTCTCTGCTTCTATCTTCTGAAAGAGATTGTAGGGAGTTGGCACAATTTATTCCTTAAATGTTTGGTGAAATTTACCAGAAACCCATCTGGGCCTGATGTTTTCTTTTTTGGAGGATTATTAATTAATGATTCAATTTCTTTAATAGATATAGGCTTATTCAGAGGGTCTATTTCTTCTTTTGTGAATTTTGGCAGTTGGAGTCTTTCAAGGAATTGGTCTATTTCATCTAGGTTATCAAATTTGTGGACATAGAGTTGTCCAGACTATCCCCTGATTTTCCTTTTATTATCCACGGGATCTGTAGTGATGCCAACACTTCCATTTCTGATATTAGTAATTTGTGTCCTCTCCCTTTTTGCTTAGTTAGTCTGGCTAAAGGCTTGTCAATGTTATTTGATTTTTTTCCGGAGAACTATATTTTGGTTTTATTGATTTTCTCTGTTTATTTATTTTTCAGTTTTGTGGATTTCCACTCTAAATCTTAGTACTTCTTTTCTTTTGCTTACTTTGGGTTTAAAACGCTCTTATTTTTCTAGTTTGCCAATATTTCTCAAAAACCAACAAACAGAAACATACTTCCTAATTCCGTACACTGAAAAAAGCTAGAGACAGTGACCAGTTCAGTAGCTCTGAGCATCCCTAGTGTCCACATTGTGATCACTAATATAAATTATTTCTTAAAGGAGCAAGGATCCTTGGAGAAATAAATGCCTCCAGGTCCAGGGTAGGAAAAGCCAAGGTAGCCTGGACTTCTTGACATGCCAGGAAGTAAAAAAGCTATCAATGATGACCAACATCTAGCAAAAGGGTTCAGAGGACGCCTTGAATAGTCTTCCACTGACAAAAATGGATGGAGAGGAGGGAATTATGCATTTCTCCTGCCTTTCTTTAACTTTACCTCAGTGTAAGCAATTACTTTATGTTGGAAAACTTCTCTTTATGGAAGTGTTATGTTATGTTAATAAATAAGGTTTTTAAAACTAGAATATAGCTCTTTTGAATTCCTAATTTATTAGTCAACCTGGGAAATGACCATCAATAGCTAAAATTGTAAAATTACTTGCCGTAGGTTGTTTATAACTTCTGAGGACATACAAACCACCACCTCTGAAGTAATCTGATAATATGTTTTGATCTGACAGTGCCACAGAATACTTGGGATGTCACAGGAATGCAACGACCACAGTTCAGAAAGTGGGAAATCTGTAGGAAAACCACGTGTTTTTTTACTCTATAGACCTAAAGACACTTAAGAAACATCAAACAATCGCAATATATTAATTATTTGTATCTTGATTCAAACAAACAAATTATATAAAGCAAAAAAAAAAAGTAATCACTTATAAGATTATAACCAGAAAAATGTGAATACTAGTTGGATATTTTTTTCATCTATCTGTTTCATCTTTTTATTTGTTGTAATGATATTTTGGTTATTTTTTTTTTCAAGAGCCCCACACATTTTCTATTGGGGGAAAAAGAAAATAAATGCAATAATTGTAAATAACCTCTCTTCTGTAGCAATCTACTGATATGGCTGCTTTTCTTAAATTTCTATATAAGGACAGAGCTTCTGGAACCCTGTCTCCAACTAACACCATCAATTTAAGCACTCAGCACAATCTGATCATAATATGCTTCACAGTTATAGCATGTAATTATGGTTAATGTACTCTGCAAACAAGCAAACAAAAGCCTCAAATACTCTATTGGCATTTCCTATAGATCAAAGAAACAAGTTTTTTCTTCTATGGAACACATGCCTCTTGGTCTTGTTACATTTTCTGCTCTAATATCCTATATCTACGGTCAGATACAAAAGGACTGATGCCATAAAGGAAAGCTTTTAACTCTAGAAAGACTGTGAGCAAAGGATGGTTGTGGTGTTATATTGCAAATAGCGACCAGAAAAAAAAAATTCAGAATATGTGAGGGTAGTAGGTCCTGACTGTCACTGGGATATGGGAAAATCAGTTTACATACCAGAATGGGGTAGTTACAAACAGGAGGAAAGTTGGAACAGGTGCTGAGAAGCTAAGTTTAGCTGAGAAATAAGAATGGAATCCAGGTTAAAGATAGAGTCAGGAGAACAGATGGAACAAAAGTTGATCAGTGAGCAGTGGTGAATAACCAGAACGGGAACAGTGTCAGAACCAGAACAAAGGAAAATACAGAAATCAATTCTCTGAAGAAGCAACAGAGATCAGACTCTTACCAGCTTGCTGTGAAGAAAATGTCTCTGGAGGTACGGGATAATTTTTGAAAAGCATTGGCCAGAGGCTGTTATTCACAACTCCAGTTACCTTAAAAGAACTTTGGTTCTCAGTAGCTAGGAAATTATATGCTGCTCACCACCACAACTGGGGTTTCCCAGGTGGTGCTAGTGGTAAAGGACCTGCCTGCCAATGCAGGAGACATAAGAGACACGGGTTCAATCCCTGGGCCCGGAAGGTCACCTGGAGAAGGCATGGCAACCCACTCCAGTGTTCTTGCCTGGAGAATCCCATGGACAGAGGAGCCTGGTGGGCTACAGTCTATTGGGTTGCACAGAGACTGAAGCAACTTGGCATGCACACCACAATTGTACATTATTCATTAAACATATTGGCTAAAAATTGTAATGGCACCGTATCACAGGGTTTTTAAGGATTAAATAAAATTAAGTATTTAAGCACTCAGTACAGTGCTCCTTAAAGGTTAGCTTCAACACAGTAACAACTAATATTGAAGGGAGGCTGTGTTTGTAAATTATATCTTATTAAAGCAAGTCACTAAATCCTGTCATTTCTACTCCTCTGAGGTCTTTAAACTTATTCCTGCCTGACAACTCTGCTGATAATAACTTATTTAAGCCAGTGGTTCTCTAAATATAATCCAGGGATCCCTGTGGGACCCCAGTACTCTTTCGAGATCTCCAGGAGGTCAAAAATAATTTCATAGTAATATTAAGATGTTAATTGCCTATTTCACTCTCACTATCTCCCACACATTCAGCAGAATTTTCTGCAAGCTACATGACGGGTGATGACATCATTACTCTGTTGCCTAATACAACAGTTGTTCTCTCCTATGCTTTAAAATTTCCTCACTTTTTGTTTCTGGTATGGTAGAGGTCAATGGATAGAATCCATTTAAATGTAAGTTCTTTGAGGTCCTCTGGGGTTTTTAATAGGATAAAAGAGTCCTAAAACCAAAAAGATTGAGAACAGCTGCTTTAAACAATCATTTATCTCTTTAACGTATACAACTATTTTCTAACATTTCCTTCCCTTTTTGTGATTTCTTCAAAGTGTTCATTCAAAAATGTAACTCTGATCATGTTGCATCTCTGCTAAAAATTTTGATATCTCTTATAACCTAGAAGATGCAGAAGTCACAAAGCACAATGGAACAAACAAAAGAGGCTTTAGTTTCAACTAGGGCTAAATTCAAATTCCCTGTGTGTCAGACTCTGCTAATTGTCCCCCTAGTAGCCATTTATCATTTTCACTTTTGTAATAAAACTCCTGAGTTTTAGCTCAGTGAATAGCATCACCACTAGAAATTATGCCCTTGAAGATGAGTGTAGTCATATGATGTTGGGCATTGGGAGATGAATAGAAGTGATATATATGCAATATCCAGGTCAAGTTGTTGAAAAAAAGAAGCTGGTTTTCTCCCACATCTTTTCTCCTTCCTGCAAGCTTCAACGGGGGCTAGAAACCACTGAGGCAGCTTCAGTCATGTGAATGAAGATCCTACCTACCCACTTCAGATTGTCTGCCTAAGATCATACTGTTTCATGGGGAAAAAATCAGCCTTTCTCGAGTCCATTTTAACCAAGTAGGCAAAGATTTGGGCTTAACCTCAATGAAGTGCCTGACATGACCTGAATCCCTTAAGTAAATCTGAGTTCCCATTAACCTGGGCCTGCTCCAAATAATCTTTTTTTTTTTTTTTTTTTATCATTTTTTCTTTCATTTAATATGAATGAAGTATGCTAGGCACTATGCACAGTAGTATAGCAATATCTAGGCACCATTTTAAAACATCTGTCTACACATGGGATTCAAAATGAAAAAACAAAAATAAGCAACAACAACAAAAATCAATGTCCTGATAGGCAAGCAAAGCAAAATGACTTGCTGAGGTCCTGCTACTTGTATGCAGACCCGGAAATCATGTGATCCTCAACAAGTGACAGGGTTCCAGATTTATTAGAAAAGGCAGTAAAGAAAAAAAAGGGACACTAGTCCCTGACCCAGAATGCAAAGCGTAGAGCAGGGTCTGTACAGAGAGGTACCGGTGGGTGACTGAAAAATAACATAAGCACGTCTTTTATCAAGACTGAGCCATTCTAGAATCTAGGTGAGACTGAACATGAAAGTAGAAGATGAATAATCCAAGCTCACCAAGACCTGGGGTAGCCATATAAGGAGGAGTACTTCTGCACTAAAGGGGATATGTATAGAATGTTGGAATTATACCTTTCACAGACATACTTTGGGACTTTTCTGGTGGCTCAATGGTAAAGAATCTGCCTGCAATGCAGGAGACTTGAGTTTGATACCTGGATTGGGAAGATCTCCTGGAGGAGGAAATGGCAACCCACTTGAGTATTCTTGCCTGGAGAATCCCTATGGACAGAGGAGTCAGGTGGGCTTCAGTCCATGGGGTTGCAAAGACACGATTGAGCATGAGATTTGCTTTTCCATATGGAAAAGTCACATACTTTCCCAGCCCATTTATTGTTTAAAATGGGAATGTGATTCATTTGGGTGATTGACAGTGTTACTGATACATTTTTACCGAAAAATAATTTCAAATTTTACATTGTTTTTAGGATGAACCACAGGAAATTTCTGCTTTGTGGATCAAATAGGGAATTAAAGATTCATACACCTGTAAGAAGGTAAGAGTGAAGGCCAGGAAGCCTTCTTTTGAGAAATGTGAACATGGAAGAATTGAAGGTAAGTCAAGACCAAAGTTCTTCAGTATCTGTAGCATCGAAATGGCTGATACTCAGGAAGATAGATCTTCCTTGGTGGCTCAAACGGTAAAGCATCTGCCTGCAATGCGGGAGACCTGTTCAGTCCCTGGTTTGGGAAGATCTCCTGGAGAAGGAAATGGCAACCCACTCCAGTATTCTTGCCTGGAAAATCCCATGGACAGAGGAACCTGGTTAGGCTATGGTCCATGGGGTCGTGAAGAGTCAGACACGACTGAGTGACTTCACTCACTCAGGAAGATATCAAAATGCCAAAGGTATAACTTTACTTCTTCCGTCTACCTAAGGTCTGTTTAAACCTAAAGCATTAATGGCTTTTCCTTTTCTTCTCCTTACAAATTTAATGTAAATATCTTTCATTGATTGATAATTTGTAACTAGAATCCTGCTGGCAAGGGAATCTGTAGAACAGTTTCCAGATGTTATGCCCTGTGGTACAGGGAGGAACCTAGAAGAATATTAACCTATGTTAATATCATTTTTTATTAACTAGACTATGGATAGTTTTCCTAGAGTAGAATAAATAAGAATTAAGAGCAGAAAGAAAAGATAGGGGAAGTGTGTGTCAACTCAGAGTCTTTGTCTGTTAAGTGGCCTTTTCCCTTTGTTCCCCTCTACTGTGTATGATGCAGATGACACCACCCTTATGGCAGAAAGTGAAGAGGAACAAAAAGCCTCTTGATGAAAGTGAAAGTGGAGAGTGAAAAAGTTGCCTTAAAGATCAACATTCAGAAAACTAAGATCTTGGCATCGGGTCCCATCACTTCATGGGAAATAGATGGGGAAACAGTGAAAACAATGTCAGACTTTATTTTTTGGGGCTCCAAAATCACTGCAGATGGCGACTGCAGCCGTGAAATTAAAAGATGCTTACTCCTTGGAAGGAAAGTTATGTCCAATCTAGATAGCATATTAAAAAGCAGAGACATTACTTTGCCAACAAAGGTCCATCTAGTCAAGGCTATAGTTTTTCCAGTGGTCATGTATGGATGTGAGAGTTGGACTGTGAAGATGGCTGAGCACTGAAGAATTGATGCTTTTCAACTGTGGTGTTGGAGAAGACTCTTGAGAGTCCCTTGGAATGCAAGGAGATCCAACCAGTCTATCCTGAAGGAGATCAGCCCTGGGATTTCTTTGGAAGGACTGATGCTGAAGCTGAAACTCCAGTACTTTGGCCACCTCATGCGAAGAGTTGACTCATTGGAAAAGACTCTGATGCTGGGAGGGATTGGGGGCAGGAGGAGAAGGGGACGACAGAGGATGAGGTGGCTGGATGGTGTCACTGACTCGATGGATGTGAGTCTGAGTGAACTCCGGGAGTTGGTGATGGACTCGGAGGCCTGGTGTGCTGCAATTCATGGGGTTGCAAAGAGTCGGACACGACTGAGCGAATGAACTGAACTGAACTGAACTGAACTGTGTATGAATGGAAATAAACACTAGCACTCATACCCCAAATGTTTGTGTGTGTGTGTGTGTGTGTGTGTGTACTTCCTTAGGATCCACAAAAGAAAGAGAGTTATTTTCTCTTTGTCTCTGCACTTTCCTTTATTCAAGGAGTAAAGGTCATATCTATAATTTTTAAAATGTGGAAATTGGAATTGTTTCAAACTATATAACATATTAACCAGGAAAAAGAGATATCTGGGAATCTATGCTATAACATTAAATACATACTTTATTCATTAATGTCCATTTAAAATAGAAACTGATGTGTTATTGTTAATGAAAATGTAATTTTTCATTTGGTAAAGATGTCCCTAGACTCACTATTTCAGCTTTTCAGATTGATTATTTAAGAAACCCACGGCAGATCTAAGCCATGGGGCTTTTACTGTAATTATAGCTGATTCTTGGACATTATATTAATACTAGACTGTTAGTATAATAACGGCCACTGATGTACTTTTCATTTGTATTTACACAATAGTATCTATCTATGAAAAGCAGCTAATCTGTCATAATGGTAAGCTGGTGTTTTTAAGGTGCATTTTAAAAGGGTAGTTCTTTATGACTTGACCACAATAGTTCATGTTGGGAAATTGTATTATTTTTTCCAATATGTCAGTGGTTAATCTATTTTGTGACCTGTTTAAGCCTGGTTTGGTGCTCATCGTTAAAGTTATAATTGTCAAATGTCTAACACATTGTCACACATACATGCATACACAAAAAGATATTGAGGGGAATTATCTATGAGAATAATGTTTCTTGGAATTATAGAATTACAAGAATTATTGACATTTGAAATGATTTTTTCCACATTAAAAAATGAGTAAAATTACTTAGGAGAAATAACAACGCATTTCTTTCTGCAGATTATTTTTTATAACTGTATTTTATTTATTTATTTTATGGTTGTGCTAGGTCTTCATTGCTGCATGGACTTTTCTCTAGCTGCAGCAAGCGGGGGCTATTCTCTAGCTGTGAGGCTCAGACTTACAACTGTGGTGGCTTCTTTTGCGGTGGAGCACACAGCTCTTAAGACTCAAGGGCACACAGGCTTCAGTAGTTACAGAACATGGGCTCAGTAGTTGTGGCACACAGGTTTAGTTGCTCCACGGCATGTGAGATCTTTCCAAATCAGGGATCGAACCAATGTCCCCTCCATTGGCAAGCAGATTCTTTTTTACCACTAAGCCACCAAGGAAGCCCTCAGATTACTTTCTTTTACTTTATACCTAGATCTAAATATTTCAGCCCATTGTTGAAAGTGAAAAGTGAAAGTTAGCCACACAGTCATGTCCAGCTCTTTGCCATCCCATGAACTGTAGCCTGCCCAGCTCCTCTATCCATGGGATTCACCAGGCAAGAGTACTGGAGTGGGTGGCCGTTCCCTTCTCCAGGGGATCTTCCTGACCCAAGGATGGAACCCAATTCTCCTGCTTTGCAGGCAGATTCGTTACCAACTGAGCCATTAGGGAAGCCCTACCAGGTTTCTAATTTGAATTCTTACAGAAAACACACACATCCATATTCACATGTGCACACAGCAACACACCTATCTACTTCCACAGAGGTTTTAAAAAAAGAAAAGAAAAGATATATTTTTTAAAGTGGAGGTGTTTTTAAGAGGTAGAATTACATGTTTGCTAATATTTTGTTAAGGATTTTGTGTCTAAGGTATATTGGTCTATAGGTTTGCTTTGTTTTGTTTTGTACTGTCTTCCTCTGATTTGGTATGAGGTTAATTAACATTGGCCTCATAAAACAAGTTGAGCATACTCTTCTGTATTCTGAAAGAGGTTGTGCTGAACTCATGTTAATTCTTCTTTAAATATCTAATAGAATTCTGCAATGAAACCATTTTGTCCTGAAGATATCTTTTTCAGGAGCTTTTAAAGTATGAATTCAATTTCTTTAATGTTTATATGACTATTCAGATTATTTTGTCTTAGTTGAATTTTGGCAGTTTGTGATTTTCATGGAATTGGTCCATTTCTTCTACTTTGTTTAATTAAGGAGCATAAAATTGTTCACAGTATTTCATTATTATCTTTTTATTGGCTGCAAGAATCTCTAGTGATTCTTTTTAAACAGGTAAATTTTGCAAAAGTAAAATGCACAGATCTGAGCAACACATTTTGATGAGGTTTACAAACATATACACCCATCTGGGCTTCCCTGGTGGCTCAGAAGGTAAAGTGTCTGCCTGCGATGTGGGAGACCCAGGTTTGATCCCTGGCTCGGGATGATCCCCTGGAGGAGGAAATGGCACCCCACTCCAGTACTTTTGCCTGGAAAATCCCATGGACGGAGGACCCTGGTAGGCTACAGTCCATGGGGTCACTCAATTGAAGACTGAGCGACTTCACTTTCACTTTCATACACCCATCTGAGGCTTCTCAGGTGACGCTAGTGGTAAAGAATCAAGTTGCCAATGCAGAAGATGCAAGATATGTGGGTTTGATCCCTGAGCTTGGAAGATCCCCAGGTCAGGAAGATCCCCTGGAGTAGGAAGTAGCAACCCATTCAAGAATCTTTGCCATGGAAAAATCTCTGGACAGGGGAGCCTGGCAGGCTATAGTCCATCGGGCCGCTTTAACCACTGCCCAGATAAAATTAAGAGTATTTCCCCCACTCTTCAATGTTCACATGACTTCCTCGTCAGTCAATAAGCGGGACGTCTGAGGAAACCATTGCAAAGCTTGCTTTCACGCTAGGACAGGGGCTGGCAAACCATAGCTCAGATCAGTTAAATCTGGCCTACAACTTACTTGTGTAAGTGAGGGTTTAATGACATGAAGTCACACCCATTCTTAAGCAAACTACTGCTCTCACATCACAAGGGCAAGGCTGAGTACTTGAGACTGAGACATTATTGCCCTCACTGGAAAGTCAGTCTTTTCTGGATTTTCTAGTGTTCCTGCAGAGACCCAGCCTCCTGAGCTGTAAAAATTGACAAGTCATAAAGATAGAACGCTTTCATCTGTCTCCTGGAAACATTTGTAACTTTACATTTGAAGGGTATGAATTTACATTTAAAAGGGGACAAAACTAGGAGCCATTTGTTTTCATTTCAAAATAATGTATAATGGGGGCCTTCTTCTTTTTCTTCCCCAGTGAAGATCTGTTTACATTAGAGAGATAAGATATAGGTCCTTTTTCAGGAGGAGTGAAGGGCAGCTGCACAGCAGTTCCCAAATAAAATCCCAGATTTTCTGGGGTTCCTCTCCTGAGGTACAAAATTTCCTATTTGTACTGTAGCCCTGAACTTCTGGCTTTTACCACATTTCCCTGAAGGGAGAGAACAAAGCGTAGGAAATTTATGTAAAGATTGCTACAAGCAATACTAGTCTGCCTTTATCAGAAACTTCTTGTTTGCTTTCAGGACAAAACAAATGAACACAGATACTAAAAATTTGTCACCACAAAGCCTAAAATCTTTATTATCTGGCCCTTTACAGAAAAAGCTTGCCAACCCTTGCCCTAGAGTAGTATTACTGTTCTTGAACTGAAATACAAGGAATCATAAGTTTATACTCCATCTGGTTTCTTTTGTTCAACATAATGTTTTAGAGATATGTCCATATTATTGTACATAAAAAGACGCTCAACATGAAAGCTGCAGTTAAGTTTTACTTGGGGCAGCATGGAGACAGCACCTCAGATAGCTCTGACAGACTTCCCCAAAAAGGCAGTGGGAGAAGGTCAATATGTAACATTTTGGTGACAAGGGAGTTCAGTGCAATCAAGTGTTTACTTTACAAAAGGTTTTCTGCTAGTCAAGATGAGCTGATGTCACCATGAAGGGATTTAGTGATTTTCTAGATATGAGGAGATGCTGGGATTGGGGTCATGAAATCAGTTCTGAAAATATTGAACTATCTAAAGACCTGTTTCACCAGTTTCCCTGGGGCACAGAGTGCCTCACTGTCCACCCTAAATCCCCCTGAGGGTGCTGAAGGTCAGCAGCTGCAGTTACACAGGGTTCAGTCTCCACAGAGGCAGATGGCAAACACCCTTGGTGTTCAGTAGCTGGCAAATGCTCTTGGCAAGTGCCAGTTTGTAGTTGACAATATCAAATCTCTTCTCTTAATTTCTAAACAAATGCCATTATGTGGCTATTCTATAATTTATTCACTTTCTGTTTGATGAACATCTGAACTGTTTTCAGTTTTGTATTATTAGGCACAAAGTTATTATGAACATTCTTGTACAACTCTTTGCAGATGTGACTTTTCTTTTCTTGGCTATAACTTCTGAGTTATAGCAAAATACATGTTTAACTATATTTTTAAAATCTCAGTTGCCAAAACTAGGTGTATTATTTTACACACTCAGTGTCAATGCATTAGTGTTCTAGTTGATCCAAACTGGTTTTTTTCGTGTGTTCAGTCATGTCCAACTCTTTGCAACCCCATGGACTGTGGTCCACCAGGCTCTTCTATCCATGGGATTATCCCAACAAGAATACTGGAATGCGTTGCCATTTCCTCCTCCAAGGGATCTTCCTGACCCACGGATCAAACCAGAGTCTCATGAGTCTCCTGCATTGGCAGGTGGATTCTTCACCACTGGACCACCTGAGAAGCCCCCATCCAAATTGATATCAGTACTTAATATGATCAGTCTTCTTACTCTAAGCCATTCTATGGGTGTAAGGTGTTACCCTTTTCAAAGCTTAATTACATTATTCCAAATAATAATGATGTTGGGCTCCTTTTTGTATGCTTAGTAGTCAATCCCATGCTTTTTGTGAAGTGTGTGTCATTGTTGATCCTTTTAAATTCTATTTTTAGCAATTCACTTTGTATTTTGGATGAAAGTCATCTGTCAGATACATGTATTGTGAATATATTCCCCAATCTGTGAGTTGCCTTTACATTTTCTTAAGAATATTTTTGAATGAGAAATTTTTTTTTTAATTTTGATAAAAGTCCCGTTTATCTATTCTTTCATAGTTGATAGTTTCTGTACCCTAAGAAATATTTGCCTGTTTTATAGTGAGGAAGATGTTCTCTTACATTTTCTTCCAGAAGCTACTCTTTTATACTTGACATTTAGATCTATGAGCTACTTTGAGTCAACTTTTATGTATGGTGTTAGGAATAGGTGTCCAAGTTTTGTTTTTGTTTTTCTACAGAACATCCAGTTTTTCCAGCAACATTTGTTGAAGATATTTTCCTTTCTTGCTTAATTTCTTTGTTTTTTTTTAATTGAAACTCAGTTTGCGTATGTGTATCAATCTGTTTCTGACCTCTATTCTGTCTGTTGATTTGTCTTTGTTGTTGTCTAGTTACCCAATCATATCTGACTCTTTTGTGACCCCATGGATTAAGATTGTTCAGGTAAGAACACTGGAGAGGATTGTCATTTCCAGGGAATCTCCCTGACCCAGGGATCTAGCCAGTGTCTCCTGCCTTCAGGCAGATTCTTTACCACTGAGTCACCACTGATTTGTCTGTGTGTATGTGTGAAAGTGCTACTGGAGATCAGTGGAGAAATAACTCCAGAAAGAATGAAGGGATGGAGCGAAAGCAAAAAGAATACCCAGCTGTAGATGTGACTGGTGATAGAAGCAAGGTCCGATGCTGTAAAGAGCAATATTGCATAGGGACCTGGAATGTCAGGTCCATGAATCAAGGCAAACTGGAAGTGGTCAAACAAGAGATGACAAGAGTGAATGTCAACATTTTAGGAATCGGCGAACCGAAATGGACTGGAATGGGTGAATTTAACTCAGATGACCATTATATCTACTACTGTGGCCAGGAATCCCTCAGAAGAAATGGAGTAGCCATCACGGTCAACAAAAGAGTCCGATATGCAGTACTTGGATGCAATCTCAAAAACAACAGAATGATGTCTGTTGGTTTCCAAGGCAAACCATTTAATACCACAGTAATCCAAGTCTATGCCCCAACCAGTAACGCTGAAGAAGCTGAAGTTGAATGGTTCTGTGAAGACCTACAAGACCTTTTAGAACTAACACCCAAAAAAGATGTCCTTTTCATTATAGGGGACTGGAATGCAAAAGTAGGAAGTCAAGAAACACCTGAAGTAACAGGCAAATTTGGCCTTGGAATACGGAATGAAGCAGGGCAAAGACTAATAGAGTTTTGCCAAGAAAATGCACTGGTCATAACAAACACCCTCTTCCAACAACACAAGAGAAGACTCTATACATGGACATCACCAGATGGTCAACACCGAAATCAGATTGATTATATTCTTTGCAGCCAAAGATGGAGAAGCTCTATACAGTCAGCAAAAATAAGACCAGGAGCTGACTGTGGCTCTCAGACCATGAACTCCTTATTGCCAAATTCAGACTTAAATGGAAGAAAGTAGGGAAAACCACAGGACATTCAAGTATGACCTAAATCAAATCCCTTATGATTATACAGTAGAAGTGAGAAATAGATTTAAGGGCCTGGATCTGATAGAGTGCCGGATGAATTATGGAATGAGGTTCGTGACATTGTACAGGAGAGAGGGATCAAGACCATCACCATGGAAAAGAAATGCAAAAAAGCAAAATGGCTGTCTGGGGAGGCCTTACAAATAGCTGTGAAAAGAAGAGAAGTGAAAAGCAAAGGAGAAAAGGAAAGATATAAACATCTGAATGCAGAGTTCCAAAGAATAGCAAGAAGAGATAAGAAAGCATCCCTCAGTACACAGTATTCAGTGCAAAGAAATAAAAGAAAACAATAGAATGGGAAAGACTAGAGATCTCTTCAATAAAATCAGATACCAAGGGAACTTTTCATGCAAAGATGGGCACAATAAAGGACAGAAATGGTATGGACCTAACAGAAGCAGAAGATATTAAGAAGAGATGGCAAGAATACACAGAAGAACTGTACAAAAAAGAGCTTCACAACCCAGATAATCACAATGGTGTGATCACTGACCTAGAGCCAGACATCCTGGAATGTGAAGTCAAGTGGGCCTTAGAAAGCATCACTATGAACAAAGCTAGTGGAGGTGATAGAATTCCAGTTGAGCTATTCCAAATCCTGAAAGATGATGCTGTGAAAGTGCTGCACTCAATAAGCCAGCAAATTTGGAAAACTCAGCAGTGGCCACAGGACTGGAAAAGGTCAGTTTTCATTCCAATCCCAAAGAAAGGCAATGCCAAAGAATGCTCAAACTACCACACAATTGCACTCATCTCACACGCTAGTAAAGTAATGCTCAAAATTCTCCAAGCCAGGCTTCAGCAATATGTGAACTGTGAACCCCTGATGTTCAAGCTGGTTTTAGATAAGGCAGAGGAACCAGAGATCAAATTGCCAACATCCGCTGGATCATGGAAAAAGCAAGAGTTCCAGAAGAAGATCTATTTCTGCTTTCTTGACTATGCCAAAACCTTTGACTGTGTGGATCACAATAAAATGTGGAAAATTCTGAAAGAGATGGGAATACCAGACCACCTGACCTGCCTCTTGAGAAATTTGTATGCAGGTCAGAAAGCAACAGTTAGAACTGAACATGGAATTTGTTCCATGTTCCAAATAGGAAAAGGAGTACGTCAAGGCTGTATATTGTCACCCTGCTTATTTAACCTATATGCAGAGTATATCATGAGAAATGCTGGACTGGAAGAAACACAAGAGGGAATCAAGATTGCCGGGAGAAATCTCAATAACCTCAGATATGCAGATGACACCACCCTTATGGCAGAAAGTGAAGAGGAACTCAAAAGCCTCTTGATGAAAGTGAAAGTGGAGAGTGAAGAAGTTGGCTTAAAGCTCAACATTCAGAAAACAAAAATCATGGCATCTGGTCCCATCACTTCATGGCAAATAGATGGGGAAACAGTGGAAACAGTGTCAGACTTTATTTTTCTGGGCTCCAAAATCACTGCAGATGGTGACTGCAGCCATGAAATTAAAAGACACTTACTCCTTGGAAGGAAACTTATGACCAACCTAGATAGCATATTCAAAAGCACAGACATTACTTTGCCAACAAAGGTCCATCTAGTCAAGGCTATGGTTTTTCCTGTGGTCATGTATGGATGTAAGAGTTGGACTGTGAAGAAGGTTGAGCGCGGAAGAATTGCTGCTTTTGAACTGTGGTGTTGGAGAAGACCCTTGAGAGTCCCTTGGACTGCAAGGAGATCCAACCAGTCCATTCTGAAGGAGATCAGCCCTGGGATTTCTTTGGAAGGAATGATGCTAAAGCTGAAACTCCAGTACTTTGGCCACCTCATGCGAAGAGTTGACTCATTGGAAAAGACTCTGATGCTGGGAGGGATTGGGGGCAAGAGGAGAAGGGGACGACAGAGGATGAGATGGCTGGATGGCATCACTGACTCGATGGACGTGAATCTGAGTGAACTCCAGGAGTTGGTGATGGACAGGGAGGCCTGGCGTGCTTCGATTCATGGGGTCTCAACGAGTTGGACACAACTGAGCAACTGATCTGATCTGATCTGATGTGTGAAAGTCGTTCAGTCTTGTCTGACTTTTTGTGACTCCATGGACAGTAGCCTACCAGGCTCCTTTGTTCATAATTCTCCAGGCCAGAATACTAGAGTGTGTAGCTATTTCCTTCTCCTGGGGGTCTTCCCATCCCAGGGATCAAACCCAGGTCTCTTGCATTGTGGGCAGATTTTTGACCATCTGACCCACCAAGGAAGCCCAAGAATAGTGGAATGGATAGCCTATCCCTTCTTCAGCAGATCTTCCCAACCCAGGAATTGAACTGGAGTCTCCTACATTGCAGCTGGATTCTTTAGCATCTGAGCCACCAGGGAAGCCCAGTGGCTTCCTTTCTATGCTAATACTATACAAATTTAATGTTTGTGGATTCGTGTGTGTGTGTGTGCTTGGTTGTTCAATGGTGTCTGATTCTTTGCGACCCCATGGACTGTAATCGGCCAGGCTTCTCTGTCCATTTGATTCTCCAGGCAAGAATTCTGGAGTGGGTAGCCATTCCCTTCTCCAGGGGATCTTCCTGACCCAGGAATTGAACCCGTGTCTCCTACATTACAGGCAAATTCTTTACCAACTGAGCCATCAGGGAAGTTCTTGTGGCTTCATAGTTTATCTCAAAATTTAGTTGTCGTCCAACCATTTTCTTTCTTCAAGATTTTCTTTACTATTCTAGTTCTTTTGAATTTAAATATGAATTTTAGAATGAGCTTGTCTTCTGTAAAACAATCTGTTAAGACTTGAATAAATTTGGGGATAATTAATGTCTAAAAATACTGAGCTTTTCCAATCTATGAATAAAATATATCTCTTCATTTATTTAGATCTTTTTTAATTTCTCTAAGTAACATGTAGCAATTTTCAGATTTTCTGTGCACAAGTCTTGTAAACTTTTTGTTAAATTTATTCTTAAGAGTTTGATAGGGATTTTTTAAATGCTGGGGTTTTTTGTTTTGTTTTGTTTTTTTTAATCTTAAATTGACCAATGCTAGAATTTAAAAATTCTATTTATTTTTATAACTGGACCTTGTCTCATACAATCTTACTAAACTCTCTTATTAGTTCCAATAGTTTGCTTATAGATTTATCTGGATTTTCTCTGTGCATAACCAAATCTTCCTCTTCTACAAATAAAGGCAATTTTGCGTTTCTTTCCAAATAAGACATGTATGCAGGCTGGATTCACCTCACAGGTTACTAATTGACACCCTTAAGAATCCGGCCTCTTCCATGTGGGGGGAAAAAAAAACTGAAGTCCAAGAAATGACATAATGAGTTAAGTGCTTAGCTGAGCAAATACGCAGTCCTCTGATTTATAGGCCAGAAGTCTCTCTGTGACCAAACTGCCATCATGTGAGCATAGAACAGCTCTCAGCATGAATGCCCCATTTCTGTGTCTCACAAGTTTAGCTGCCTTTCCACAGCAGGTCTAGCCCTAGGGTGCTTCTCAGCAGTGTCTGCTTCCTTTATTTAGGAAAGTTGTAAAAAGGGTGTTTGAAATGTTTGTAAATATTTTTTACTCTTGGAATTAAAAGAAATTCCAAGAGTAAAAGAAATTCCAAATATCTGTAGGTATGAGTCTCTTGATATGGGTTCAAACCAGCCTATAGCTTTCAATCCACATCCATAAATCTTATTTTAGCCCAGGAACTCTTCATTGCTTGATTTTAATTTTCATCAGTGTTCCTCAAATCATTAGGTTTTACTTTACTAATTAATTCTGTTCATTCATTCAAAAATTGTTCAGTCTATACATTCCTAACACTGTAGTTGGTCCGGATTATGAAATGTCAACACAAACAGATCTATTTCCTACTTTTATGGTACTTAAAGTGAGGGGACTATTATTCAGTTTTGTACTTGGTTCAAATCCTCAATTCCTGAGCTATAGGCCAGAGAATAGGGAAGAAATAAAATACCAACTCCCTGCCACTTTTCTTTTTTTTCCAAGTAAGTGAGTCTGCTGGGTCACACACAAGGTAAATATAGACAAGCCATTAATCTCATGCTTAGTAGATCTTATCCCCAAGTTACATTAACAGCATGTCAGACAGCTTTGGTTTTCAGTATTATTGAGTTTTCATCTCTTTTTAGTTGGAAACCAGGAGAAGATGTGTCAAAACCTATAAGATAGACATTATTTTAAGAAAGAACTTTAAGTGACTTTATAATATAATCAATTACTTTTCCTAAATATTGTTCCTAATTTCTAATGCTTTCTGATATTTTTCATTATATTTTATTTGAACTTGCCTGGAAATAAGCATCACATCGTTCAAATGAGTTATCCTTTCTGAACAGTTTTGGAATGCATTGCTTTTAAAAAATAATCCACTGTCTGTAACTATTACTGAAACCATGTAACTCAGATTGGGACTTAGACCCATGATCTTTTAAATGGAATCACACCTGGTCTTAGGATTTAATGAAGCTCAGGTTCTTGATGTCTCATCACAGAAAGAATTCAATGAGAGACAAAGTGATAGGTAGGACATGTGTTAGAGAGAAACACTCCACAGAGAGTGTGGGCCATCCCAGAAGGTGAGGGCAGCACCAGGATATGCGATTATCAATTTTTATTGGGGTGGGTAATTTCATAGGCTAACGGTTGGGAAGACTAAACCAGCTATTTTGGAGAAGAAATGGGGATTTCTAGGAATTGAGCTACTACTACCTTTTTGGTCAGCCTTGGATCCATCACTTCCTGATGGCTCAGACGGTAAAGCGACTTCCTACAATGCGGGAGACCCAGGTTCAACCCCTGGGTGGGGAAGATCTCCTGGAGAAGGAAATGGCAACCCACTTCAGTAATCTTGCCTGGAAAATCCCATGGACGGAGGAGTCTGGTAAGCCCTCGTAAGTCCATGGGGTCTCAAAGGGTTGAACATGACTGAGCAATTTCACTTTTTTCTCTTTTTCTTTGGAACTGTCATGGCCCCTATGACTGTCATTTAGCATGTTAATATGGTACAGTGAGTGTATACTGAGGTTCAAGGTCTTGTGGAAGTCAACTTGTCTGTCATCTTGGACTTATTTGGTCTTAACCAGTTTATGTCATGTCCTCGGGCTACGTCATTCTTTTAATGGTTGTGTTCTGCCCCCTTCCCTCCTGTTTCCTTACTATCACTATTTCTAAAATATATTTCTTATTTTGAATCAACACACACACACACAAATGACTCTATAGAGTAAAATAGCTGAAACTAAGATGAATTATCTGCGGCAGATGTTAGTTACAAAAATCAGAAGTAAAAACTCTGTACAGAGTCACTCAGCATCTGATTTTGTGCTATTTCTCTTTGGTAGAATACCCATTTTCTGTGGACACATTTTATACTTATTTTTTTTTAATCACAAATTAATTGCCACTAATCTAGCTGACTTCAAGGAAATCCAACCAGTCCATCCTAAAGGAGATCAGTCCTGGGTGTTAACTGGAGGGACTGATGCTGAAGCTGAAACTCCAACACTTTGGCCGCCTGATGTGAAGAACCGACTCACTTAAAAAGACCTTGATGCTGGGAAAGATTAAAGGCAGGAGGAAAAGGGGACGATGAGATGGTTGGATGGCATCACTGACTCAATGGACATGAGTTTGAGTATGCTGCGGGAATTGGTGACAGACAGGGAAGCCTGGCGTGCTGTAGTCCATGGGGTCACAAAGAGTCAGACGCAACTGAGCAACTGAACTGAACTGAATCTAGCTGATGCTGAACTCTAGGTGAAAGTGTTTTGTGAATCAATTTCAAGTCTCTTTTGGCAGACTTCTCTTCATTTTGTTACTAAATTGGATATATTCTTTTCAAAAGAATTATATGCAGATTACTCCATGCAGTGTCATTTATTCTTTTTTATTTTACACATTTCTCCATCAGTTCTGGAATCATTTACATTATAAAAGATATGCACAGGAAGGAACAATTACTTTACTTTCATTCTAAGCACCAAAATCCTCTGTCCTAATGTTATGGCTGACCTTGACCTCATCAACAGGATGATAAGGTGAAAGGAACTTCCTCGGTCCAAGAAGTCTGACCTACAGTTCTAGAAGGTGAGCTTGGTGCAATAGAGCGTTATTTTGAATTTTAGTTAGCAGGAGGAAAACAAAATGAAGTAGAGAATACTTTAATGTAGTTTGATGTTAAAGATCATTGTGTCTAAGAATACGCTGTTCACAGAAGAATAGATTGTATATTTCAGCATTTAAAGAAAGAATTTTCAGTTACATGCCTGTCTCCCTCCAAAAAAACTAATGGTGATTTTTCTCTATTTATTCTTTCTGCTAACTGGCTTCTGATTTGCCTGAAGAAAAGAAGCATAATCTAATGCACTGTTCCTTACCAGTGAGTTTGGATGTCTGCGTGCATTAAGAAAGAATTAATGTCTCAAAATATTCATGGGTTTTTCATTTTTTCTTGCTGACTTATTTCAGGGATACAAAGTTATATGCCTATACAGCCCAAGCAGGCAATAAAAGCCATGATTCCAGCTTGGTATAAAACACTAGAGATTGGTGAGTCCTAGAGATTATGAGCCAAATCTAAAGACTCTCAAATCGTAATTTTTAAACATTCCTTGAGCTAAATCAAACACTTTAGGAAGGATGAGGGGGGATATGGCAGTTTCAACCGTGAAGTTAATAGTTTTTACTCTTATCTAGGGGGCTGGTCCTATATATCTTTTCTCTTTAATTTTATCAATGACTCTAAGAAAGAAGTATCACTTCCCTACTGATCAATGAAGAGAGAGATCAGGAAGGTATGAAAGTGAAAGCATTAGTCATTCAGCGTCCAATTCTTTTTGACCCCATGGACTGTAGCCCACCAGGCTCCTCTGTCCATGTAATTCTCCAGGCAAGAATACTGGAGTGGGTTGCCATGCCCTTCTCCAGGGAATCTTCCCAACTCCAGGGATTGAACCTGGGTCTCCTGCATGGCAGGTAGATTACCATGAAGGTATATATGCATTTAAAATATGTAAAAATAAGTGTGTCTCTATGTATTTATATAGATTATTATGTGTGTGGCTATATGAAAGGTAGAATTACATAGCAAAAGTAGCACCAAATCCAGAGACAGTCAAACTGGACTTAAATATCACTTCTGCCACCAATTCATATACAATATGGCAGAGTCATTTAACCCCTTTTTGCCTCACTTTTCATGTGTAAAATGGGGGTTTTCATGTTTTTTAAGAATCAAGAGAGGTAATATGTGTGAAAATATTTATTAAACATAAAAAAGCAAAAGTAAACCAAGGGATGAATTAACCTTCACATAGTGCAAACATCCAAGGCTATATAGAGACAGCCTGACAGTGGATGGGGAGATATGTGCCTACAGTACTATGTTAGGGAGAATAAAGATCTCCAAAGATGTCCCCACCCTAATCCCAGGATTTATGAACATGTTAGGGTACATGGCATGGGGGAATTAAGATGCAGATGGAAACTGAATTACTGATCAAATGTCCTTCAGATAAGGAGATTATACTGGATTTTCTGGGTAGGCTCCTGTAATCACACGGGTCTTTAAAAGAGGAATGGAGAAACGGAAGCAAAGCTCGAGTCAGAGAAGGAGATGTGATGACGGCAGAGGAGGGTGGAATATTGCGATATGAGAAGGACTCAACCAGCCACTGTGGACTCTGCTGCCAGTGACTGCAGGCGGCCTCTAGTAGCTGAGAAAGATGAGGAAATGGATTTTTCCTCCCCTAAAGCCCCCAGAGAGGAATGAAGCCCAGCTGACAACTTGATTTCAGCCCAGTACGACTGATTTCCGAACTTTAACCTCCAGAACAGTGAAATAATAAATTCACGTTGTTTAAGTCACCAAGGTTGCGGTAATTCGTTACAGCAGCAATAGAAAACCAATACAGGAGCAGACTGACAGAGAGGGCCAGTGTGATGTTCTCTGCCAAGGCTCTGAGAAATTCACGGGAAAGTCAGAGACTGAGTACAATTGAACTAAGCGTATCCCAGCAAGGCTGGTGGCTTTCTGGACACCTTGTTTGGGTTATTTCGCCACTGAGGGATGCACTACAGAGATCAGAGAGAATTCTCTGGACCAGAACTCCTAAAGCAAGGATACTTTTGAAGGTGATAAATAATGTCACTCTCTTAATCATGCCAGTGGTTGTATCAGGGATGTATACATTTGTTGAAACTCATCAGTTGTACACTTTAAATATTTGCCTTTTATTGTAAATCAGTTATACTTCAATCAAGGTGCTTTTAAAAAATGAAATGTGGACTCCTAACTTTAAGTGTCTCTCACTGTGCCAAGTGCAGCAGGGGGCTGAGACGTATCAGTGGTGCTCTCCTGTGATGTGGGCCCTGAATTTTATATGTTCGCAGCTTGCTTCCCAGCGTAAATTCTGAACTGTAAATTCTTGGTGGCTGTAAAAATGAGATTTGGGGTTTCACCTGGCATTTTATTTTGCTAATGTGGCAGTAACTAAGTCCTTCTTTTCCCTCCATGGCTTTCATGTGGTTCAGAGAAGCAGAAAAGCATCCATGTGCCTCCCAGAGATTCTTGTGTCTTATCCTGTCATGACCAGGAGGGAAAGACTATTCTTGTCTCAGGAGGAGTGTGTGGGAGATAAACTGCCAAGTTAATCCAGCTTCCTTATTGGGTTAACTCCACTCATTGACTGTCAGTCCCTCTGGGCTCTCCTTCATTCCTAGAATTCACAGTTCAAGATGTGGAACTGCCTCTGTGCATGACAGTGCTACCATATGAGAAGGAACTAATTCCTCATGTTCCCTTTTTCTTTCTCTTTACAACCCTGACCTCTCACCTCCAAAAACACATCACTGATTTAATTTCCAGCTTCTAGGATGTACAAGTTCAAGAGTGAGTTTGCCTAATCAAATTATAAAATTGTCATATTTATCCACCTATTGACTCCAGGTCCTCTCTATGAACTTGAAAAACCAGTTTCTATTCTCTTGTCTATAAAATGGGAATGATGTTTCCTGGCTGCTCCCTTCTTCATTTTAATAAATGGGATCAATAATGGAGGTTGGAAACATTCACAGTTCTGAGTTGCTCAGAGATGTGGCTAAATAGAAATTATGTGATCCATATAAGTGTTCATAATAGACAAGCCTAATGAAAAAAAAAAAAAGCTAAATGAAGAAAGAGAGTGTTATGGACATTAGGGAGAGTTATTACAAATTCCACAAGTTCCTTTTAAAGCTGAGATTAAGCCTGAGCCTCATTAGTGAAAGTGCCTGAACCACTGGATCACATAACCTCTGGGAGAGTCTGATAACAGTAGTGCTGCTTTTGGTTTCTTTTGCTTGCTCTGGATACCCCCAAATTTCATTTAGGATTTTCACAAAAAAAATAGTTTTATGCAGCCCAGTGTTTTTCTCTTTTCGTTATTATTTTTCTCTTGAGTATAAACTTATTCATTTAAATACTCTTGTATCAGTAGGGATGGACTTGCTGTGATATTTCAAAATTTTACTTTGTGTTACAGTAAGTATGTTTAAAAACTGTCTTTCTAGTCTCTCTTTAGAGTCAAAAAGATGGGTGGTATTTGAAACAAGACTATGATGAAAACCTTTTTTCTCTCTGACAGGCACATATGTACATGCACACGTGCCTACTCAGACGCAAGCACCCCACCCCCAGTGTTAGATGGCTGTATGTTGAACTTGAAGAAAACCTCAGCTACCACTCACTCCTTGGCATCTTTAGTATTCAATATTTGCTCATGCCTTTAAAGTTCAATGTTGTTTTTATCTGCTTTCTTTCCAGATAATGAAAGAGATACACACAACATTCTGTATATTAATGCCATAAACGTCTGCCTCTGGCGAAGCCTTAACGTATGAACAAAGAAAGGAATTGTTCACACAGCAAAACATACAATGAGAAATGAATATCAGTAGTGGAAACCTCTCTGTTAGAGGGAATTTCAGAACATTTCAATGTTTACGTTTGCAACTTAAGCATATTGACAGAGCAATGTAAATAGATGTACACTAGGAGATGCAGGAAGAAAATTATTTGCACAGATACTACAAAGATTGTCTATCTGTATGAGAAATGAAAATGCATTTTTGTCATATTTGGTAAACTGAATGTTATTAAGAGGACAAACCTCATGTAAAAAGGAGATAAGCAGAAATTGATTTGAATATTATTGCAGGGCAAAGTAAATAATCATAATGCATTCACCCTTTATAACTGTGCAAAACAAGATTAATTTTCCCAATTGCAAACTTTAATAATATTGAATTACTTTTAAAATGTAAAATAGGATAAGAGACTGATGGTAACAATAATCTACCTAGAACAACAAATGCATTCTAAGGTATATTAATAAGTGTTTGGTCAAAAAAAAGTTGGAAGGGGATGGAGAAGAGAGAAAATATTGTGTTAAAGTTAGAGGTATCCTTAAGACTTCCCAACTCTCAAAAGGCTAGTATAAGTATTAAGTCGTGTCTGACTCTAGCGACGAATGGACTGTAGCTTGCCAGGCTCCTTTGCCCATTACATTCTAAATCTCTAAACATAAATAGAATGTGTGATATTTTCAAACATTTTAGACCTGGAAACTTAAGCCTTTGATGGATGAAGAGTTCCAAGGAACACATAAGTAATTGAATGCCTTCTCAGTTGATTTAGATTTAAACTGAACTCACATTCTACTCTATTCTAAACTGTCACATCGTTACAGTGACAACTACTGAAACTGAAACTTTATTTTCTACAAATGAAAAAGGTTTATAGAAATTCAATAGAGACATCATTGTTCTGCTGAATAATGGTTTGGTTCCCAAAATGCAGGTCTCCATTGCTGAGAGTTATAGAGGTTATACCAGAGAAATGCTGACCCAAAGAGGCATTTCCAGGAGGTCTCACAATATATTGGAGAAGTCACCATAATACATGCCCAGAAACTTGACTTTGTCATGACCAATATCATAATATCAATCCCTAAGGTCAGGTTCAGATTAGTTCTTAAAAATTTGCTTATTTGTAATGAAAAACAAAATTGTCAAGCATCCATACCCTTTGCCTAGTACCTCTTCTCTTTGGAGTTCAGTCTATCTGGGAAGTCAGATTAAACTCAGAAGGTTATTTGGTGAGCATGGACCAGAGCAAGAGGAGCTAGTGGTATGACTTGCATCATTAGTGGCAGGAGTTCTAGCTTCAGTCAAGAGAGAGTATTATGGGAGCACTGCCAACTGCTTCCCCTTCCCCACTATTCTTCAATACTTTTTTGCTAAATACTTCAATCTAACTGATTCCATGTGAACTGAACTGAACTGATGCTTCTTTAGTTATGATAATGCAATTTAATCTGCATCAGCAAGCTTAGCCATGACTTTATAGTTAGACTTCACCTAAGCTACACCCAAGTAAGTAGATTGGAGGAATCTATTACTGCCCACTATGATTTTCCATAATATCATTCTCATGATCACTTTATCTTCACATTCTGAGAATATCTTGCTATCATATCTTTTTAATTGCTATGGGTTGAACCTGGTAAATTCAGACTTCGCTATTGCACTACTGCTTGTCTAGAGGTGTTATGCAATCGTTTAGACATTACCACACATACATGTGTATAGTACAAGTGAGTATGTGCCACCCACATCCATTAGAATTTTCTCTAGTCACAGCCAAGAGGAGGGAAGATCAGAAGTGCCAAAGAGCTAATACCTATGGGAGAAGCTCACAACGAATGACAAACAAAGTCCATCATCCACGTCCCCAGATACGACAACTCTGAGGTTTATTTTATATCATCCCCCAGAAGTTTCCAGTGGGACTGAGTTACAATTGCCCACATCAGTCACCTGCTTGAAGCACATCGTTCTTTCCCTGTCTCACTTAACCACTTCTGGACTGATGCTTCCTAGAATCACTTCCCAAATAAACTACCTGCACCTCAAATTCTAGTCTCAGAGCCCCAGACTAAGACCATATGTAACTATACAGCTGACTTAGAAGTCTCATGTAGACCAAGAAATGTTTAATTTCTTCCTGGCAGCTCAACTCAAGTCATTTTAATCACCTAAACCTGGACTTACATAACTGTAGATTTTGTACTTGTTTAATATATTGTTCGCTAATTTATGACATGCAGTAACTACGCTACCTGCTTGAGAAAACTATCCTTATATCAAATGAGCCAACATTCTGCCTGCGGTTTGGGCCATGTAGAACCTACTGTTTATGTCATGAAGGAAAGTCAAATGACAGTATTCAAAACAGCTTGGCTGCCCAACACTGGTGGTAATACAGCAATAATACGGCTCAGCAGAGCTCAGTCTCTTTTCCCTTTCTCTTGCCTAGGGACCTAGTTTTCCATAAATATAGTTCAGTTTCTAATTGGAGTGCATGATTTTCAGTAGAATGTAATTTTTATTATGTTATTCATGCTGAAGGATCCATCACATTTTTGGAAATTGAAGAAAACATAAATGACTGAAACATGGGTAAAGTTGAGATCCAGACACTGCCCTCACTGCCTGAAACCTACTTATAACATGGGAAGGATCTTCTAGTGTTTTCTTAAGGAATCTTTGCAACCCTAAAAATTTAATTCAAAAATCTGAATCTAGCTACCAAAATTTACTGACAGCTATTATAAAAATGATAGAAATTATTATTATTAAAACCAAAGGGAAAGATTTGTTTCTAGAGTTTAGGAACTAGAATATGCAAGATTTTTCATACATTTTTGCATTTGAAAATTAGCTTTAGGTTCATTTTAGGTTAACAATGTTTTAAAAATAACTTCTCATTTAGGGCAGGATAGAACATCAGAAAGAATGTGTGTGTTTTTATTAAATTTTAGATTTTAAACTTAAATGTCCAACTTGGTGAGTATATTGTAGTGATTCCTAATGTTGGGAGGTAAAAAGAAACACAGTAAAGTCATGTTGAGATTTAAAAGAATAGCAAATCTTGTTGAATCATTATTCTTTAACTGGAGGGCAAGAAGCTGGACCCTGGGAATTACATAGTTGGTTGTGTTACAATATATCTCCACCTCTTTGTCATGAGAGTTAAGGTTTGATTAATTTATAGGACGAAATGGACTTTACCATGAAAGAACCTCTCAGAATTGTTAAAAGGTCTTTAAAAGTCCTTAGACTTTACATGGCTCTAAATTTCTTTATGTAAATTAATCAGAAATACATTAATTTTTTTATTTTAAATTATACTTTTATTTTTATAATGAAGTTTTTTTTACATGAGCTTCTTTAAAAATAACAATTTTATGATGTTTAAGAAGCTACAAGCACAGCAGGGAGCTATTTAACTAAACAGAAATCATCCTTTGAAAGGTGTCATCACTGACCATGGGAGACTGTGGCATTTTATTTTGTAAGCTTCAATCTTCCCCAGAAAATGAAAGGCCAGCTTCGAAGTCAATGTTTTTCTGTAGCCTGTAAGTAGAAAATGAATAAGTAAAAGGAGGACCCAAGCTAGCGCTCAGTGACCTGAGAGAACTCTATCACAACTAGAGGCTAAATGGAGCTCATCCTTGGGCCAGTCTGACACCTGCTGGAATGCCCAGTGCCCTTGGTGAATCTCCATTGTGCTGCTCTTTACAGTGGCTTCTCTGGATCCCTGGTACGTGATACTTAGCCCATCATCTCTCAGCAAGGACCTATTTGTTCTACTCATTTTCTCAAATATACCAAGTCCTTATCCTATATTTCAATGTCTTAGCAAAAGAACCCTGTTCTTCAGAAATAATCTGTTTGTGTCCTATTCTTCTTCATGAATGAAATGTAGATAGAACTCCTTTCTGAATACTTCTGGATGCAGGAAACAGTTAGATACCTGCCAAATGGATTCCTAAAACAACTAGCAATGAAAGCAATAATTATTCTGATATTCTATATTTTGTATCACATAATCTTAAGACACCCACAGCCTGGCCTCACTACTTATGACGTATAGAAACATTTCAGGGAAGAACTAAAAGTAAATAAAATTTATTTGCCTGGACTCTCATAAATCCTAGATTACATGACAGATGTCTTTTATACAGAATACTTTTTATTCACATATGTTTCTTTCTCAGACTGTGTGCTAATAGTTGCTCACCATTACTCTGCTAATTTAAGCTTGTTAGGCCCTGTAACATCCTGAATTTGGTCATAATATGATATCAGAATATTTATATTTTCTTTACCCCTGAGCATTTAAATATCTGGATATAGTGAAACTAGACTGGATAATAATAGCAGATTACATTTATTGAATATTCATCAGAAGGACTTATGCTGAAGCTGAAACTCCAATACTTTGGCCACCTGATGTGAAGACTGGACTCACTTGAAAAGACCCTTATGCAGGGAAAGATTGAAGGCAGGAGGAGAAGGGGACGACAGGGAATGAGATGGTTGGATGGCATCACTGACTCAATGGATATGAGTTTGAGCAAGCTCTGGGAGATGGTGAAGGATAGGGAAGCCTGGCATGCTGCAGTCCATTGGGTTGCAGAGTAGGACATGACTGAGCAGCTGAACAACAACATTTACTCAGTGCTTATTATTTGTAAGTACTGTACTGAGTCCTTTCCATATATGACTGTACTTAATCTTCTAAGTATTCCTGTAAGGTAGGTCTTAATTAACCACATTCCTATGAAAATGAAAGCTAAGGCCTAGATTCTAAGTATCAAGCCCAAGGGTACATAGCTAGTCCCTTGTAGAACCAGAACTCAAACTCACATTAACCAAAAAGCTCTAAATAGGGAATTTTATCTCAATTCCTCCTAAACAAATAATTTTCAAGGATATACTTGGAAAATATTAATAAACTAGAAATATATTACCAGCTGTCATGATCCTCTCATAGTTCACAGATTGCTCCCTTCCACTATATAAATACACATCAACAACAAACACTTGGATATGTTCCAGTGTCAATTAAAAGAAATTGGGGGATAGAGAGCTCTAAGTGAGCATTTCAAATTCAAAATCATGTTTAGTATTGCCCCCACAAATGCCTTTTTCTCCTGCAAACCTCTGTCAACTAGGAGTGGTTATCTGTTCACTTCAGTTTTTTTAAATTATTCCTTTCTTTTCTGTTTTTAAAAATTACAGCTTAGGTCTTATTTGTCAAACATTTTTGTTTGCCTCTTATGTGACTGAAATGATCAAATGAATCAGTTGCCCTCCACTGGCATGCTGGGGCACATACCACAAATGTTTCCTGAGCATGCTGCCAAATTTTCAGCAATGTGTAAAATGTATTTTGGTTACAACTAAGGATGCATATGGTCACTGAGATATCTGTCAGATAGAATACAGAGCAAAGAAGGTCCCATACTTTGCTCTGGAGCAGGTTAGGATTTATTGAGAGAAGGGGAAGAAATAAAAGTTGTTTGGTGTGTTTGCAAAGTGGCTTCAGAGTAACATGGAGAGTTCCATAGCAAATTATAGGTTTTTGTCACTTGGATTTTTAAGAAAGCATTTATCTGCAATTATCAGTTATTCTCAAGCAGAGACTCGGTGCAAAAGGTCAGTCTCTTGAATCCTGAGATGACTATGGCTGCATTGATAGATTAGGAGATGTTGTTACACTGTGAACATGATCGATCATGTTCACTCTAAGTAGTGAACATAATCACTCTAAGTAGTGACACAAATCCAAAACATTCAAGACCTGCTGAAATAGATTGACTTCTGAAATAGACAGACTTTTGGGATTATGGGATTGACTTTAGAAAAAATTATCTTCTATCCTTGTCCTTCCAGCAACTTTCTTATCCTTCAGAAAACCAGTGTTTTCTTGCTACCCTAGAATTTTCCATGTTCTTACTATTCTACCATGCCTGAGTCTGAGCTTCGAAATATAATCTTCATTGTCATACTAGTTTTTTACTATGTCTCAGCAACCCAAAACAATGTAGTTGCTTGGAATGATAGTCTGCTAGCATTAGCAGCCTAAATATCTGATGTCTACAGATTTAATAATCAACTCTATTTTATCAGTTAGACAAAATAGTCAAATTGACTTTGTAAGCCTACACACTGCCATTGATTGAAAGATGCCTACCTATCCGAGTGACAAAAATGTTCAATCCATAAATAATCCTGTATAACATATACACATATTCAACCATTACTATTCTGGGGGGAAAACAATCAATCTCTATATTTTTATGAAGAAAGCATGATTCTTATCTAAATTATTAAATGTTGAGTAATTGAATAACATTTTCTCAACTGTAAGGAAAAAACCTAAACACTATTTGAAACATAAAAAAATCATGAAGTGTATGCTGCACTATTTTTGAATCACATTTTGACAAACATACACACCTACCTTCCACCTATTTTCATAAAAGCTTTCACTTTCATTTTTTAATCAAGTACAAAAACTGCTAGGCAAATGTAAGCCTATATTTGCCTATAAATGTGACATTCCTAGGCAAAAGCAAAAGTTTATATTTATATGGCTCATCTCCAAATCTCACTAGTTGCCCTCAGTGAATGTGCTAATTGCATTTCTTAGCTCTTTATTTTCTTATTTTAGCCTTTGTGGCTTTATGCACATTTTACTAGATGTTACACGTTCTTATGTTTAGGTTTTATTTGCATGACACCAAAGTGTGAGTCAGTTGGCTCATTGCATTTTGCATACATCGCGCATAATGAATACTAAAGTGAAGATTTTCTTTTCACATGAGTAAAACTGAAAACGTGTTTCTCTGCCAAATCTGCTTTGATGAAAAACAGAAACCTAAAATGTTGGGCAGTATATGGTAAAGTAATCTTTCCACAATCCAGTCTTCTGAGCCATGGGAGACTTTGTTTCTTGCCTTTTTGATGTTATACATACTTCAATATTCTTTACATTTGACAAGTGAGATAAAAGAAAACCATACTTAAATTCTTTAATTTAATCAAAGTATGAGGTGCAACATTTGTGTATGTATGTTTGTGTATTTGTGTAGGTACGATTGCCATATGATTTTGTACTTTATAAAATATGCTATATATGTTACCTTATAATAATTCAGATCTATTTTTGAAAATGTAGAAAAAAGAAATTATTATAAAGGTAGAAAACTGAAATAGCCCCAAATCTTAATAGTGACAGCACATTAAAAAAAAAAAAAACAAAAACACTTTTCTTATGCTAAACTCTTGTCAGCCTCTATTCTCACCTCCTTTCATGTCTTGTTTTCACTCTTTTCAGTTTACAACATGTTTTAATATCTAGTATTGCAGATATAGCCCTCATTACTTTAAATGGAATTGCATTGCCTCTCTGGAATAATATGTGAGAGAACTTTGTGCCATCATCCTGTGTACAGGGGAAAAACCCTTCCTGGGGGTTTTCTTTTGCTTCAGCATCCCAATTCAGAAACTTAGCCTGTTCAGTTTCTTCTTGGAGAAACACCTGCCATTGTGTTTTTCATCTGCTTGCTGACTTGCTTGTTGTGGCCCCTCCTCAATGACACTGCCCTACCCTCACCAAATTATGAGCTGTTCGGGTTTTCTCAAATTATTTCCCAGACGTCCCACACTTTCACAAGAACATAAACCTCGTTAATGAGTCCCCCTGCATAGCTCTAGAAGAAAGTTCCTAAGTTTAGGGTCCATAGATAGTAACCTTCAAATTTTCCAGCATGGATGTAAATCATGGTTGGCAGAATAACAGCCCCTCAAAGGTGTCCGTGTACCCGGAATCTCTGAGATTCGGACATGTTACCTTGCATAGCAAACGTCACTTTGAAGATCTGATTAAGTTCAGAACCTTGAGATGGGGAACTTATCCTAGGTTAACCAGGTGATTCCAACTTAATTGCATGTGTGCTTACAAGTAAAAAAGCTTCGGAACTCAGGTTTGGTTGTCTACTGCTCAAAAGTCAGTAATTCAAGAGGCAAGTGTCAGTAGAAAGGAAAGGCATTTTAATCAGAAAAGCCAGTAACCTAGAGAAGGTGGGTTCATGTCCAGAGAGCAACTCCAAAGATCCTGCTCAGCCATGACAGTATTATTAAAGGGAAAAATGGAGAGGAGGGTGGCAAATCTCAGTGAGTCATTGAGGCAGAATGTTGGGATCTGAGTCATTCTCCATTGTGTGCAGACTGGTTTACTCCGTCTTCGTATGTTATATTTCCCAAGTGATCTGCTTACAGGATTCCTTAGGGGGCTCTTGGGAGCAGAAAGCCAGTCATTTTTTTATGACTTAATTCTTCTTTCCATACTTCTTTTTATCTAGGAAAAAACTGACAGGTTAGGTAAGGCATGGCGTGCATTCAGGAAAACAGAAGTCAGGAGTTAGTTTCAATTGCTCAATGACCTAATTGCTATAATTAGGTTCTTGTAAGGTTAGAGGGGAACAGAAATGGGCAAACAGGAAAGGGGCAAAAAGCTGTTTTCATTTTCACAGCTGTGGTCAGAGGAAGATGAGACTAGGAAAATGACTCAAAGAATGCTTTGAAGACAGAGGAAGGTGCCTTAAGCCAAGCAATGTGAGAGTTCTCTAGAAGCTGGAAAAAGGCAAGGGATCAAATTCTCTCAGCGTTTGCAGGAAGAAACGTGGCTCTGCCAGCACCTCGATTTTACCCCAGTGAGACTTGTGTGAGATTTCTGATTTATAGCTCTGTAGATAATTAAGTTTGTATTGTTTTAAGCTCTTAAATTTGTGGTAATTTGTTACAGCAGCAATGGAAAATTAATACCCAGGTTTCTTCAGGGTTTGTTGTGTGTGTGTGTGTGTGTATGTGTGTGTGTGTGTGCACGCGTGTGTTTTTCCAATTATCATATTGGGCCTTTCCCTGGGATTACTGGGGAAAAGAGGAGGTGCAAGGGAGTTAGATACTTTTACTCTTTGCCCACAGTACCAAAATGTTCTGTAGTGGGAGCTTTCAGAGAAGGAGGGAGGGAGAGGAAAAGGAAGTGTTGCAGGAAGGGGGACCCCTTCCAGGGCCCGAAACTGGAGTCTTGTCTAACACTCGGACATGAATTGTCTGAGGAGACACATGTGCTGACAAAGCAAGAGATTTGATTGGGAAAGGGCACCCGGGTGGAGAGCAGTAGGGTAAAGGAACCCAGGAGAACTGCTCTGCCACATGGCTCAGAGTCTCAGGTTTTAAGGTGATGGGATTAGTTTCTGGGTGGTCTTTGGCCAATCATTCTAATTCAGGGTCTTTCCTGGTGGCGCACGCATCGCTCAGCCAAGATGGATGCTGGCAAGAGGAATTCTGGGAAGTGGACGGACACGCAGTGTCTCCTTTCGACCTTTCCTGAACTCTTCGGGTTGGTGGTGGCTTATTAGTTCCATATTCCTTATCAGGATCTCCTGTCATAAAACAACTCATGCAAATAGTTACTATGGTGCCTGGCCAGGGTGGGCGGTTTCAATCAGTATGCTTCCCCTAACAACTCCCCGCTGGGAGACTTCATACTCAAGATACTTCTTGGGAACTGGGGTGGAGGTCTCTTTCTTCTGTAACTTCTTCCTGCTGTGCATGGGCATAGGCCTGCCTCGCAGAGCAGAAGTCTCTCTCTACCTGATCTAAGTTGGGGTGTTCCACATATGAAACCAGCTTCCACCCTTGTAGTAACAGCAATTTAGTTTGAAACTTTTTGCTCCTCTCAGAGACAAAATAGAAAGGGGCCAAACAGGAGACCTAACAGGATGGTCAGCACTGGTCCCCAGAAACAGGAGGCAACATTTGGGGTGAGGGCTGCAGGGTTTGTGACTTTTGTTTTTTTTAATTAGTTGGTGGTGAAGCAACGGAGCTGTGCTCCGGGAATCTTGTGTTCAGTCTCCATCCTCCACCTGGGTGGGAGCTTAAAGACATTGTTATGCATATTTCTTTGAGTAGGAACCAGGACTCTGTCTGGAGGCTGTACCAACCTTTGATTGTTTCTCCTGTTTCTGTATCCCCTCCCTTCCCTGAGTAGCAATTGTCTGAATCCACCCTTTGGAACTCAGGACTTCCCTGGTGGCTCAGACAGTAAAGCATCTGTCTACAATGCGGGAGACCAGGGTTCGACCCCTGGGTCAGGAAGATCCTCTGGAGAAGGAAATGGCAATCCACTCCAGTACAATTGCCTGGAAAAACCATGGACAAAGGAGCTTGGTAAGCTACAGGCCATGGGGTCGCAAAGAGTCAGACACGACTGAGCCACTTCACTTTCACTTTCACTTTGGAACTCAGGGAAGGTCAAGGAGGCTGAATGAAGCCTATATCCTACATCCAAGAAATGGAGAACATAGAACAGATCTCTACTCCAGAGCCCCACAGAGTTCTACTCAGTTTTAATTTAGGGAACTAGGCAACTATGACTGTGATAATTTCCTGTCAAAATGGAGCATAGGACTGCCTCAGCTTGGAGTACAGACACTGAATTGGAAGTATTTCTGAGTTCCAAGTTCTAGAGCTGAGTCTTGTATGATTAAAATCTCAATCCCTTGGTCTGCCATTTTGGTGTAACAGACCAATTAGAAGTAGTTGGAGGAGTGATAACTGGAATTTAGTAGACAAATAAATCTCATTTCTTTTTAGAAAAATAGGCCTGAAACCCAGTCTGGACCTGGCACTTCAGGGAGACTTGTAGCCAGGTAGCCAGTTGCCTAGTTTTATGAAAAGTAAGGTTGCAATTACTAGCTTCCAGCAGACATTGTTTTGAGAATGGTGGCATCCAAGCCTGACACGACCCAGAAAACTCAACTGTTTAGCAACACAAGGTCTAGTCTGAAAGTACACCCATAGCATCGCCTAGTTATTTTCCAGGATATCTGAACCACAGCTACTCTATTTTGACTTTTAATTGTAAACTTTTCCTTAATAGCCAAAGCAGATTTCACAGTTAATGACGTCAGTGTTTCTCTAGGTATGAGAAGATGCAAGAATTGGGACTCATAAAATCTTCTCCTGAAAAGATCTAACTATCTGAAGGCCTGTTCTGCCAGTTTTTCCCAGAGCACAGAGTGACTCACTCCTGATTTTCACCCTGAACTCCTTTCAGGGGTGTTGAAAGTCAGCAGTTGCAGCGGCCACGATTTAATCTTTGTAGATGTACATGGCAAGTGTCAGTCTTCAGTTGGCAGAGCCCCTTTTTGCTCATAAACTTGATCATAATTTTGAGGGGGGCATTTCATGACCATTTTATCCCATGGTGCTGAGAATGTCCATTCTCAGGTTTGGCAAAGTTTTGGTTGACAGGCCACTCAATGTGCTGTTACTGGACTAGGCCATAAAACAGTCCAAAATTTTCTGGACCACCTGTCTTACTAGCCTCTTGGTCCAGGAAAATATTCCCTCTTGTTGCTTCTTCCCATATCTAGAGTTACACTGTTACCATCACCGATCTCATATGGGACTATATATTATTCTATTAGAGGCCTCAGACACACATTTGACAGTGTAAGAAACAGCAATTTTGTAAAACAGGTGAAATACAAATAACATAACCAGCAGTATTAGTAAAGTCACAAGTAAGACTTAAGTTAAGGACTTAGTCTGCTCTGTAGAATCTTTATCTTCCAGGGAAATTATATATTGGCATTGTCTATAAGGAACATAGCCCAGTTTTCTAGTGTTACTAGATTGATTGCCCTTAGTATGATTTAATTGTTTCCAACACAGAGGAGACTTTAAACCTAATTTACCGTAGCCTGGTGTTATCTATATAAACCATCCTGTAATTGTGGGGGATTTTTTCCTCCTTTGCTGAAACTTTTCTTGTTGCTCTGATTGAGCTTAAGTAATAGAAAAAAGCTCAAATTTATGGCCAGAGTCAGAGCAGGCATTATTAATTGGCCTGGCGTGGGGAATCCCAACTAGTAATATCACAGTGACCTGAATATGACTATAATTTTTTTTTTTAAGGAAATTTTCTCAGGGCCAACCAGTTAGAGTCTTGTAGTAGAGAAATTTACCAAGGTAACCCAGAATTAGACACAGGTAATTGGCCACAAACCCAACAATTGAATTGATTTCTAAAACTAGCATAGAATCAAGCCTATGATAGAAAAGCATTTGATTTATATGCAAAGGTCTAAGAAGTCAAGAAAACATAAATGATCATACGAATCAGGTCCAGCATCTTGGGCAAGCTGTCTACCTCTGATGTCATCGTCTTCTCATCCTGGTGTAGTGTAGTTTCTCCTGCTTGAGCATCATTTTAAGGTGAGATCAGGTCAGCTGTCTTCTCTGTAGACCAATCCAGTGTAGGGGCCTTTGGAAGTGGGAATTAATCTAAGAGTTAATTTCCCTTCAGTTTCATTGTGCATGAGCTAGTTAAGAGTACCTGATAAAAAAGTCCTTCCATCCAGGTTGGAGACAGTCCCTTAAATTATGTCTTTTTCCAGTCCTGGTTGCAGGTCATGAGGCATCTGATCTTCATCCAAAGACAGATTACTGAGATAAGCTTCAGAAACAAACTTAGGGTGTTCTTTAAGAATTCAATTAAAGTTTACATTAATATCACATAACAGCAAAGAACTGTCTAAGAGATGAGTCTTACTACATGCAGACCTCCATTAACAAATGGATTTAACATTTTTTTGAAATATCTTTTTCTCCCTAAACTTACCCTCATTTTGATCAAATATAACCAAATTAAGGCCAGTTTCTTTGCAAAATAGGTCTGTTCTCACTAATTTTGGTCTGATGATTTATATAACCATAATTGATTATAGACTTTTTATTTTGCTGAAACATTTATAGAGTCTCAAAATGAACTTTTAAAATAAAACAGGGCTGGGAAACTCACACCAAAGGCTTATCACAGATTTTGCCTAGCAAATCTAGGTGAATTCTTCCCTTTTTAAGGTCTCAAAAATTTCTTGAGATTTTTGTACCCGTGAGATAACCTTCCTAACTCATTTGATAAACTTACTGGAAACCTAAGAATTTCCAATTTTCGGAAGAGTCAGATAGAGATAAAATATAATTATTTGGTTTATAATGTTTAATTTTACCAAAGTATTGTCATAATTAGTTTGAGAGGAAGGTTTTCCCTACTCTCTGAAAACATAAATTCAAACCCGTAATTTTTCAGATAGAAATCATAAAAGTTATAAGCATATTTGCTGGTTCATTCAGTCCTTTTGTTAACTTTTGTGAAGTCATCAGGTTTTCCATTAGAATACCAGAACATATCAGAATGTTAAGAACTCCATATAATTTCTAGGATATCTGTATTAGTAATTTTACCATACATTATAACATGAGAGGATTTATTACTCATTTGATAATCTTTTTCATGTCATTTAACCAACCAAATAAACACAGTTCAATATCTCTCTTTGGGATGTTTCAGGAGCCCTCTGAAACACCCCAAAGTTAGCTAGAGGTCAAAAGAACTTCAAAAGAATTCTATTGAGGAAGTTTTATCGAAAAGATCAATTAAAAGGGTTTAGAACATTTGGTCAGATTGAGTCAATGTTGATGGGTGTATCATTTAGCTTGTTGATATGTCACAATAGGCCTAAATACCAAGGCTCAAGGTCTAGTGAAAGTCAGCTCCGCCGTCTTGGACCTAGTTGACTTTAACCAGTTTTATTATGGCTGTGTCATTTCTAACAAAACCCATTTATCTAACTAATTGTAATCCAGTTTTAGAAAATCCTGATCATGCATAACTCTTTTTGGTATTTTCTCATATCTTTTTCTTTCTTTTTTTTTTTTTTTTTTACTGAAAACACACTTCCTACTTTCCTTTAGCAACCAAGAACTAACTTTTATATTAGCATTTTATAGATTGGTGAACATAAATACCAGTGATAATTTCTAAAACCCTTGCTTTCATAGAACATTTTAGGATGGCACCAAACATTATTCATTTATAGTCCCAAATCTCTTTAGTTTCTCTGTAAAAGGAAATTAGTGTTTAGTAGTAAATGTTTCAAAATCTTATTTTATTTGGAAATGACCTAACTATTTCAATAGACTTCCAACACTTATCACACTTGGCACAACCCTTAGAAATTTAAGTTATGCCAATCTGGAGAGACTATTTTAGACAGATATTTCTAAAGAATAATTATTCTTAATAGAGTTTATATAAAAGCTCATATCTCATTTACATTTTTTTAGAAGTTTCTTCTCTTGAGGTAATTTCCTTGTTGATAAACTTGTAACAGATATAATATTTAACTTATATTAAACCTAGATACAATGAAAATATTCTACTTAATGTTAATTACTCTAAGACATGTCTATATTAGATAGGTCAACAAACAAACATTAATATCAGGTATTTAATACTGAATATTTCCAATGTTCACATGAACCTGGAATTTATTGTTTAATTTAGAATTATTTGATTTGTAAGCACTTACCTTTTTTTAAGCCAAATAAATAGAGCTCATTTACAAATTAACCTCAAAAATATTACCCAGAGACAAAGACATACCAAGACATATTTAGACAGACACAATGCAAGATCTAGCTTCATTTTCTAAGTTTAGTCATGAATTAGATGTTACAATATAAAATTTACTAGTTTATAAAAAAGCAGTTGAAATAAATAAAAATTTTAAAGTCTTTTTCCCCTTTTCCCTCAGTCTCAAGAGTTAGAGATGGTCTAGATAGTGTTCCTGAGAGCCCTGGTCTCAAGGCACAGGGAAAGAACATCAAGTTCTAACAAAATGGCGGCAGGTCTAAACCAAATGGTGGCCAGACAAAGCAAAATGGCCATCAAAAATCACAGCACAGAACACAGAGTTAAAACACACACATATAAACCTGGCAGTCCTCATCAGATACTCCTTTAAATACAAGAATACAGTCTCTCAGAAAACCTCCTGTAGAGACACAGAACTTCAGATCCAAGTACTAACAGCTTCCAAGATTTCAAAGCGAGGAAAGGAAACCAGGTTGAAGAAGAAGGGGGAAGAGGCGGGAGAGGGTGCAAAAAGGGTGGCCTTACAGATGTCTCCTGCCACCTGCAGATACCCAGGTGTTATGGGACTTTACCCTGGGCCTCCAGAGAAGGGAGGACTGGAACTTGGCCTTACCAGAAATCAAACCAGACCAGAACCAGAATTTGAGTTCTCTGCCAAGAGGAGGTGATCAGTCTCCAATCCTCAGCTCAGGCTGAGGGCCCTTCAACCAGATTCCTGCGTCCAGGACCAGGGGACTAGAAAAACGGGGAAGGATAGGAAGAGTTAATGAGAGGAAAGAGAGAGAGAAGGGGAGAGAGGTCAATAAAGTCTCTTGTTCCTTACCGATCGGGGCATTCTGGCCAGTTTTCCGCCTCAGGAGGAGACCAGGGACAAAAGGGTCCCAGTTGTGGCCTGGGTCTGGTCCTTACCCCGAGTGGTCAGGATGTCAGTCTCAGCAAAGAAGAGTCCCACCAGAGTCACCATTTGAGTTGTTAGGGGAAGCATACTGATTGAAACCCTCCACCCTGGCCAGGCACCATAGTAACATTTGTGTGAGTTGTTTTATGACAGGAGATCCTGATAAGGAATACAGAACTAATAAGCCACCACCAACCGGAAGATTTCGGGAAAGGTCGAAAGGAGACACCGCGTGTCCACCCACTTCCCAGAATTCCTCTTGCCAGCATTCATCTTGGCTGAGTGATGCGTGTGCCACCAGGAAAGACCCTGAATTAGAATGATTGGCCAAAGACCACCCAGAAACTAATCCCATCACCATAAAACCTGAGACTGTGAGCCACGTGGCAGAGCAGTTCTCCTGGGTTCCCTTACCCTACTGCTCTCCACCCGGGTGCCCTTTCCCAATCAAATCTCTTGCTTTGTCAGCACATGAGTCTCCTCAGACAATTCATGTCCGAGTGTTAGACAAGAGTCCAGTTTCGGGCCCTGGAAAGGGGTCCCCGTTCCTGCAACAGAAGTAAGGAAGAAGGAAAAAAGAGAGACAAGAAAAATGAGGGAGGGAGAAAGGCAGAGAAAGAGGTTGGTTCTTCTAATATGGTTACTTTACAGGAAGTTTTGCCCCCATGAAATTGAAACTTGCCAAATAGTCCTTTTAGTTTTTTGGAGAGTCTTAGTCTGATGCATGGCAGCAAGGTGATCTCTACAGTGGTACTTGGGTCACTGGCAGAAAACAGGAAGGATTATTGTCTACATTGTCATGTATTAAGATTTGGCTACTAGTTTTATCAACACTTACAAAAAAAAGATTCCCAAATTCTTTTCTTTTATGATACTGAAATATCATAAAAGAAATCATTTCTTTTATGATACTGAAATACACAGAATTCTTTTTTTCAAAGTCATCAGCTTTGGTAAAACTTGTCTCAAATTACAAAATGAAATTATATATATCCCAAGAGCTTTCAAAGAAATAATCTATGATCTTTTATTATAATAAAGAATTCTACTTTAAAAAAACATTCTTATAAAAAATTCTAAAATGTAATACATCCTTTCTGTTAAAAAAAAAAAAAAAAGTATCCAAAACTTGAGAATAAGAAAAAGAATGGCTGCATGTCCTTTCAATGACACATCCAAGGATTATTTAATTGTATAGGGAATGTTGCACTCACTATTTACTATTGATTATGACCCAACTTTGTAAGTTGCATACTAAATTGTATATTTTTGTCCAGTAGAGATGCAAATCACTTCTTAACAGTAGACAAGGTAGCCACAAAAATTATGTTTTATTGCCCTATAGGACATTAATCAGTTTTGTCTCTAATAACTTATTTCAGTTACTTCAGAGTTCCTTTTCTTACTGATAATGTAAATTGATGTTCATAAAATTCTCTTCTTAATCAGCATACCATTCTGCTGGTTTAATCTTTAATGGGTTAAATATTTTTGACATGTGTTCATTTTATATTTGTGTGAATCATGCTCTTTAAATTTTTGAAAATTATATTTTGGCATTCTAAAATATTTTAGTCATGGGTATATGTGCATGTGTGTGTGTGCATGAAATGATAATGATGTCATTTAAGTAATACCAATAAAGGGAGACTATGTTGGTCTTAACTATATATGTAATTATGTGTATATATGTGTACATATATATATATGTTAGAAATATTAGAGAAAGTCTAGACAATGTCTGAAATTCAGTTGCCAAAAAACTGCTAAATGTAATAAATTATATAGTTACATACTATTTCTTATTCTGGGATAAAAATATTTATAGAAATATTTTGGAAAGACTAAAATATAGAATCTAACTTTTGAGTTGGGGTCTGAGAAAATTATTTCTTATTCTCTTTTACCCTTCATATGGAATATATGCAACATTTTAAATAAATTTTTAATTTATAACTTAAATACTAAGTAATGAGATTTACATAAAAGATTTTATAACTGTAGTCATTTACAGTGTAAAAATGTGATTTCTTATTATTTCTAGCTCTTAAAATGTTAATGTAATACATAGCTGTGTAATTTTACAGGACAGTTTAATTCTCCTGAAAATATGGAGCTCAGTGAAGAGTCCAAATTAAAAAGAAATTAATATGTTTTAAATATTAAGTTATTTTTCTAGTCTTTTGAGTTCTGTAATATCTTAGCCTGGTGAAAACTTTACTTAAAGGAAGTTACCAACAACCAGTTCTAGTTGGGGATTTTTCATATTATCAGAAAATAAAAATGTTTTTAAATGGATATTCCATATTTGTTTTATTATTTTAATTACCATCAAATATCACAAAAATCAAAATTTCGTTGGCATGGAAACTAATAGAACCATATCCAAAAATACATAGGTATTTTCTCAGCTCTTTCTATATAGGATAAAAGTCTTCATTTGCTCTGCTCAGAATCTTTCTAGTTTTGGACTCCATGCTATGTAAAAGATAAAGTTAATTCATATATGTGAAAAGTTTACTTGGTAAATTTTAATAATAGACAGTATATGAACTTCAAGTTTGATATATCCATTTTATAGAAGCAAGTTCAGTTCAGTTCAGTCACTCAGTCATGGCTGACTCTTTGCAACCCCATGAACTGCAGCACTCCAGGCCTCCCTGTCCATCACCATCTCCTGGAGTTTACCCAAACCTGAAACAGTGTCAGACTGTATTTTTCTGGCTCCAAAATCACTGCAGATGGTGATTGCAGCTATGAAATTAAAAGACATTTACTCCTTGGAAGGAAAGTTATGACCAACCTAGATAGCATATTCAAAAGCAAAGACATTACTTTGCCAACAAAAGTTCGTCTAGTCAAGGCTATGGTTTTTCCTGTGGTCATATATGGATGTGAGAGTTGGACTGTGAAGAAGGCTGAGCACCAAAGAATTGATGCTTTTGAACTGTGGTGTTGGAGAAGACTCTTGAGAGTCCCTTGGACTGCAAGAAGATCCAACCAGTCCATTCTGAAGGAGATCAGCCCTGGGATTTCTTTGGAAGGAATGATGCTAAAGCTGAAACTCCAGTACTTTGGCCACCTCATGCGAAGAGTTGAGTCATTGGAAAAGACTCTGATGCTGGGAGGGATTGGGGGCAAGAGAAGAAGGGGACGACAGAGGATGAGATGGCTGGATGGCATCACTGACTCGATGGACATGAGTTTGAGTGAACTCCGGGAATTGGTGATGGACAGGGAGGCCTGGCACGCTGCGATTCATGGGGTCGCAAAGAGTCGGACACGACTGAGCGACTGATCTGATCTGATCTGATGTCCACTGTGTCAGTGATGCCATTCAACCATCTCATCCTCTGTCATCCCCTTCTCCTCCTGCCCTTCAATCTTTCCCAGCATCAGGGTCTTTTCAAATGAGTCAGCTCTTCCCATCAGGTGGCCAAAATATTGGAGTTTCAGTTTTAGCATTATTCTTTTCAATGAACACCCAGGACTGATCTCCTTTAGGATGGACTGGTTGGATCTCCTTGCAGTCCAAGGGACTCACAAGAGTCTTCTCCAACACCACACGTCAAAAGCATCGATTCTTCTGTGCTTAGCTTTCTTTATAGTCCGACTCTCACATCCATACATGACCACTGGAAAAACCATAGCCTTGAGTAGATGGACCTTTGTTGACAAAGTGATGTCTCTGCTTTTTAATATGCTGTCTAAGTTGGTCATAACTTTCCTTCCAAGGAGTAAGTGTCTTTTAATTTCATGGCTGCAATCACCATCTGCAGTGATTTTGGAGCCAGAAAAATAAAGTCTGACATCATGAAGTGATGGGACCAGATGTCATGATCTTAGTTTTCTGAATGTTGAGCTTTGAGCCTACTTTTTCACTCTCCTCTTTCACTTTCATCAAGAGGCTCTTTAGTTCTTCTTCACTTTCTGCCATAAGAGTGGTGTCATCTACATATATGAGGTTATTGATATTTCTCCTGGCAATTTTGAGTCCAGCTTGTGCTTCCTCCAGCCCAGCGTTTCTCATGATGTACTCTGCATAGAAGCAAGAGTTTCATTGAAATTATGAAAACAGATTGTAGTTTTAATGACAAATTTGGAAAACCTATGCACTGTCCAAAATGCAAACCCCTAGCCACATGCCATATTTGTACATAAGATTTAAATTAATTAAAATTAAACAAAATGTAAAATTCAGTCCTTTATTTTACTAGCCACATTTCTAAGGCTCAATATTTTCATGTTGTAAGTAGCTCTTGTATTGCACAGGGAAGATACAGAATATTTCCATCACTGCAGAAAATTCTCCTTGACAGCACTTTCTAGACTTTATCATGTTGATCATACTTCTTTCTCTTTTCAGATGTTAAAAATAAATTTTATCTTATCCAAAGCTTAAGCAATACAAAATATGACAGATATCCTACAGGAGACAAGCCCAACATCCTTAATTCACGGGGCAGAGAATTTCAGTGTGCTTCACATTAACCTATGTTTTAAGTACATAAAACATTCTCTACTTATTCTTTAAATTAAAATACATAGAATGTGCTTTATTCATTCTTAATATTTCTTACAATCGTTTTGATTTTGAGTGAGAATTATTTATCATATTAATGAAAATTTATAAATAACCAATTAAATATCTGAGACATCTACAGAAAATAAATGGTATTTTATCAATACAGAATTCACTACTCTTGACAAAAACCTAATACTAATCAGAATATGGATAATTTTACCTCATGATGCTTTATTTTCCAGACTGGAAAACTATTTACTAGTTTCCTTTAATACATGTGTGATTTCCATTTCTTGGGTCAGATTCAATAGTCATTACTCATATAAATAAGCAAGAATAAAAGTTTAAATCAGTTATGGTTCCAGGCATCATTTTTCCTATCCATTTTGATCATAGGCCAGTGAGTCATACTGATAGTAATAATGATTGTTTTCAAATAACTTAAATAATTTCTGATAGTGTAAGATAAATATAAAATGGAATATCTGCCATTTTAAGCTGAGAGTTTACATGACATTCATCACTTCTTCTTTAACTTTGTATTCTATATTGGAGTATAGCCAATTAACAATGTTGTGATAGTTTCAGGTGAATATCAGGGGTATGTATGCATTCTCACATTCTCCCACAAACTCGCCTCCATCCAAGCTGGCACATAATGTTGAGCAGATTCCTGTGCTATATAGTAGGTCTTTTTGGTTATCCACTTAAAGTACAGCAGGACATCCATTACTTAATATTAATCCTGTGTTTTAGCAGACAAGATAGATGATAAAATGACAATAAATGATATGTAAATATTTCCCATGTGCATCTGTGTTTAATGTAATTTCTCATGCAAAAAGAGCCTAATTGAGTAATTTTAAAACCAAATATTAGCAATAGGGGAAACATTTAACTTAAACTAAGATTAAAATATGTGTTTTTCATTAAATTATATTGATTTAAATAAAACCACTTTCATTTAAATCACTGATGTAACTCTCACTGTTTCATAATCTTGCTAATTATAGCAATCAAAAAGTGAAGTTCTGAGCCTGAGAAAATGATTATATCTCTTGTAAAACACATGAAATGCACATAATCTTGAGTTAAAAGCACTCTAATTTCCAACTGTGTGTTTAAAACAAAACAAAGTGCTGGCATGAAAGAATGGTTAACTATCAGAAGATTTATCAATGTAATTAACTGCATTAACGGATTGAAGCGAAAAAATTATGTTTAGCATTTCATAAGATGCAGGAAAAAAGGATTTCATATAATAGATATTCAATTATGATTTTAAAAATAAAATCTTTGTAAACAAGAAATAGAAGGAAATTGCCCTAACCTTATAAAGTATATTTAGCAGAAAATCTATGGTAAACTCCATAGTAAGTAGTAAAATTTTAGAAGCAGCCTTATCAAAATAAAGAGGGAGATAATTATGACTGTAAAGTCAAGTGAAATACATGTTGTACAATAAAACAAGACAAAGGGGAAAAAGCGTAAAAAAAATAATAAAAGGCAAAAACTTTGTATTCAGGCAATATAACTGAATGTAGAAAAAAATCAAAGACATTCATAAACTTTTGTTAATAAGATAACAAAAATGTTCTTGGATGCAAGACTGACTTTCAAGAATTAATAGCTTTTCAGTACACAAGTAGAAACTAATTAGAAAATATAATAGTAACAACAATCAAAAGAGACCTAGCAAAAGATGAGCAAGACTTTTGTTGAGAAAATTGTGCCTGTTACTGAAGGACATAAAAGAAGATCTGACTAAATGTCAAGATGCACTAAGTTCACTAATAGGGTGACTCTATATTGAAATTAAGTCTCCACTAACTCATATAGAAATGTAATGCAATAAAATAATCGCACAGGATTCTGTGCACAGCCAGGTAAATTGAGTCTAAAATTCATATGAAATTTCAAGAATTGACTAAACAATTTTGTATCAAATGAAAAAATTTGCTTTGCCAGACATCAAGATCTATGAAAAAAAGATTAATAAAGAAAAGAGCTATATTACTTATCAGGGCAAGGATAATGTAATGAGCAAGTCTGAAAGCCCAGAAAGTCCCACACATGTTCAGAAGGTATCTGGCACATGACTAAATTAATAACTGACCATCAATAATAGAAAAAGATAGGTATTCACCTCGTCACATATCAAAAATAGATTGCCAGTATATTAAAATTAACTTTTTGCAATGAATTTTTTTGCAAATTCTTTTTTGCAAAGAATATCTTAAACAAGACAGGAAGATCATAACCATAACAGAAAATATTTTGTACATTTCAGCTCAGTCACTCGGTCGTGTCTGACTCTTTGGACCCCATGGACTGTAGCATGACAGGCTTCCCTGTCCATCACCAACTCCCAGAGCTTACACAAACTCATGACCATCGAGTCAGTGATGCCATCCAACCATCTCATCCTCTGTCATCCCCTTCTCCTCCTGCCCTCAATCTTTCCCAGCATCAGGGTCTTTTCAAATGAGTCAGCTCTTCCCATCAGGTTGCCAAAGTATTGGAGTTTCAGCTTCAACATCAGTCCTTCCAATGAACACCCAGGACTGGTTGGATCTCCTTGCAGTCCAATGGGACTTTCAAGAGTCTTCTCCAACACTACAGTTCAAAACCATTAATTCTTCTGTGCTCAGTTTTCTTTATAGTCCAACTCTCACATCCATACATGACCACTGGAAAAACCATAACCTTGACTAGATAGACCTTTGTTGGCAAAGTAATGTCTCTGTTTTTTAATATGGTTGGTCGTAACTTTCTTCCAAAGGAGTAAGCATCTTTTAATTTCATGGCTGCAGTCACTGTCTGCAGTGATTTTAGCCCCCAAAAATAAAGTCTGTCACTGTCTCCATTGTTTCCCCATCTATTTCCCATGAAGTGATGGGACCGGATGCCATTTGTGTTTATCTGTTTTCAAATTTTAGTAAAAGTTATGTAAATATATTATAAGACAGACTGCAATATGGGGTAAGATATTACAATGTAATTTTTTATAAAGTTAAGTGCCTAGAATTCATATAAAGCTCTTCCAAATTATTTCATTGACAGCAATGACTGAATGGCCTGTAAATATACAAAAAGATGCTCAGTTTTGCCAGTAATCAGTGAAATGCACATTAGTACAGTAAAGTGCCATTTAATAACCATGAAATTGGCAGCTTTTAAGAAACTTTCCAATACCAAGTTTTGTCAAAGATTAAGGAAGAGAATGAGTTCAGCTATACTTCTTTGGAAATATAAATCAGTTAAAATCACTTTGGGGAGCAATTTAAAAATATCTAATAAAGTGAAAACATACATTAATCCAACAATTCTACTTCTAAGGATAAAGAAGTCTCTCAGTACGTAAAAATTCTCACTTATGCACATAAAGAGAAGTAAGGATAATTATTAAGATATTATTTATAATATTTAAAACTTAAAAACAACTTAGACATCCATCAATAGGAAAATAAATAAGCAAATTGTTGTATGTTTATACTAAGGAATACTGCTGAGCAGTAAAGCTATGGTTTGGCAATAAATTCCTGAGCATAACTACAATTCAGAAATTTATTTTTACATAAAATTGATTACATAAAATGATTTTTATGTAAAGTTTTTCAAAGTTTTAAGTTTCTTCAAGAAAGAGTTTTCAGATACTTTAACCAAAATGAAAGAAAAATGCTTGTATTCCTCCCATACTGTAGGAAATAGCAGGCTGGAACTCAGAGGCTCCCTCTTACAGAAAGTACATGCTTTCATATTCACATTGCTCCCCATTCTGCTGCTGCTGCTAAGTCACTTCAGTCGTGTCCAACTCTGCGACCCCAGAGATGGCAGCCCACCAGGCTCCCCCATCCCTGGGATTCTCCAGGCAAGAACACTGGAGTGGGTTGCCATTTCCTTCTCCAATGCATGAAAGTGAAAAGTGAAAGTGAAGTCGCTCAGTCATGTCCGACTCCTAGCGACCCCATGGACTGCAGTCTACCAGGCTCCTCTGTCCATGGGATTTTCCAGGCAAGAGTACCGGAGTGGGGTGCCATTGCCTTCTCCTTTCTACCCTTCTACAAAATAAAGGCCAAGTACCAGTTGTTCTTTTATATCATTTTAGTGGACTTTTTCTTATGATACACAAGTGTTTTTCTTTATGTGTCTCTATCAAAAATACATGGAGAAGTCTTTTGATATAAAGTTGTAAAATACAGAAGCTAACACATTTTTTGTAAACATTTAACACAAGTTATTAAATTACACAATTGTAAAATTGTTGAAAACATGGGTAGGGCCAATATATATATCTTAAGGAAATTGCTTATTTCTAAAGAAGGAAGGAGTGAATTTGATTAGAGTAGAATAAAACTTTACCTGAACATTTGATTAAATGCATTGATAGAAGATCAGCAAATCTAGCCAAACACTGACATTAGTTAAATCTATGTGCCTAGTTGCTCAGTCATGTCCGATTGTTTGCAACCCCATGGACTATAACATACCAGGCTCCTCTGCCCATGAGGATTCTCCCAGCAAGAATACTAGAATGGGTTGCCATGCCCTCCTCCAGGGGATCTTCCCAACCCAGCTATTGAAACCAGGTTTCCCACTTTGCAGGAGAGCAATTTCTTTACCATCTAGAAGCCCAGTTAAATCTAGATGGATATTTAGGTGTTCATGATATTATTCTTGTTTGTACCTTTTGAATTATTGAATTAGTGTGAAATGATTAAAAATAATTTAAAAAGCATTCTGTGCAAACAGAAAAATAGTAGAAAAATAAAGAGAAGGCTTTTTGAAAAGATCAATAAATAAATCTCTAGCAAGACTGTCAAAAGAGAGAGACAAAGGGAAAGAGAGAAAGAAGACTGAAATTATCAACATCTGGAAGGAAATAGAGAATATCACTACGGACCCTTCAGATATCAAAAAAAAAAAAAAAGAAGAAAATACTACGAACAAGTCTACATACATATGTTTGACAGCTTAGATAAAACTGATCAATTCTTTAAAAAACGCAAACAATAATGTATTCAATAAACAGCAGATTGCCTGAAAAGCCATGTCAGTATTAAGGAAACTGAATTTATAGTTTTATAATCCCCCCAAAGTAACACCAATTCTACACGATTACTTTCAAAAAATAGAATAGGAGGAAACATTTCCTAATTCATTTTATGAATCTTATCTAACCTATCTATACCAAAGGCAAATAAAGAGAGTACAACAACAGTAAAAAGAAAACCTTTGGAACAATATCTTTCATGATTAAGGGTATAAAATGTAAGGCTATAAAATCCCTACAAGATAACATAGGAAAAAAACTATATAATCTTAGGTATGGCAATGCCTTTTTAGATATAACACCAAAAACATGATCTATAAAAGAAATAATTGATAAATTGGATTTCATTAAAATAAAAATTTCTGTTCTATGAATGACTCCATCAAGAAAGTGAGTAGACAAGCCACAGATTAGGAGGAAATATTTGCAAAAAACCTGTCTGGTAAAGGATTGTTATTCAAAATACTCAAAGAACTCTTAAAACTCAACAACAAGAAAGCAAATGATCCAACTTAAAAAAAGGGCCAAAAACTTCATCAAAAGAGAAGTACAGAAGGCAAATAAACATGTGAAAAGATGTTCCTCATCAAATGTCATTGAGAAATGCAAATCAGAATGAGATAGCACTGCATACCTACTAGAATGGCCAAAAGCTGGAACACTGACACCACCAAATGCTGGTGGAGATGTGGAGCGAGTCAAACTGTCACACTTTGTTGGTGGAAATGCAAAATGGTATAGCCATTTTGGAAGACAGTTGGTCAGTTTCTTACAAAACTAAGCATACTCTTGCCATATGATCCAGCTACGACCTTTTCTGGTATTTATCCAAAGGAGTTGAAAATTTGTGTGCACAGAAAACCTGCACATGGATATTTATAGCAGCTTTATTCATATTTGGCAAAGTTGAAAACAACTAAGATGTCCTTCAGTAGGTGAATGTATAAATAAACTGTGGGACATCCTGACAATGGAGCATTACTCAGCACTCAAAGGAAGTAAGTATCAAGTCATGAAAGACATGGAGGGACCTTAAATGCATACTACTAAGTGCAAGAAGCTGATCTGAAAAGGCTATATACTGTGTAATTCCAGCTATATGACATTCTGGAAATGGCAAGACTATGAAAACAGTAAAGCCATCAGTGGTTCCTAAAGGTGAGGAGGAAAAACTGGAACACAGAAGATTTTATGGTAGTGAAAATACTCTGTAAGATACTATAATGGTAGATACATATCATTAGACATTTGTTTAAACCAATAGAATGTACACCACCAAGAGTGAACTATAGTATAAAGTAAAGACTTGAGGTAATAATGATGTGTCAAGATATTGTCATCAGTTGTAACAAATGTGCCATTCTGGTGAAGAACGTTGATAGTGAGGGAGGCCATGCATGTATGGAGCAAGAGGAAATATGGGAACTATGTATAGCTTTTTCTCAATTTTCCTGTGAATCTAAAACTGCCCTAAAAACTTTTCTTAAAAAACTTAGTAAAATGGGCAAGCATGGAATAAATATTTGAACTCAAACATATGCTAATCTACAGCAGCTCCTCCTTGCTTAACATTCAGTTGCAAACTCCTTGCCCTGGTCTGTCAGTGATACGAATCTGGCTCACTGCCCACTGATTTCCCCTACATCCAGTCTTTGTCCACTCCAACTGAGCTACGGATTCTGTTGCTGAGTCCAAGTTCAGACTGCTCACCACATGATACATTTTTTTTATTTTTTTTGTATATTCACTGGCACCTGCTTCTTTCATTCAGTTCAGTCTCTCAGTCATGTCCAGCTCTTTACGACCCATGGACTACAGCATGCCAGGCCTCCTTGTCCATCACCAACTCTTGGAGTTTACTCAAATTCATGTCCACTGAGTCGGTGATGCCATCTAACTATCTCATCCTCTGTTGTCTTTTTCTCCTCCTTCCTTCAATCTTTCCCAGCATCAGGGTCTTTTCCAATGAGTCAGTTTTTTGCATCAGGTGGCCAAAATATTGGAGTTTCAGCTTCAGCATCAGTCCTTCCAATGAATATTCAGGACTGATTTCCTTTAGGATGGACTGGTTGGATCTCCTTGCTGTCCAAGGGACTCTCAAGAGTCTTCTCCAACAACACAATTCAAAACCATCAGTTCTTCAGCACTCAGCTTTCTTTATAGTCCAACTCTCACATTCATACATGTCTACTGGAAAAACCATAGTTTTGACTAGATGCACCATTGTTAGCAAAGTAATGTCTCTGTTTTTTAATATGCTATCTAGGTTGGTCATAGCTTTTCTTCCAAGGAGTAAGCGTCTTTTAATTTCATGGCTGCAGTCATGATCTGCAGTGACTTTGGAGCCCCCAAAAATAAAGTCTCTCACTGTTTCCACTGTTTCCCCATCTATTTGCCATGAAGTGGTGGGACTGGATGCCTTGATCTTCGTTTTTTTAACGTTGAGCTTTAAGCCAGCTTTTTCACTCTTTTCTTTCACTTTCATCAAGAGGTCCTTTAGTTCTTCTTTGCTTTCAGCCATAAGGGTGGTGTCATCTGCATATCTGAGGTTATTGATATTTCTCCTGGCAATCCTGATTCCAGCTTAGAGTGCCTGGAGTAACAGGCAAATTTGGCCTTGGAGTACAGAATGAAGCAGGGCAAAGGCTAATAGAGTTTTGCCAAGAGAATGCAAAGGTCATAACAAACACCCCCTTCCAACAACACAAGAGACAGCTCTAAACATGGACATCACTAGATGGTCAACACCGAAATCAGATTGATTATATTCTTTGCAGCCAAAGATGGAAAAGCTCTATACAGTCAGCAAAAACAAGACTGGGAGCTGACTGTGGCTCAGATCATGAGCCACATGATTTGGCTCCCTATTGCCAAATTCAGACTTAAATTGAAGAAAACATGGAAAACCACTAGACCATTCAGTTATGACCTAAATCGAATCCCTTATGATTATACAGTGAAAGTGACAAATAGATTCAAGGGATTAGATATGATAGACAGAGTGCCTGAAGAACTATGGATGGAGGTTCGAGACCTTGCACAGGAGGCACGGATCAAGACCATCCCCAACAAAAAGAAATGCAAAAAGGTTATCTGAGGAGGCCTTACAAATAGCTGTGAAAAGAAGAGAAGCCAAAGGCAGAGGAGAAAAGGAAAGGTATACCCATTTGAATGCAGAGTTCCAAAAAATAGCAAGAAGAAATTAGAAAGCCTTCTTTAGTGATCAATGCAAAGAAATAGAGGAAAACAACAGAGTGGGGAAGACTAGAGATCTCTTCAAGGAAATTAGAGGTACCAAGGGAATATTTCATGCAAAGATGGGCTCAATAAAGTACAGAAATGGTATGGACCTAACAGAAGCAGAAGATATTAAGAAGAGGTGGCAAGAATACACAGAAGAACTGTACAAAAAAGATCTTCATGACCCAGATAATCATGATGGTGTGATCACTCACCTAGAGCCAGACATCCTGGAATGCTCACCACATGACAGCCAATAAATCAAGAGATGAAGTGTTGGCACAAGGAATAGCAACTTTATTCAGAAAGCTAGCAGAAAGATAAGATGGTGGACCAGGGTCCCAAAGAACCATCTTACTTGAATTAGAATCCAAGCTTCTTTAAATCAAAGGGAAAAGGTGAGGTTGGTTGTTGCACAATTTTTGGTGTCAGAAGCTTTTGTTCTTACAACAGGTCAGGTCAGGTCACAGATGTTCCTGTAAACGTCCAACACGACAAAAGTTTTTCTCTGTTCCGCAATTTTTTAAATCTCTATGTGAATGGAAAAGTGTTATGCCTTTAAAGGTCAGAGCCTTGAGAATGAGCTATCTTGAATATTTCAGACTATAGGCAATATTCTTTACCTGTAGCTAACGCAAGAGAATACAAAGGTTAAAGTAAAAGAAACAGATACAATATGGAGTCAGATTTGTTCTTCACTATTACAATCTCACAGTTCCTGCCTCTGTGCTTTTCCCAGTGGAACTTTTTCCACAAATGTCCTAGTTTCTCATCATCTCTACCTGGCAAGTGTTTGTCCATTCATTACCATTCTTCTCCTGGTTCTTTCTTTCTGAGGTGTTTCTCTTCTTATAACTAGAAATTGTCACCCTTTTCTCTAAAAACCTTCCCACTGCCACTGAAACTCTTCTAAGGCACCAAAAGAAGAGACACTCCCATATGTGCTATGTGGGTTTGTGTGTGTGTATGTGTGTGTGTGTGTGTTCAACTGATGTTAGTCTATTGTTTATCTCCAAGCAGATTTCCTGGCAGTGAGTAAGCAATAAACACATTTATTAAAGTAAGTAGCATTTTTAAAAAAATTGTTTAAAATTTGATTTTTTCCCCTGGAACATCATTTCCTAACAGAGGAATAACAATTTCTTGAACATTTTAAAGTGACTTAAATTATGGAAGAGATCCAACCAGTCCATTCTAAAGGAGATCAGCCCTGGGTGTTCTTTGGAAGGAATGATACTGAAGCTGAAACTCCAGTACTTTGGCCACCTCATGCGAAGAGTTGACTCCTTGGAAAAGACTCTGATGCTGGGAGGGATTGGGGACAGGAGGAGAAGGGGATGACAGAGGATGAGATGGCTGGATGGCATTACTGACTCGATGGATGTGAGTCTGGGTGAACTCCGGGAGTTGGTGATGGACAGGGAGGCCTGGCGTGCTGTGATTCATGGGGTCTCAAAAAGTCGGACACGACTGAGTGACTGAACTGAACTGAAATTATGGCATTGCAAATGGCATGGAAATGCTGCAGTATAAAAATAGTAGCCCATTTCATAAAACTGTAATGAACATAACAAAAGGAGGTAACCAGCTTTATCATTTGTATGTCACCTGAAATATTTGTGTAAAATTAAAACATTTGAGAAGTACTTAATTGCATGTTTGGAATGCTTATTGTCAGCAATGCTAAATATAACTTTTTTCTAGATAATAAAGGAAAATACAAATAAAATAGCTTCCTGTGACTACTAACCTAGAATGATTTTATGTGTCAGATAACAGGAAGTAAATTAGTATATCTGTTATCTGCATTATCTCTATATGACTGTTGCCATTCATATCAGCTACTTTGCTGTTTATTATGCAACTCTCTGTAAAGTAGATCAGAGAGTTTTTTATTTAAAGTAGATCAATTGTTTTATTAGAACAAAATGCATTGTGATATATGAGCTTTGCATAGAGTTAAGATTTAAATAAAAAGGTTTTTTTCACCTTATAGATACTGCAATTACCAGTCACTCAATATGAGTTATAATAATATTTAGATGTATTCAAGCATGTACATTACTGAGAAAAAATACTTATCTATTACATTTAATAATACAATATTCATCTAGGAAGTTACCGTCTTATATTCCTCATTAGTACTTTAATTTTATACGTTAACATAGGAGTATAAACATTATAATTGTGGATCCTTTTGGTCAGGATATTATAACATGCTATTTTTGGAGAAGAGTTCTTCAGGTTATATGGAAGGATTCAGAAGTGTTACCATCTGAAAATGCATCCTCAGTTCTGGGAGTTAAATGCCTAGTAAACAAGAAGTACCACTAGTCAGGATAATTGGTTTAACTTTAGTAAAATTTTACTTTACTGAGATGTCTTATTTACATTCAATGGTCTGTCTGAGTAAAATAATTGTTATTTTTTCAAAAACTGCACCAACTAAAACCAACATTAAGTTCTACCTTATTAACATCAACAGCAAAAGTGTTTCAGAATGACAGTGATGCTCTGAAACCTACCTTATTAGGCTTGAATCCTTCTCCTATTCAAATGCTTCATTCATTCATTCATGTAACAACTATTTATGTAACCCAGGTACTGTGATATAGAAAGGTACTAGTATTCAAGAAACTCAATCTAGTGGGGAAAATATATTTACAGAAAAATTATAATGAAAGTGGTATGTGCAATTCATTAAACCATTCAACAAAATTATACTGAATACTCCCTATGTATGCCTAGTAGTGAGTATTCAAAGAGCCTGAAGTAACATTACAAGCAAATAGTCACGATCATTTGTCTTTAGGGAACTTGTAGTGTAGAAAGGTCTTTAAAAAATAAATAGAAGACAAAATTGACAGTTATTGGTAGCTATTAATAACTAGGTTATATAATTGATCTGTGGCAGTTTAAAGTTGAAGAACACACAAACAACTGTTTTCAAGATTCTAACATGTGTTTGCTTATTTGATTGTTCATTTCTAGGTTCTGTTATAAGCACTTATTAATTCGTTGACTCTTCCATAACCCTACTGCTATTTATCCCTGTCTGTGAATGAGAAGGCAGGTAACTTCTGGTCACAGAGCTATTAAGTGTTAATATTATAACTCCACCCAGGCAATCTGGCTCATGGATTCATATTTCTAACCGCTCATATAGGCTGCCTTTCACAAGTCACATGTAGGTATGTTCCATGGTCTGTTGCCATGGAAAATAAAAAGGGAATGCTCTGGTGGGAAGATGTCAGTCTGAGAACATGCTATTGGTAGGTAGCTTGTTGGATGTGTCTTAAATTTAAGAAAAAGGGCCAGTCTAAAGATAGAGACTCAAGAATTGCCAATTTATAGAAATCAGTGAAAGCCTTGAAAGTAGGTGAGCCCACTTAGTGGTTGCCAATGCTGATCCACAGACCATTTCAGGTCCATGTTGAAAGCAGGTAAAGTAGAGAAATAAGGATTGCTGAGGGCTTTCATACCTGTGATGGTTATTACTATATGTTCACTGAGCTGAGGGAGGCCCAGATGGCTGATTAACTCTTGTTTCTGGGTTTGTCTATGAGAGTGTATCTGGAGAGATTCGCAGGTGGACTGGAGGCCTTAGTAAAGTAAATGTGCTGTGCTAAGTCACTTCAGTCATGTCCCACGCCTTGTGACCCTATGGACTGTAGCCCAACAAGCTCCTCTATCCATGGGATTCTCCAGGCAAGAACACCAGAATGGGTTGCCATGCCTTTCTCCAGGGAAACTTCCTGACCCAGGAATTGAACCTACATCTCTTATGTCTCCTGCATTGGCAGGTATGTTCTTTACCACTAGTGCACCTAGGAAAGCAAGTAAAGTAAATGACCCTTCCCAAAGCAGTTGGTTGTTTTTCAGGCGTTAAGTCATGTATGACTCTTTGTGACCCCGTGGACTGCAGCACGCCACTGTCCTCCACTATCTCCTGGAGTTTGCTCAAATTCAAGTCCATTGGGTCAGTGATGCCATCTATCTCATTCTCTGTTGTCCCCTTCTCATTTTGCTTTCAGTCTTTCCCAGCATTAGGGTCTTTTCCAGTGAGTCAGCTCTTCACATCAGGTGGCCAACATATTGGAGCTTCAGCTTCAACATCAGCCCTTCCAATGAATAGCCAGGGTTGATTTCCTTTAAGATTGACTGGTTTGATTTCCTTGCTGTCCAAAGGACTCCCAAGAGTCTTCTCTAGCACTAAGCCTCATAAATCCATTGAGGGTCTGAAAGAACAAAAATGCTAAAGAAAGTCAAATTCTCTCTCTGCCTGAATGCTTGAGCTAGAACATCAATCTCCTCCTGACACTGACACTTCTAGTTCTCAGGCCTTCTGACTCAGAGTGGCATCTATACCATCAGCTCTCTGGCTCTCAGGCCTTAGGATGACCACTGGCTTTCCTGGGCCTCCAGCTGGAGGCAGACACATCATGGGACTTCTCAGCCTCCTGAATCACATGAGGCAATAGCTTATATAAACCTCTTTCTAGATAGATAGAAAGATAGGTAGATGGATAGATGAATAGATATGGATATATAGGTATACCTCTTATGGTTCTATTTCTTTCAGTTCAGTTCAGTTCAGTCGCTCAGTCATGTCTGACTCTTTGCAACCCCATGAACTGCAACACCAGGCCTCCCTGTCCGTCACCAACTCCCAGAGTCCACCCAAACCCATGTCCATTGAGTCAGCAATGCCATCCAACCATCTCATCCTCTGTCATCCCCTTATCCTCCTGCCCTCAATCTTTCCCAGCATCAGGGTCTTTTCAAATGAGTCAGCTCTTCCCATCAGGTTGCCAAAGTATTGGAGTTTCAGCTTCAACATCAGTCCTTCCAAAGAACACCCAGGACTGATCTCCTTTAGGATGGACTGGTTGAATCTCCTTGCAGTCCAAGGGACTCTCAAGAGTCTTCTCCAACACCACAGTTCAAAAGCAACAATTCTTCGGCACTCAGCTTTCTTTATAGTCCAACTCTCACATCCATATATGACCATGGAAAAACCATAGCCTTGACTAGACGTACATTTTTGACAAAATAATGTCTCTGCTTTTTAATATGCTATCTAGGTTGGTCATAACTTTCCCTCCAAGGAGTAAGCATCTTTTAATTTCATGGCTGCAATCACCATCTGCAGTGATTTTGGAGCCCAGAAAAATAAAGTCAGCCACTGTTTCCATTGTTTCCCGATCTATTTCCCATGAAGTGATGGGACCAGATGCCATGATTTTCGTTTTCTGAATGTTGAGCTTTAGGCCAACTTTTTCACTCTCCTCTTTCACTTTCATCAAGAGGCTCTTTAGTTCCTCTTCACTTTCTGCCATAAGAGTGGTGTCATCTGCATATCTGAGGTTATTGATATTTCTCCTGGCAATCTTGATTCCAGTTTGTGCTTCTTCCAGCCCACCGTTTCCCATGATGTACTCTGCATATAAGTTAAATAAGCAGGGTGACAATATACAGCCTTGACGTACTCCTTTTCCTATTTGGAACCAGTCTGTTGTTCCATGTCCTGTTCTAACTGTTGCTTCCTGACCTCCATATAGGTTTCTGAAGAGGCAGGTCAGGTGGTCTGGTATTCACATCTCTTTCAGAATTTTCTGCAGTTTATTGTGATCCACACAGTCAAAGACTGTGGCATAGTCAATAAAGCAGAAATAGATGTTTTTCTGGAACGCTTTTGCTTTTTCAATGATCCATCGGATGTTGGCAATTTGATCTCTGGTTCCTCTGCCTTTTCTAAAACCAGCTTGAACATTTGGAAGTTCACGGTTCATGTATTGCTGAAGCCTGGCTTGGAGAATTTTGAGCATTACTTTACTAGCATGTGAGATGAGTGCAATTGTGTGGCAGTTTGAGCATTCTTTGGCATTGCCTTTCTTTGGGATTGGAATAAAAACTGATCTTTTCCAGTCCTGTGGCCACTGCTGAGTTTTCCAAATTTGCTGGCATATTGAGTGCAGCACTTTCACAGCATCATCTTTCAGATTTGAAATAGCTCAACTGGAATTCTATCACCTCCACTAGCTTTGTTCATAGTGATACTTCCTAAGGCCCACTTGACTTCACATTCCAGGATGTCTGGCTCCTGGTGAGTGATCACACCATTGTGATTATCTGGGTCATGAAGATCCTTTTTGTACAGTTCTTCTGTGTATTCTTGCCACGCCTTCTTAATATCCTCTGCATCTGTTAGGTCCATACCGTTTCTGTCCTTTATTGAGACCATCTTTGCATGAAATATTCCCTTGGTATCTCTAATTTTCTTGAAGAGATCTCTAGTCTTTCCCATTCTATTGTTTTCCTCTATTTCTTTGCACTGATCGCTGAGGAAGGCTTTCTTATCTCTCCTTGCTCTTCTTTGGAACTCTGCATTCAAATGGGTATGTCTTTCCTTTTCTCCTTTGCTTTTGCTTCCCTTCTTTTCACAGCTATCTGTAAGGGCTCCTCAGACAGCCATTTTTCTTTTTTGCATTTCCTTTTCTTGGGGATAGTCTTGATTCCTGTCTCCTGTACAATGTCACAAACCTCCATCCATAGTTCATCAGGCACTCTGTCTATCAGGTCTTGCCCCTTAAATCTATTTCTCACTTCCACTGTATAGTCATAAGGGATTTGATTTAGGTCATACCTGAATGGTCTAGTGGTTTTGCCCATTTTCTTCCATTTCAGTCTGAATTTGGCAATAATAGGGGACTGGAATTCAAAAGTAGGAAGTCAAGAAACACCTGGAGTAACAGGCAAATTTGGCCTTGGAGTACACAATGAAGCAGGGCAAAGATTAATAGAGTTTTGCCAAGAGAATACATTGGTCATAGCAAACATCCTCTTCCTACAACACAAGAATACTCTACACGTGGACATCACCAGATGGTCAACACTGAAATCAGATTGATTATATTCTTTGCAGCCCAAAATGGAGAAGCTCTATACAGTCAGGAAAAACAAGGCCGGGATCTGACTGTGTCTCAGATCATGAACTCCTTATTGCCAAATTCTGTTTCTCTAGCAAGCTCTAATACAGTGCCCAGAAGCTACTGTACTTTTCCCTTTACATAATTATACTCAACTGAGAATGCACACAAACAGAAATTATAACCTAGCTAAGTCCTGAAGTCAAATGGAACCCATTGCTCACTCTTCACATTTAAAACCTGGAATCCAACAGAGGAAGTAATTATTTTGGAGGGGACCCTGTCTTACCCACCTAGGTATAAGCTAAGCTCCTAGGAGGAAATGGCTGTTCAAATTGATTACCATGTAGCAGGTCTAGAGAAAGACCTGTTCAGCCCAGGAAAGACTTATAATGATCATATTAACAAAGTATCTAATATATTTGAACATACCGAGTGATATTTACATACCCGGTTACAACTTAGAGGTACATTATTAATAGGACACGGAAAATTAAGTAAATAAAATAAATGCAATTATTAATCTCATAGAAAATACAGTTGTCACACAGCAAAAGTAATCATAGTATATTACATGGTCCAGTTTTAAAGATGCAATAATGTAAATAATGCATGTTTTATGATCAAAATTATTATACAACCATATTGATGGATGTGGTTAGAAAATGTATTAAAGAGGGAAGAGTTATGGGACAGAAGGGTAAAAGCACTACATTTTTATATTCCAAATTGTCAAGTCAGTAGACAATACCTAAAACTCAAAAAGCAAGAACTGATAAATAAAGCAAGAGCAATAAATAAAAGTTCTATTTTATTTAGAACTATAAAGATAAACATCAAATAATAATTTAAGAACTGAGTGTGGTGGTTTCTAGTAAGGAAGGAAGAAGTCTCAGGGACTACTGTTTTTCATAACATAATCTACAGTGTTAGTAAATCCCACTTAATTTTATCTATGTAGCTTTTATTTTAAAGTTAAATGATACATAAACTTGAAGAAGGAAAGAACAATGAAAGCCATAGACACAAGAATTTGTATGGACAAATATCAAAATAGTAAGCTCCTGGAAGATATGGTTGAAAAATTCCATCAGAAACATAAGTTTTAATATCTAGCAAATAGGAGTTTTCATAGAAGAGGGAAAAAAATAAAGATTAAAAAAGATTGAATGGATATTCTTAGGATGACAAAAATAATGGATAACAAGTATCCTGTACCTGACTCATTATAGTAAAATTCAAGATTATCAAAGACAAAGAAGAATACTAAAAGCTTCCAAAGATAAAGAGCAGATTACTCATCAAGAGAAGAATGTTAATCATATTGACATCTGACTCCCCAACAAAACCCTTGGAAATAAGACAATGGAGGAATAATTTCAAAATACGGAAGAAAAAGAACTCTGATTTTAGAATGTGATATCTTCCTAGACTGTCATTTAAATGTAAAAGTAAAATTAAGACATTCTCATGCATTCAAGGCATCAGAGGTTTTATATAACAATGTTCCTCTAAAAACACTCTTTGAAGGAGCTGACAATGAAAAACGGAGTACTAATAGAAATATGAAAATACTTGGTGAACAGATAACTTAGTAACTTTATTGTGGTATAAGATAGCAAGGACCAATATTAAAAAAAAAAATAGAAGTCAGAAAAAGGAAATCCATTTCAACACAAAACTGAATATCTAGAAAGTATATTCTATCAACACAATAGCAAACCAAAGGAGTAGAGAGGGGAAGAAGTAAAAAATATTTATCTTGTGTGAAAGAATATATAGATATTGATATATTCATAAAATTGACGAGAAAAGTTAACCTTACTTGTGCCTTAGAATGTTAGTGACAATGGAAAATGAGGAAAAAAATTGTATATTGCATTTTAATCAATGAAAAATTTGGCTTACCTAATGCAAAACAAGAAAGAATGAAAAATAAATTTACAGGAAAGAGAAAATATAAGAGAATTTTTAAAGTTTCAATATAGAAACAAGTATTTGTTGTTGTTGATGCTGTTCAGTTGCTCAGTCATGTCTGACTCTTTGCAACCTTATGGACTGCAACACACCAGGATTTCCTGTCCTTCACTATCTTCCAGAGTTTGCTCCGATTCATGTCCATTGAGTCAGTGATGCCATCCAACCGTCTCATCCTCTGTTGCCCCCTTCTCCTCCTGTCCTCAGTCTTAACTAGCATCACGGTCTTTCCCAATTAGTCAGCTCTTCACATCAGGTGGCTGAAGTATTGGAGTTTCAGCTTCAGTATCAGTCCTTCTAATGAATATTCAGGGTTAACTTCCTTTAGGATTGACTGGTTTGATTTCCTTGCTGTACAAGGGACTCTCAAGAGTTCTCCAGCACCACAATTCGAAACCATCAATTCATTGGTGCTCAGCTCTTACATCCATACATGACTCATATTATGGCCCATCTCTCACATCTGTATATGACTAGTGGAAATACCAGGGCTTTGACTATATGGACCTTTGTCAACAAAGTGATGTCTCTGCTCTTTAACATGCTGTCTAGGTTTGTCATTCCAAGAAACAAGTATAATAACTATAAATTGAACTCTCCAATAAAAAGAGACCATCAGATAAGATTTTTTTTTTTTAGCGACTAAACAATAGCAAGCCTTTTTTATTTTTTTTTCCGTTTCTTATATGATATTATACATGTTTCAATGCCATTCTCCCAAATCATCCCACCTTCTCCCCCTCCCACAGAGTCCAAAAGACTGTTCTATATATCTGTGTCTCTTTTGCTGTCTCGCATACAGGGTTATCATTACCATCTTTCTAAATTCCATATATATACATTTGGTTCAGTTCAGTTCAGTTGCTCAGTCGTGTCCGACTCTTTGTGACCCCATGAATGGCAGCATGCCAGGCCTCCCTGTCCATCACCAACTCCAGGAGTTCACTCAGACTCATGCCCATCGAGTCAGTGATGCCATCCAGCCATCTCATCCTCTGTCGTCCCCTTCTCCTCTTGCCCCCAATCCCTCCCAGCATCAGAGTCTTTTCCAATGACTCAGCTCTTCGCATGAGTGGCCGAAGTACTGGAGTTTCAGCTTTAGCATCATTCCTTCCAAAGAAATCCCAGGGCTGATCTCCTTCAGAATGGACTGGTTGGATCTCCTTGCAGTCCAAGGGACTCTCAAGAGTCTTCTCCAACACCACAGTTCAAAAGCATCATTTATTTGGCGCTCAGCCTTCTTCACAGTCCAACTCTCACATCCATACATGACCACTAGAAAAACCATAGCTTTGATTAGACAGACCTCTGTTGGCAAAGTAATGCTCTTGCTTTTGAATATGCTATCTAGGTTGGTCATAACTTTCCTTCCAAGGAGTAAGTGTCTTTTAATTTCATGGCTGTAGTCACCATCTGCAGTGATTTTGGAGCCCCCAAAAATAAAGTCTGACACTGTTTCCACTGTTTCCCCATCTATTTGCCATGAAGTGATGGGACCAGATGCCATGATCTTCGTTTTCTGAATGTTGAGTTTTAAGCCAACTTTTTCACTCTCCACTTTCACTTTCATCAAGAGGCTTTTTAGTTCCTCTTCACTTTCTGCCATAAGGGTAGTGTCATCTGCATATCTGAGGTTATTGATATTTCTCCCAGCAGTCTTGATTCCAGCTTGTGCTTCTTCCAGCCCAGCGTTTCTCATGAGGTTTTCTTCCTATAAGTTAAATAAGCAGGGTGACAATATACAGCCTTGATGTACTCCTTTTCCTATTGTGTTAGTATACTGTATTGGTGTTTTTCTTTCTGGCTTACTTCATTCTGTATAATAGGCTCCAGTTTCATCCACCTCATTAGAATTGATTCATATGCATCCTTTTTAATGGCTGAGTAATATTTCATTGTGTATATGTACCCCAGCTTTCTTATCCATTCATCTGCTGATGGACATCTAGGTTGCTTCCATGTCCTGGCTATTATAAACAGTGCTGTGATGAACACTGGGGTACACGTGTCTCTTTCAATTCTGGTTTCCTCGGTATGTATGCCCAGCAGTGGAATTGCTAGGTCATAAGGCAGTTATATTTCCAGTTTTCTAAGGAATCTCCACACTGTTCTCCATAGTGCCTGTACTAGTTTGCATTCCCACCAACAGTGTAAGAGGGTTCCCTTTTCTCCACACCCTTTCCAGCATTTATTGCTTGTAGACTTTTGGATTGCAGCCATTCTGACTGGCGTGAAATGGTACCTCATTGTGGTTTTGATTTGCATTTCTCTGATAAGGAGTGATGTTGAGCATCTTTTCATGTGTTTGTTAACCATCTGTATGTCTTCTTTGGAGAAATGTCTATTTAGTTCTTTGGCCCGTTTTTTGATTGGGTCATTTATTTTTCTGGAATTGAGCTGCAGGAGTTGCTTGTATATTTTTGAGATTAGTTGTTTGTCAGTTGCTTCATTTGCTATTATTTTCTCCCATTCTGAAAGCTGTCTTTTCACCTTGCTTATAGTTTCCTTTGTTGTGCAGAAGCTTTTAATTTTAATTAGGTCCCATTTGTTTATTTTTGCTTTTATTTCCAATATTCTGGGAGGTGGGTCATAGAGGATCCTGCTGTGATGTATGTCAGAGAGTGTTTTGCCTATGTTCTCCTCTAGGAGTTTTATAGTTTCCGGTCTTACATTTAGATCTTTAATCCATTTTGAGTTTATTTTTGTGTATGGTGTTAGAAAATGTTCTGCTGCTGCTAAGTCGCTTCAGTCGTGTCCGACTCTGTGCGACCCATAGACGGCAGCCCACTAGGCTCCTCTGTCCCTGGGATTCTCCAGGCAAGAATACTGGAGTGGGTTGCCATTTCCTTCTCCGATACATGAAAGTGAAAAGTGAAAGTGAAGTCGCTCAGTCGTGTCCGACTCTTCGTGACCCCATGGACTGCAGCCTACCAGGCTCCCCCGTCCATGGGATTTTCCAGGCAAGAGTACTGGAGTGGGGTGCCATTGCCTTCTCTGAGAAAGTGTTCTAGTTTCATTCTTTTACAAGTGGTTGACCAGTTTTCCCAGCACCACTTGTTAAAGAGATTGTCTTTTCTCCATTGTATATTCTTGCCTCCTTTGTCAAAGATAAGGTGGTGTCCAAAGGTGTGTGGATTTATCTCTGGGCTTTCTAGTTTGTTCCATTGATCTATATTTCTGTCTTTGTGCCAGTACCATACTGTCTTGATGACTGTGGCTTTGTAGTAGAGCCTGAAATCAGGCAGGTTGATTCCTCCAGTTCCATTCTTCTTTCTCAAGATTGCTTTGGCTATTTGAGGTTTTTTGTATTTCCATACAAATTGTGAGATTATTTGTTCTAGCTCTGTTAAAAATACCGTTGGTAGCTTGATAGGGATTGCATTGAATCTATAGATTGCTTTGGGTAGTATATTCATTTTGGGTAGTATACTCAATACTATATTGAGTCTTCAGATCCATGAACATGGTATACTTCTCCATCTATTAGTGTTCTCTTTGATTTCTTTCACCAGTGTTTTATAGTTTTCTATATATAGGTCTTTAGTTTCTTTAGGTAGATATATTCCTAAGTATTTTATTCTTTTCATTGCAATGGTGAATGGAATTATTTCCTTAATTTCTCTTTCTATTTTCTCATTATTAGTGTATAGGAATGCAAGGAATTTCTGTGTGTTGATTTTATATCCTGAAACTACTATATTCATTGCATAGAAACAAATAAAAATGAAAACACAACTACCCAAAACCTATGGGACACTGTAAAAGCAGGGCTAAGGGGAAAGTTCATAGCAATACAGGCATACCTCAAGAAACAAGAAAAAAGTCAAATAAATAACCTAACTCTACACCTAAAGCAACTAGAAAAGGAAGAAATGAAGAACTCCAGGGTTAGTAGAAGGAAAGAAATCTTAAAAATTAGGGCAGAAATAAATGCAAAAGAAACAAAAGAGACCATAGCAAAAATCAACAAAGCCAAAAGCTGGTTCTTTGAAAGGATAAATAAAATTGACAAACCGTTAGCCAGACTCATCAAGAAACAAAGGGAGAAAAATCAAATCAATAAAATTAGAAATGACAGTGGAGAGATCACAACAGACAACACAGAAATACAAAGGATCATAAGAGACTACTATCAGCAATTATATGCCAATAAAATGGACAACTTGGAAGAAATGGACAAATTCTTAGAAAAGTACAACTTTCCAAAACTGGACCAGGAAGAAATAGAAAATCTTAACAGACCCATCACAAGCACGGAAATTGAAACTGTAATCAAAAATCTTCCAGCAAACAAAAGCCCAGGTCCAGATGGCTTCACAGCTGAATTCTACCAAAAATTTAGAGAAGAGCTAACACCTATCCTACTCAAACTCTTCCAGAAAATTGCAGAGGAAGGTAAACTTCCAAACTCATTCTATGAGGCCACCATCACCCTCATACCAAAACCTGACAAAGATCCCACAAAAAAAGAAAACTACAGGCCAATATCACTGATGAACATAGATGCAAAAATCCTTAACAAATTTTTAGCAATCAGAATCCAACAACACATTAAAAAGATCATACACCATGACCAAGTGGGCTTTATCCCAAGGATACAAGGATTCTTCAATATCTGCAAATCAATCAATGCAATACATCACATTAACAAATTGAAAAATAAAAGCCATATGATTATCTCAATAGATGCAGAGAAAGCCTTTGACGAAATTCAACATCCATTTATAATAAAAACTCTCCAGAAAGCAGGAATAGAAGGAACATACCTCAACATAATAAAAGCTATATATGACAACCCACAGCAAACATTATTCTCAATGGTGAAAAATTGAAAGCATTTCCCCTAAAGTCAGGAACAAAACAAGGGTGCCCACTGTCACCACTACTATTCAACATAGTTTTGGAAGTTTTGGCCACAGCAATCAGAGCAGAAAAAGAAATAAAAGGAATCCAAATTGGAAAAGAAGAAGTAAACTCTCACTGTTTGCAGATGACATGATCCTCTACATAGAAAACCCTAAAGACTCCACCAGAAAATTACTAGAGCTAGTCAATGAATATAGTAAAGTTGCAGGATATAAAATCAACACTCAGATTAGATTTTAAAAGCAGCATCCAGCAATATGGTGTTTCCCAGGTGACCTACTGGTAAAGTATCTGCCTGCCAAAGCAAGAGACTTAGGAGACTCAGGTTCCATCCCTGGGTTGAGAATATCTCCTGGAGTAGGAAATGGCTACTAACTCCAGTATTCTTGCCTATAAAATTCCATGGAATAGGGGAGCCTGGCAGACTACACAGTCCATGTGGTCATAAAGAGTCGGACATGACTGAGCAACTAAACACACAAGCACACATCCAGCAATACCTTGTCAGAGTAATGCAAGATACACTTACAAATTCTATGGCACTTTTTACAAACAGTGAAAAGAAGATATACCATTCTCAATAACAGCCAATACTCTATAGTACAGAGGAATTAAAGAACTTAGAAGACCCCTTGAAGAAAACTGTGAAACTCAATGGAAAGTCATAAAATTCTAAGTGAAAAGATACTCTGTTCTTGTGTAAGGGATGACAATATTATTAAAATGTCTTTTCTCCACAAACAATGTGTACAAATAGTGCAATGACTATTAAAAACTAGCTGTGGCTTTCCTGGTGGTCCAGTCGTTAAAAATCTGCCCTGACTGCAAGGTATACCAGTTCGATCCCTGGTCTGGGAAGGTCTCACATGCCAAGAGGCAACTAAGCCCAGTACCACAACTACTGAGCCTGTGCCCTGGAGCCTGTGAGCCACAACTACTGAATTCCACACCCCTAGAGCCTGTGCTGTGCAGTAAAAGAAGCCACTGCACGGAGCCCTGCACCATAACTAGAGAGTACCCCCAGCCCACCACAACTAGAGAAAGCCTGCATGCAGCAAGAAGACCCAGTGCAGCCAAAAATAATAAGTATTAAACAAAATCTAGCTAAACTTTTTCAGAAGGATACAACATGTCTACTAGAAAACCAAAATAACAGATTACAGATCAGTTAATAACTATGTTAACTTTTTTAAAAAGTCTGCAAAACTGGGAAGGGAGAATTGGTATCTAGGCTACCAACATTCAAGCACCCTAAAGGTCTTAAGGAGAGAACAGAAGCATAATCTTTAAGTAAAAGCATATATTTTATGAGTTTGAATGGACCAAAATAAGAACATTTCTTTAAAAGAAGAATATCCCTGAGACTTTGCCTCTGGTCTAAGCTTCCAATGCGAGAGGCATGGGTTTGATCCCTGGTAAGGGAACTAAGATCCCACATGCTGCATGGCCTATCCTAGGCAAAGCTAAGGGACAATGGCACTACAGGAGAACTCTGCAAGACTTAAAACTGACAAACGAATAATAAATGGTGGGGGTTAGGTAGAATTACTTTAGGAAAATTAAAACGAGAGGAGAAACTCTAATTTGATAAATAGGTGTTTAGGAAAGGGGGAAACACAAATGTTAAATAATTATAGGAAGAAATATTCAATTTCATTTGTAATGAGACTAAAGTAAAACAAAAATAGACTGCATTTAAAACCTCAAGAGATTGGAAAAAATTAGATAGTGGACAAGGATATGCAGAAACAGAAGCCATCATGGTTCAACAGGTTGGTGTTTCACTGAGTAGTGTACCTTTCCTGGAGAACACTGTGGCCGTTCTTAGTAATATTAAGGAAAAGTACACCCTACACCCGAGCAATCCCTCTACTGGCATTTCTTCTCCAGAGAAATTCTCAACTAGGGAACATGTCAGAGTATGCATCTTGCAGGGGGAGTTGAGGGCATCTAGCTGTCCCTCACTGAGGGGGAATGGGCAGGATAAGAGGGTGGTTCCTACTATGGAATATTATTCAGCATTAGAAACAATAAGCTTCTTAAGATGTTCCCTAAGAACAAAGATATTACTACATTATCTTGAAAACATAGTATAGAAAAGAGTGAAAACCAAAATGGGATCTATGATGTGATATTAACTTTAGATAAATTTAAAATATATGCAAAATTTTACCATATATTGTATATATTAAAGTCATTGCCAATACAGGGAAGAGCAATTGAAGGATAATAGCATGAGAAGACATATGCTAACAAAACAAGAGAAGGGCCTTTTGGGACAATGTTGATGCTAGGCCATGAACTGAAAAGACCAACTCCACACTCTTTAGCTGAGTAGGAAGAAAGGGGAAGAAGGAGGGAGGAAAAGGTAGAAAAGAAAAAAAAAATTAAAATACAGACCTTTAAATATCTATTATTTTTAATTAAGTTAGTCTGATTATTCGGAGAAGGAAATGGTGACCCACTCCAGTACTCTTGCCTGGAAAATCCCATGGACAGAGGAGCCTGGTAGGCTGCAGTCCATGGGGTTGCTAAGAGTCAGACACGACTGAGTGACTTAACTCTCACTTTTCACTTTCATGCATTGGAGAAGGAAATGGCAACCCACTCCCATATTCTTGCCTGGAGAATCCCAGGGACGCTTGGTGGGCTGCCGTCTATGGGGTTGCATAGAGTTGAACACGACTGAAGTGACTTAGCAGCAGCAGCAGCAGTCTGATTATTATCAGTTTATGACATAACTTGTGCATAAATTTGTTTTCTCTCCTAAATTGATGGAGTTCCTAGAATACTCAAATTCTTGCCATATTACTGTCATTCTATATTTTGCCATTTTGATCCATAGGAGGGGGCAAAAACCGTTCAACAGACTGTGGGTATTTCCCTGACAGGTGCCAGGACTCAGGGGCTGCCAGGCATGTGAAGTCCAAAAATCTTGAAGTAAATGTTTTGAGAATTTCCCTAAACAATGAGTCTTTGGACTAATTTAAGTGATAGACTCTCAGATCTTTGGGTATATGACCATGCTTCAATCTTACTACTAAGCAAGGCAATAGTTTCCTAAAATATGCTTTTGTGCAAAACCTTAATTCTTTTTTAAAAATTAATTTATTTTTAATTGAAGGATAATTGCTTTATAGAATTTTGCTGTTTTCTGTCAAATCTCAACATGATCAGCCATAGGTATACTTAATTCCTCCATGAGACTATTTTGTTGGATTCCAGTAGCATAAAATGTTGCCAGTGTCACCCTTGAGAGGATAAACTGAATTCAGTTATCATTGTTTCAGGGAATGCTTTGATGATGGAAATTTTAGATTCCAAAGTAAGTGGTATGACTTCATGAAGGGATTTCCAGTCTCGGACAAGCGCTGAGACAGGGGAATTCCAGAAAGCCATGGAAATTTTTGAAAGTGACAGTAAGTAAGCAGTCAAGTGAACACTGACAAAGGTGATAAATGCAGTGAGAAGACAGGAAAAGATAAGCATTAGGAAGTAACAACAACAACAAAAAATAGAATTGGGGAGTGGAAAACCAATAAAATATTTGCTTAGGTAAATGTTGTACCCATTCATCCAACAACATATATTTATTGCCCACTCTGACTGGGCTAACAGCTGTGAATAAAACACTACCTCAGAATTAACACTCTAGAGAGGAAGACAAGTTAAAAAATATTGAAGATCCAATATGTTAAGCACTGTAATAAGGGTATAAAAATGCTGTGGGAAGACAATGGAGAGAGTAATTAATTCTCACCACAATGATTAAGAACAGATCCACAGGATGGCATTTGACTCCCGATCAAAGATGAGCAAAGATTATTTGAAGATGATCACTGAGTAAATAATATATTCTTATAAATATTAGCCTTTTATACTTACTAAAGATTCCTTATTCTAGAGTAATCTCTGACTGATATGAATATGAAAATTATTTAAAAAAACAATTATTGTGAGCTAACTTCACTTCACTTTTTCTGATTCTTTTGATGGAAACCCAATTTTGAAAGATGACTTTCCTTCATATAATTCTTTTCAAGATGTTTGACCAAATTTCCCTGTATTGGCCTAAAAAAACAAACAAACTCACTTCTCTTTTAAAGATCAAAAAATATATTTTTTCAAAAATAATATTAGCTGTATTTAAATTTAACAACTCCTAGGGCATGACTCCAATCAATCCAGCATAATTTTAATTAATGCAGTTTGAATGTAAAATTCATAGTATCATAGTATTATCTCAGTTAAGCTTTGAAGATAATAGAACAAGTGATCAAACTACTAAAAGATAAAGAAGTCACTGCCTAGCACAGTGACTGGCAGGCCATAAATGCTTTCTGATTAAATATATAAACTAGAATATATCAACATGAACAATTTAATCATTTTAAATGAATTTACTATACTAATTGAGAATAAAATTGATCAAACTACTTACTGAAATGAACTGATCATTTGTCTGGGTAACTCAAATAACTAGTCAGATCCTGTAGTCAAAACAATTTTCTATGTAGATGAAGATTTAGTCTCTATTTCCATGTAGAAAATAAACACTGACAATAATGAACATTAATGGAGTCTTCCCATGCAGGAAGGAGAAAAGCTCAAATCCTTTCTGAAAACCAGCACTTTGGTTCTCTAGTCCTCATCAGTTCTCTGCTGTTTTAAAAACCATGTACTTTACATCATCCAACTTAGAGGTAAATAAAGTAGTAAGTAATATGCTAAATTTTCTCCATGATAAGAGCAAAACAAAAGAAACACACAGGAGTTCTCGGGAAAATAAAACTAATAGAGAACAGAAAATATAGGATGGCGTAAAGGTGTATGAGGATGGTGTAAATGCTGGAATCTTTCTTTGTATAACTCAATGCCCGTTTTCACTACAAAAGCAGATATTATGACAATTTCAGAACTCCCTTTGAAATCAAAGCCTAAAAGCTTCAACTTGAGCTTAAAATTTTGTTGTTTCAAGTTCCTTTTAGAAACAGAAAATTGCGTCCTGAGCTGTTACTTGTTTCCAAACTGTATTTCAGTTTCCCAGAAAACAAAGGAAAAAGGGGGGAGAAATTTCATTCTCCAGAAACCATGGCAATATGAACAGTTTGATGTTGCTGTTATTTACAATGAAAGACTGTTTAAGAGATACACAAGCATGGAGAGGACACTGAGAAGTGAAAGTCACCTGTCAGGAGATGGTCTTAATATCATCCTCATACAAAACAGCTCCTTCAGAACACAGAAATATAATAATATGCATGTTTGGTGACATGGACCAGAGCTCTATCTGAACTTGAGTAGTAGAGTTTTATTTTATCAATCATCTCAAACTGTCTGAATGTATTGAAATTTTAGAAATGGATTTGTAACAAATATTTCTGTGTCTATTTTGTTTGATCATGAAACTGAAGGACTGGAGAGGAAATGAGTAGAATTTTTATTCTTTGTTCTGTCTAGAATCAGATATATGACCCACACAAAGCAGGTCAGCCAGATTTCTGCAATGCTGTGTTAGCTGCCTTCCCACAGATGTAGGTTAATGATTGTAAGGTTCTTGGTGCAAGCAACAGAGCCAACCAGCTGTCAGGAGTGAAAAGGAATTATTAGAAAAAGATAAATCCTGCAAATTGGAGGGAGGTTGTTCTGGACAACATGTGAGACCCAGAGGGATTCTAGAAGTTAGGTGGCATGGATTTTCACTGCACACCAAATGTGCACACAACATTTGGACACTCGTTGCCATGGCTCAGCACAGCTTCATTCAAAGCCCTAAAACGTTCAGTTCTGTCTGCTGAGAGATGGGGAAAGAAAGAAATTGTCCTATTCAGCCTCCATAGCAGAAACAGGACACCAATCCCACTGATACTACACCCACTGTAGTCTTCCTACAGATGCAGAAACAAACAAAAAAAAAGATAGTAAGAGAAAAAGATAGATAGCATTCTCGTTTCCTCTTCTTCTCTAAGAATATAAAAGATGACAATAAGAGCAAGAGATAGAAACGCTTCCTGTTTTGACATGTCTAATTATTAATACTGTCCAAGCCCTGGACCCAGTATGCATTTTAAAGACTAATTTAAATGACTGCACTGCACTGGAATGTCTTAGATGAAAGACAGTTTCAAAACATCATTTCAGTCAACTGAAATTTCAATGAAAACTCAAGCATAATCTGTTTACACACATTTTATAAATGACATGACACTAAACTGCTGGATAAAACGTGAAAGAAGCAATAAACTAACAGATGTTGAGTTAACATGGTATCTATATTTTTGGCAAAGTACAGAATGACTTTGAATATGATACCTTATCTTAGGGAAAATCATTTTCTTTGAAATAAATCTCTGATTTGTAGACACAAAAGAATGCAACATGAAGAGGTTAAATTCACAGGCCAAATGCATTATAATAAATAACATAGCCATCAAAATTGCTTTATGACAGGTAAAATAAAACAAAAATCTAGTACAGCTGGAACCCTCTGCAATTAGTCCAAAAGGAAATCAACCCATAAAAATTTTCAGACTTTTTTTTTTTCCTCATTCCTCCTGAAGAGTGGGTTAGATGCCTAAGCTTGAAAATCTCAGCCCAGAATATAAAATCCAATCCATCTTCCACATAGGAAGCAAAGTGAACTTTCTAAGACACAAATTGGAACGTGTCCTTTCTAGTTCTTAAACTTGCCAGTGTCTTATGTCATTTAGAACATAACTCAGCACACCAGAGCCTGCAGTGCCTTCTGCCTTCTGCCCTCGAAACCTCACCTGCAGCCGGTTCTCCCCTTGTCTTCTGTCTCCTGCGCTCACTGACAATTCAGGTTCTTGAGCCAGCCCAGGCTCTTTCCCACCTCAGGATCTTTGCCCACCCTGTTGTCTTTGTTTTGTGTCCTTGCCTTTTCCTCCCTTCCCTCCTCATGGCTAGTTATTTCCCAACCATCAAATCTCAGTCTAAATGAGTACTGTATCCCCTCATTATTTAGCAAAACGTAAAACCTTTATTTATTTAATGTCTAGCATCCACACAGGACTATACACATTTTGAGGGTACCGGACAAGTCCCACCCCACCCCAATGCTACCCTGCACATTTCACAGTATCTGACATGTAGCAAATACTCAATTAATACTGGTTGTACAAATTAATGAGTGTTGAATAAATATATGATTATATCATTTTCAACTTTTCAGAAAGGTCAAGAATATTTTATATGAAATATTTTGTTGTCTCATTCACATAAATTCCTTTTCAACAGATAAGACAAAAGTATGAATTATCAAGTTCACAAGGCAAACTAGTCCGCTGCAGTTTCAGAGTAAGGAGATATCCTATAATTAAGACAGAACTCTTAATGATATGGTTGCTAAGAGAGGAGCCCAAGAAGATCTGCTGATTGGGTTGGAATCCAGGCTAACCTGTGTATTAACCATAGGACCTTAAATAAGCTTCTGAAACTCAACTTCCTCATCTGAAAAATGGGAAAAATAATCCCCTCATTGGGTTGAGGTTAGGATTAAATAAAACACCATAAAAGAAGCATTTGAAATAACACTTGATATATCGTGAGGAATTATATCCAAGTAAAACCTCCAAGTTCAGTGGACCTTAGTATACTGAAAATTGTAACATTTTTCATAATCATTAGACCTCGACCCTTCCTAGCTACTTGCCTAGTTGCCATAAGTGATGAAAATCATTTTAGAGTTTGTGTTGCACTATCTTTCTAACCTCATGCCCAAAAAGCTCTGGTTATAGGGAACGTCATCAGTTACTTGGGAGTATTTGCCTTAGCCAGTTATTCTGATCTGTTTCCAACTTTAACATATTTTGGTTATTTCAAATGTTGGCGTCAACATTTTTTAAAAGAAATTAAACCTTACCCGCACCTGGCATTATTTATTACTACAAATTATTTGAATCTTATCCAACTTCAAGCCCCCATCTGTAAAAAGCGCTGGCAAACAGAGAAAAAAACATATTAAATTATTACTTGTTATAATATACTTTCTCTTCCTCCCAAGCTCTCATCCCCATGACCCATAGAATAATTTCAAAGTTATGTGGAACATAGTATCAATCTAATTATCACCTACTCATTGCTATCAAATGGTTTTCAGGAAAGAACAATAGTTTTATGATATAGAAATTAAGGAAAACAGACTTAAAGGTGCCTTTTATAATGAAAAATGAAATGGCTCATTACCTGAACTCCTAACAGATGATCCTGGTTAGTAAACATATATATATGTATATAGAACTACATATGCATATCAATAATCCCTTGTAATCCTTGTCGGTCAGAGTTCTATAATTACTGCATCTTCTTTGCAAATACTCTGGAGCCCTCCTCCAGCTTATATTCAGTCTTATTTTCTGTACTCAGCTGTTTCAACCAGGAGCTTATGAGCAATATTATTAAGCAAAACACTGTTAACCAGTGTCCTTATACTTGAAAAATACCTATATATAATTTTTCAGTTGTGAGTAAGGAAAGATAATTGTAGAATCATAAAATGTGGACTTCAGTGGGGCCTTGGAAATATTCTAACTCAGCCTTTTAGAGACTTTTGTACAAAGAACTCACAACTTCCAGCATTACTCACTCAATTTGTACGCATTTTTGCTAATGGAATTGTTTGGTTTTAATTAGATTCAAATGTGCCTTCCTAAAACTTTTGTATCTGCCCCAGAGAGCTTCACAGATTATATTTAATCCTTTTCCTATATGACATCCCATAAAAATGAGAAGATAGCAGTTGTATCACCCCTGCTCTCCAGAATATTTTAGTCAGCGTTTGAAACATTGAATTTATTATCTTCAAAAAAAAAAAAAAAGCTGGACTCAGTCTGTATCCCCTGAGTTTCCAGTTTTCATTTCCAAGGTCTAAAGATCTTTAGGTCTTCTGTTGGTTGGCAGTTCATTCATATTCTTGCTTGTCACTTAAGAAGTGGAGTTACAGAAATAAAATCTATTTAGTTAATTTTATTTCTCCTTTATTTTCAGAAATCAGTACTATTAGAGTCTGTATTGGCTCTTCTGGGCACCCCAAAAGATAGGTACCCATCCTAACCCCTAAAATCAGTGAAGGTGACTTCTTTGGAAAAGGGGATTTTGCAAATGGAATTAAGGATATTGTGTTGAGAGCAGCCAAGATTTAGAGTGGGCCCCAGTTCTAATGACCCATATCCCTATAAGGGACACACAGAAGAGAGACACATGGAGAGAAGAGACGGTGCAGAAGTCATGAGAAGACAGGGGCATAAATTGAAGTGATACAGACATAAGTTAAGGACAACCTGGAGCCACCAGAAGCTGCAAGACGCAAGAAAGATTTCTGCCCTAAACCTTCAGAGAGAGCATAGCTATTTCAAACTTCTAGACTCCAGAACTGTGAGGTTAAATTCCTGTTCTTGTAAGCCACCCAGTTTGAGGTAATTTATCAAGGCAAACCTAGGAAACTGATACAAAGCTGTCTCTCATTCTGCATTTCCAAATCTATTAACACAGTAGCTGCCAAGTGATAGTCTGTTCTTCTTTAGTCTCAGAATAACTTTACCTCACCTTTCCCTGGTTTTTATTTTAAATTGATTTATTTCTGATTTTTAATCTCATTTTTAATTCTGGCTGTGGGGAAACATCCAAGAAATACCCTTGAATTCAAGATGCTGACTAAAGCTCAGATGAATCTGGAAAGTCAAAACTGTATGCTCTTGTGTCATAAGATGCTAAGCATTCATGAGCTGAAGAGATCATGAGAACCCCAAAGTTACAATTAAAATGTGACAAATGTCAAATTAGAGGCTCATTTTTTCCATCTCTCTTGATTATGCTTTTGCCACTAATTATGAAAAGTGGGTTATTAGAGAAGGAAATTGTGAAACTGTGCAAAAAAGAAAATATATATATATACCAACAGATGTAAACACACACAATTTTATATACAATTTTATGCATCACTTATTGACCAAACAAGAGTCAATAGCTCTGTATTAGTTTGGCAGGGCTTCCATAACAATGTCCTATAAACTGGGTTGATTAAACAACAGAAATTTATTTTCTCACAGTCTGGAGCCTAGAAGTCCAAGATCAATGTGTTAGCAAGATTGATTCCTTTGAAAACAGTGAGAGAGAAACTATCCATGCCTCTGTCCTAGCTTCCAGTAGTTTGCAGGCAATCTTTAGCATTTCTTGTCATATGGAAGAATTACCCAATCTCCTCCTTCATCTTCATGTGGTGTTTTCATTATGTGCTATCTATTCCCAAATTTCCCCTTCCTATAAGGACACCAGTCTTAATGGATTATAAGTCCATCTACTTCACTAAAACCTCATCTTAATGAATTACTTCTGCAATGACCCCATTTCCAAATAAGGTCACATTCTGAAAGACTAGGGGATAGAACTTAACATATGAATTTAGGGGGGACACAGCTTAACTCATAAAAGTCCCCAAATTAAATACCCTTGAAGTATGAACTGTGTGTTCATAATTATGCTCCTTGTCATATGAAGCAAAAAGAATTGTGCCATGATCTCTACTCTCAAAAAATCTCTTTGAATAGGCATGTGAAACAAAGATTGAGAAAAATAAGATTATTTAATTTGTGTGACATGAAGACAAATACTATCTGATTCCACTTATATCAGGTATCTAGTCAAATTTATACAAGTAGAAAGTAGAATGGTGGTTCCCGGGGCTGCATAGCAGGTCAGGAAAGAGGGAACTGTTTAACTGTTTAACGGGAATCGAGTTTTCAGTTTTGAAAGATGAGAAAGCTCGCGAGATCTGTTTCACAACAATGTGAATGTGTTTAACACCACTGAGCTGTACACTTAAAAGCGGTTACGATGACAAATGGTTATATATTTTCTATAACAATAAAAAATAAAAGAACTGAAGTAAAAAACTGGGAAGATGGGTGCATGAATAAATGAGACTCTGAAGTATGAGGAAAAAGTAGTCAGAGTGACAAAAAGTAAGATTTTGTGAAAGCTATGATAGACAAGAAAAAATTGAGGAAATATTAAAGGCCAGAGACAAGTGAAGGGAAAGCACTCCCAACTTCGAGGGAGAGTCTGGATCAGAAAAAGAACATTAGTGGAAAAACTGGTAAATAAAATTAGTTACTTTTTAAAGATAAAATTTAGTTTAGTTAATAATATTGTCCCTAAGTTACATTCCTATTCTTGATAATTGTCCTGCCTCGCGGCTTAGATAGTAAAGAATCCATCTGCAGTGCGGGAGACCTGGGCTAGATCCCTGGATTGGGAAGAAGCCCTGGAGGAGGGAACGGCTACCCACTCCAATATTCTTTCCTGGAGAATTCCATAGACAGAGGAGCCTGACAGGCCCAGTCTATGGAGTCACAAAGAGTAGGACATGTCTGAGTGACTCACTTTCTGTTTCAAGGTCAGATTAGTTAACATTAGAGAAAAGAGGGATAAAAGCTATAAATTCCTCCTATGACTTATTTTTGCACTTTCTCTGTAAGTCTAAAATATGTTCATAATTTTTAAAACATAGACTTCCAACACAGTATACATTGTTGTGTTCAAATTTGTTCAATTGTATTCAAATCCTTCATAGATGTGTGAATCTGAGAAATTCACTTAACCTCTCTGGTACTCATATTCCTTATATGTAAACTGAGAATACTACAGATATACTTTGCTTGATTGTTATGAATACTAAATGAGTTAATATTAGTACAGTGTCTGGCACATAACAAACACTATAAAAGTGATATTATAAAAAATTAATTACTGCTAAAAAGAGGTGCTGGCTGGTTAAGAATGTAATTAAATAAACTTGAAATTGGTTAATAAAACATCCAGTGTCTCTGAAAAGAAAGCAAAGAGAAACAAATCATTGAGAAGAGACTTGGCTTTGGACAACGCGCGCGTGTGTGTGTGTGTGTGTGTGTGCACGCACGCATGCGTTAGTCATTCAGTCACGTCTGACTCTTTGTGACCCCTTGGATCCATCAGTCTCCTCTGTACACAGAATTCTCCAGGCAAGAATACTGGAGTGAGTTGCCATTCCTTTTCTAGGAGATCTTCCCCACCCAAGGATCAAACCTGGGTCTCCTTGCCCTGCAGGCAGATTCTTTACCATCTGAGCCATCAGGGAAGTCCTTGAACAACATAAAGGATACTTTTTCCAGGCTGGAGGAAAGACTGTGGGAGGCTATAAAATAATGTTTATCATTGAAAATAGGAAGTCAATGGACTTTTCTTCCTAAAAGATGTTACATATTTTATAAAACAAAAAGGAGGATTCTTGACTAAATATGAAGTGGTGGAAGAAGTTAGCACAGTTGGTCTCTGTGTGTTTGTAGCTGTGGATGGAGGAAACTTCTGGGGAAGAAAAAAGTCATGTCCATCCTTGTGGACAAAAGTCCATCCTTGTGGACATGTAGATAGCAGACACCTTGTCAAAGGACTGATGATATTTGCTAGGAGATCCTTTATCTTTGGAATTCTTTTAACAGGATGTTCCTATTTTAGGATTGCTCATGAAAAACAGACCTAGGTTGTACGGATTTATGGAACATAGCTCTCTGGAAAATGTTACGCAGCTGAGTGACTACTTGGGGTCCAAAGTGTAGCTATTTTGTAAATGAAATGTTCCTACTTTCTAAAGTAATAACCCTTGAGCATTTATTAGAGACCTCATCTATTACTCTCAACCACACACTGCATGCCTACAGGAATGATGGACACTGAGAGCTATGCAGGGTGTCTTAGACCTCTCCAGGCTTCCCCTATGCCTCTTGATTGCTTGTATTCTTGATAATTTTAGTAAAGCTTGATACTGGAGAAGATCTCTCATTTATGTGAGCCAATTTGACAATCAAACCTTTTCGGTTAGCTCAATGAATAGGAAATAATGGTGCAGGAGGTATAAGGAAATTAAATTTGGAACACAGAAGGGAGATGACAAAAGACACATAACTAAGTATTCAAGACCCAGCTGGGACTAGAGACCACGAATGGGTAGTGTTGCCAATCCTCGTGGACATGTGCTTTCTCCAGTAGTGCTTGGCAACCCAAATAGGAACAGAGACAGTGGATGGCTCAGCTAATGAAACTGTATCATTTTAAGGAAGGCAGTAGCTGACAAGTGTAGAAGATAAAGGAACTGAAGGCATTGGAGACGGGGAGGGGGGAAGAGAGAGAGAGATTGAAGTAAGGTATTATAAGGTCAAGGCTGACTATGGAAGGGAGTGGAAACAAGAGCTGTATGGGGTGGGTTGTGGAGGAACTAGACCTGAATTTGAATCATTATCCCTTTACTTCTCTTAAACTTCAATTTCCTCATGTGAAATGGAATAATAATTCCTATTTCATAGGCTTGTTGTGTGGTTTAAATGAGATAATATGCTAAAGCACTTAGGACAATGTAAGTGCACAGTAAATTGTAATTTTTACTGAAGATTAGTTTAAAGAAAGGAGAGTCGAGGAGATCAAACCTCTGATGAAGTTAAGATGTGATTGGCAGAAATACATAAACGAAAGGATTGAAAAAAAATCTGAGGTTGTTCAGAGAATGGAATGTTAGAGTTTACAATTTCAAGGATGAAACAATCCAAGGGAATAGAAAGGTGGAGGATGGAGACTCAGGGTCACATAGGTAGTTAACATGCATGAGTACAGTGGTCACTGACATTAATGGAATCCCAAAACTGTGAGGCTTCTAAGACAGATCCCAGAAGAGTCAGTTTTAACATTTTTGCTTTTCACTAATGTAAGCATCATGAAGCTACAATTTAGCCTTATAAATTCTTAAATAACACTCTAAAATTTGTGTTGAAAATAGACTGATTTGGTTTTCATTCTTTTCTATGTAATGAAAACACCAGTGAGGAAAACTGTGCCTCTCTTATCCTGTTAACCTTAATGCATCTGGTTCTGCTGTTTCCCCATGAACAACACATTATCTGAAGTCCATGAAGCAACAAGGCAAGAAGCACTATTTATGTAATGGCACTTTTCATTTAAATTATATTATAAACAATACTCCATTTGGCTAATTTACAAAATCAAAGCATAATTAGTCTACATAGTTTCTATAGAGCAAATCAGTCCAAATCACTAACAGATTTGCTGAAATTGGTTATGTAATATAGTGTTCTAGCAGAATAAATGATTTAAGCTAATACAACTTGCTGAAGTTAATAGTAATCCACTTGAGAATAATTCACAGGGATGTTTACTCAAAGGAAAACATCTAAAGATGGGAAACAGACAAGATTAGACATATACTAATATTAATGCTAATGACATCAACATTATTATTCTATATTTTAGTAATATAACTAGTCCAGAAAACATATAATAACCAATAACTAGAAAGAAATTAGAATTTACAATAGCACGACAAGTGCTCTTGAATATAATTATGAGAAATTATAAAATGACAGGTAAAGCTCTAATCCTAAATATTATATCCATGTAATTTTAGACTAGGATCCTATTCAGAAGAATAATTTTATTTCTATTTTGAGTTTTTTAAATGTTACACTATATTTACAAATAAGATTTTTTCTTCAATTTACCCTATTCTGCAAAATACCAAGCATTCAAATATTTAGGATCATTGATATGGCTGATTTTTCTGGTTTAACATGATAGTAAAGTATAATAGATTATATACATAAACATAGTAATACAATATTACAGTTTTATGTTTTATGAAATTTTAGTTGGTAGGTTTTTGTCATAAATTTTCATCAGAATGGTTTCTTCTTTCCAAGCGAAAAAATGAATGGTCTGACAGCTATTTCTACTATCATTGTAGACCAGTAACCAAATCCATTCTAAAGTCACAGTGAAGATAAGGTTTCTGTTGTTTAAATCTGTCAAAAAATAGTATGTATTTGTATAACTGTGAGTAATTCATCTTAAGGGTTTAAATGCACTTAATCTTTTTTTCTCACTTCTTTTCTCACATCCATGCCTTTAAAGCAAGATTTGGCCAAGGTCCTATCCTCTGGCGTCTTCTATTTTCTCTCCTTTAAAATAAGTTATTGCAATCAAAGTAATGATTTCTTATTACAACTACTCAAACTACCAAAAAAAACTATGATGGAAAAAACCAGTATCCCTCTACTTTTCTACCAATTTCACTTCTATTCCTCAGAACAAACTCTTAACAATTTCAACTTTAATAACTAAATAATATGCTTCTATAAGCTTTAGTTTATTGGTTTGACAACTCAGTACTATTGATTCAGCATTATGAATTTTGAGATTTAGCATACTTATACTCTCTTCTTTCTTTCAATGTTTATAGTTAGATCCTTATCTTTAATACTCCTATTGCTTGCATTTTTATCACATTAACTAATATCCTTGAAATTCTGTCTCTTGTTCTATTAATTTTAGGCAAGATCCCCTAACTCTCCACTTAAAAAATAAAGATATTTGGCTCCATATCCTTCCTTCCACTTTTCCTCCATCTACCACGTACTGTGGGAAATGAGTATTGGGGGATATATAGCATAAGGAAAAAAGTATGACAGCAAAAGAGTCACAAAAATAACTTGGAAAATTTTGTTGTGTGATGTGGCTGAAATTGTATGTGTATGGAACAATATAGAAGGAAATAAGACTATAAAGCAAGGTTAATAAAAACAAGGTTAATAAAATTAATAGAACAAGAGACAGAATTTCAAGTTGCAATTCTAACTTTTAGACTATTTTATTAAAAATCAATACTTGTGAATATGTGTGTATATATAAAAACATATATAAATGGGTATAATTTTAAGTATAAGAGACCATAATGCATATATGCTTTTAACACATACACTTTAGGGTGTTAGGTAGTAGACCTATTCTAAATAACTATATATTCTATTTGAAGAGACTGAATATGCATATAAGTCACTTATAATATTTAACAGTCTGTTTATGTTTTTTAGTATTTTTAAATGTAACATTTTTAAGAGTAAAAGTAAGTTACTCAGTTTTTCTCTTAAAATCTTGGTAAATAGTGCTAAAGTTCTTCTAACTCACTTCTCTTTGTTATAACACTCAGCATCTTTCAAATATTGAGAAATCTATTGTGAACATGTTTTTTTCATATGTAAGAAAAACTAACTGAATTTTTTTAGCAACAAAAATCAGGTCATGGGAGAAAGAGGAGAGAGACTGATGCATTCATCCTAAAATGGCAAGGCAAGTGTAAAGGAGAAGTAGAAGGTTATGTAAATGAAGGAGGTTAAGACCCAAAAGGTTATGACACAGTTGGATCACTCTCATTACAGAAACATTAACATAGATGAGTACAATCTGCAGACCAGCTAAATCCAAATTGCACAACTGTACCCAAGGGAATTGAAATGATTTCAATAGTTTCCTTAAACATAGAGCTAAACAATTTGAGTTTGAAAGGGTTGCTAAGTTATTTAGAAGAACTGTTTAATCTTTAACAGTAAAATATTAAACCAGAGAGATTTTTTTGATCTATTACTTATTTCTAGAGCACAGTAAATTTATTATTCACATATTCTGAATGAGCTTGCTTCAATCACTATAAGACATTCTATCAAATTCACCTTGAAAAATGAAATGGCAAATGCATTTAAATTCAAGAAAGCCAATTTGGAACAATTGACTATAATTAAGAATGTTCACTGGGATGAGGTCTACTAGACTCATGAATATATAGAAAGAACCTTGAAAACACTAAAAGTTAAATACCAGTACAATCGACTAAAACACAAGCAGAGTGTGGTGAATGCCAAAAACTAGATTCAAAGGCATGGGTGTTCAATAAAGGCAGAGAATAAATATATTCTCACTTCTTTCACCTTCTGCAGTAATAATATGCTTCCAGTGACCTGCTCTGTCCCCCACCACCCTCCATTTCAGGGCTCATTCCTTTCCTGCCCAGCACAGACTTCCGTCTCTGCACCATCAATTTCGTAACCTTTTTGTCTCTTTACTATGTCCACTCTGCAAATTCTCAACTAGGCAACATTCCAAACTTCCAGTGCCTCTATTCCTAAAAATAGATATTCCTTTTTTTTTTCAATCGAAGTGTAGTTGATATACAGCATTATGTAAGTTACAGGTATACAATATAGTGATTCACAATTTTTAAAAATCATAGTCAGTTTATAGTTATTATAAAAATATTGACTATATTCATTGTGTTGTATAATATATCCCTATAACATATTATAAATAATAGCTTATACCTCTTAATATATATTAATATATTAATACCTCTTAATAAAAATAATAATACATTAATACCTCTTAATAGGTGCAAACTGTTATGTATAAAATAAGCTATCCCTATCACTGCCTTCCCCCTTCCCTCTCCCCAGTCGTAACCACTGGTTTGTTCTCTGTATATGTCAGTCTGCTTCTTTCATGTTATATTCATGAGTCTATTGTATAAAAATAGGTGTTCTTGATGGAGAATTGCATGTAATTGTAGAGAATTATGCCACCATTACAAAATTAAGATGTCTAACCTCAAATAGGCCTTTAGAACAAGTTGTTAATTCTTTGATTTTCCTCAGCAACTTCTCCTCTCTCATTGTTTTCAGCAAATATACAGAGCCTCTAGTAGTCTCTGTAAATCTACTATTCAATTCCTCACCCTCAGCAAGGTTGTCTGAAACACAGAAGGAAAAATCAAGGTCATTGAGTATGAATTTCCTCAGGTTCTGGTTCTCATTCTTGCTTCCTAAGGAATTTTTTTTTTTTTCCCTCTCATACTTTCCTATCCAGGTCTAATTTCCTCATCAGTGCTCTAGAGCTCAATCAGTCTCCTCCAAAACCTTCCTTCAGCAGTTTTTAGTCCTTTTCATGTTTAATTGGTTCTTCTCCACTGATTCTTGCCTTTCAGCCTGCAAATCTATGTAAATCTTTCCTTCTTTGCAAATAATTTTCCACAACACTGCATGCCTCTTGATCTTTTGACTACACGTCATTGCTTTTTTCAGATTATAGTAGTTCTCTACAGAATACTTGAAAGTTCCAGAAATGTGTAATGAAATAAAATTTCTCCAGAAATTATTTTAGTTAACTCTAACATGTTGATATAGTCCTTTGAGTATTTCACTTTGTGCATTTCTATGTCTGAGTTGTTTTATTTTTTTAACACAATTTTAATTTGATTTTGCTAGAGGTTAAATCCTAGTGTCTTCACCTTATTATATCAAGAATATTATCTTTATCACCTAGTATTTCTCGAAAAATAATTTTAGTGGCAGCATATTAGCCCATTTATTGCTGTAGCATGCATTTATTTTTCCCACACTGTGGCATTAACAAACATTTTATAATAGCTATGTTTAATGGAAAAACAAATATATATTTATTTAAATATGTGAGAATTTGATCATTGGAAATATGGATATTATTTTATCTGTGGCCATTTTATCTTTAACAAAATGTCTGTTGATGTTTTAACCCACTTTTCTGTCTATTTTCAATTTTTTAAATGTTAGAGTAGTAACCCTTTTTCATATGCATACTAATATTTTTCTCATTTTGTTACATACTTAATTTTTTATTTTTAATTAGTTTTTATTGGAGTATAGTTGCTTTACAACGTTGTGTTAGTTTCCACTGTACAGGAAAGGGAATCAGTTATATGTAAACATATATCCCCTCTATTTTGGATTTCCTTCCCATTTAGGTCACCACAGAGCAGAGTAGAGTTCCCTGAGCTATTCAGTAGGTTCTCATTAGTTATCTATTTTATACATAGGACAAGGACACAGAAAACAAATGTATCTTAATTTGTATGGTGTTATCTTAAATTTGGAAGGAAAGTTATGACCAACCTAGATAGTATATTGAAAAGCAGAGATATTACTTTGCCAGCAAAGGTCCGTCTAGTCAAGGCTATGGTTTTTCCAGTGGTCATGTATGGATGTGAGGGTTGGACTGTGAAGAAAGCTGAGCACCGAAGAATTGATGCTTTTGAACTGTGGTGTTGGAGAAGAGTCTTGAGAGTCCCTTGGACTGCAAGGAGATCCAACCAGTCCATTCTGAAGGAGATCAGTCCTGGGTGTTCACTGGAAGGACTGATGTTGAAGCTGAAACTCCAGTACTTTGGCCACCTCATGCGAAGAGTTAACTCATTGGAAAAGACTCTGATGCTGGGAGGGATTGGGGGCAGGAGGAGAAGGGGACTACAGAGGATGAGATGGCTGGATGGCATCACTGACTTGATGGACATGAGTTTGAATGAACTCTGGGAGTTGGTGATGGACAGGGAGGCCTGGCGTGCTGCGATTCATGGGGTCTCAAAGAGTCGGACACGACTGAGTGACTGAACTGAACTGAACTGATCTTAAATTTAAAATTCCAAAGTATTTTTCAGATTTATTCTGTTGCTTTTATGCACAATAAGTCATTCCCCCCTTTCTAAAAATCTACACAATTTTCTTTCTCATAGAGACTTCAATTGTTTACATTTAACTCTTTCACACTTCTGTAATTTATGTGAGGCTATAGTCTGAGGTGAAAACTCAGTTTGATAGCTTTCATGGTATAGGTAACAATGATGTGAGTAGCAGTTATTAAATCATCATTCCTGTCCCCACTGACTTGTGATGTCATCTTTATTCTAGGTACACATCGAACAGAAATATGTACACACGTTCACAAACAAACATGTACAAGAATGTTCCCACTGCCCCTGTTCATAGTATTCTTTGTCTGGGAACAACCCAAATATTCATCAAAAGAGAAGTAGAGAAACTGTATTACATTCATGTAATGTACTATAACAATGAAATGTCAAATTACTGAAATGACTCAAATGTAATGTTGAGTAAGAGAGCAGACACAATAATAATATACTATTTGATTCCATTTGTATAAAGTTCAAAGATGAGTAACATTAAGCAATTTTGAAAGAGTCACAATAGTATTTACCTTTGGGGACTTATGATTGGAAAGGGACATGAAGGAGGAATGATTTCTGCACTCTTTTGTTTGCATGATAAATTTCCATTTTAGAAGTTTAAAAATGTATAAGGTAGATCCATATGTATTGACGTAGAAAGATATCCAAGTTATGCTGCTAAGCTAAATAAAATAGTTGCTGGAGTATACATAAAGAAAGAGTCCATATGTGTTAAAAAAAAAAAAAGGACTATTATATATGTGTGTGTATATGTGTATATATTCACACATGAATATATACAAAAACACAAAAGAAAGTAAGAGAATGAGAGACTTGAATTTCCCCAAAAAAGATGAACTATTTTTATAATAAAAATTATTAATAAAAATTCAATGAAATATCTGTGCTACATTGTACCGAAACTATAAATTAATTTAGGAAGATAATTCTATCTGATAATGTTGTTTTCCTACACCATGTGTTCATCTCTTCCTTTACACTCTCCAGTCAATATCCTTAACTTTCTTTCTGTAAGCCCTGCATGAATCTTGAGAGGTTATTCCTTTGTGTTATTTATTTATCATTGCTCTTATGAATTAAGCTGTTTAGTAACTAAGTTTCTCAAAAGAGAAATCTAGCCTTTCGTTTCCTTTCTTCCCTTTCATTTCTAACTTGCTCAACCCTAATGAAGCGGTTTTGGCAGAGATTATCAGTTGCCAAGTACAACAGATGGTTTCCATTTTTTAGCATGATACTTTTAGACAGTTATTAATTCATTAATTCAATAAATATTTGTTGATCACTTGATGTATGCTAGGACTTCCCTGGTGGCTCAGACGGTAAAGTGTCTTGCCATGGAGCATCTACCCTATTGTGACTGAAGGGAAGGGAGGCAAGAGAATGTGGCAGGAGCTGGGAGATTTGCAAATCTGGGGGAAGGAGTTGGAGGAAAGTTCCCTCTGACATTGTCTATTTTCTCTGTACATTGTCTGCTTTGAGTGAAGAGTGAGACAGAGAGATCAAAGGTTTGAGGAGAAGGAAATGTTGAAAAAATGTACTGTGGAAATTAAAAAAAAGAATGATTAGAGGAACTCAGAAAATATGCCAGGTAGATTTCAAGACCCAGTTCTTCCTGAAACTGTCAGTTTTTCAGACCATCTGTCTGTTATTTGTGCAGACCTCCTCTAGCAGTATTGAGTAGCCCAGGAAGGAGAATGGAGAAAGTGGGCAATGAAATAGGGTAACACTCTGGTTTTGCCTGTGGATACAGGAGAAGGGAAAGTGGCAACAGTTGAGAGAAATGGCAAGAAAGTGTTGCTGAAAACTGATTCTTGGTGGGTGTCAAGCCAAAAGACACAATTAAGCCAAAGGAGCAGAGAAGAACGGATTTATTATTTGCAGCAAGTAAGCACTCGGAGAAGGCAATGGCACCCCACTCCAGTACTCTTGCCTGGAAAATCCCATGGACAGAGGAGCCTGGTAGGCTGCAGTCCATGGGGTCGCTAAGAGTCAGACATGACTGAGCGACTTCACTTTCACTTTTCACTTTCATGCATTGGAGAAGGAAATGGCAACCCACTCCAGTGTTCTTGCCTGGAGAATCCCAGGGACGGGGGAGCCTGGTGGGCTGCCGTCTATGGGTCGCACAGAGTTGGACACAACTGAAGTGACTTAGCAGCAGCAGCAGCAACAAGCACTGCTTCCTAGAACAGCAGAACTGGGGGATTTTTAGGCTAAGGGTATGTGCATATTCATGATGGGGCTTGAGCAGACAACAGAGTCCAAGCTTTAGTTGATTGAAGTCATCAGAGTCAGTGAAGGTCAGCAGCCTCCTTTAGGTTCCAGTTGATCTGGTGATTGAGCATTGCAGGCTAATCTTTATCAGGGAAACAGAGCTGGAATCTTTACAACCAGTTAGTATCTTAACTGTTGTTACTTCTCTTGCCCGACAACAGTTGCTTGTTTTTGCATTCTTTTGTTCCCTTAAGATTGTTAACTACTAAGATCTGTTCAAGGGCAAGTATTGTGGCCCAAATTAGATCACAAAGTGGCTTAGGGCAATAATGACTTCTCTTGTATCCAAAAAGCCATGCCTGGTTCTCTCTTTCTGGGGACCCCTTATCCTATATGGTTACAAAAGGGGTTCAAATGGAGCATGGACAGCAAATAAAGTGAGGAAAGGAGGGAACCATGGATAAAAATAAAAGGAACAAGAAATTGTAGATTCTGATGAGGTTGTGAAATAGTGGTGAGAAGAACCAGAAGGATAAGAGTTTGTGATACAAGAGCAAGTTGTGAATATTTCAGAAATGGAGCACTTCCTGATAAAGTCTGAGTTGGAGCATGGAAGTGGTGCTCTGAAATGGTGTGAATGTGATCATCAGTGTAGGGGAAAAGTAGGCTAACCAGAAGTGAGGCTGTCCTCTGAAAGATCCAATGATCATTGCAGTTACCCCCAGATAACAACAGGAATAGGATTAGAAAGAACAACACATCAGATGCCAAATGTATAATGAATGAAAGTTAGTGACTGGAGAGCTTACGACAACATAATGTATGCTCTAAAAGTGTCATGAACCTCCAAGGAGGAGTGAGATGAAGAATCATAAGGTGTCTGGATATGGCACAGAGGTGTGAGTATTTTGAGCCTACACCCACCTCCCTAGCTTGGTGTGAGAAAATGGGAGCACCCAGATAGAGAAACCAGTTTTCAGTGAGGGTCAGGGAGTGGGCTCAGCTGTCTAATAGATGGTAAAGATGTGGGAGAGGTAGATTACATAATAGGCATTGTGGAGGGTGGTGTGGGAAGGTTTGGGAATGGGGAGGATTGGTGGGACAGAGAAGTCCCTTCATCATGAGGGTGAGAATATGGAAAATACACAGTGAAACACTTTAAATTAGATGCAGTGACCATAACTGACAGAAACCTGAAACATGATGGGATTCACCAACCCTCATTTTAAACACTTCATGCCTGAACTATTGTAATAAACTCCTGACTGGCCACTATGCTTCCAGCTTTGCTCTTATAAATATATTTTTCATTTTTTGAATACATCTGGATTCGATTATATAAAATGTTGTTCTAATTCTGTCATTCAGCTCCCTGATTAAAATCCTCCTCTGTTTTCATCCAATCTCCAGTGCTAATTGCAAACTCCTAAAACTAGGAGTTTGTATACACATCTCTACAGTTGTCTGGCTCCAGTCCATCTTCCCAGTCAGATCTCCTTGAAGGCCCTCAAATGGACCTTGTCTCTGTTTTTCAATGGAAGTGTCAGTCGCTCAGTTGTGTCCAACTCTTTGTGACCCCATGGACTGTGGCCCACCAGGCTGCCCCGTGTCCATGGAATTTCCTACACAATAATACTGGAGTGGGTTACCATTTCCTTCATGAAACTTCCCCGAACTCCACACATGCTAAATGGAGATATGAGAAAAGAAAAAAAAAAAAAAAAGCACTACAGGTAGAATAAACAGTCTGAAGAGAGATACAGAGATGAAGGCATTGAGAAGGTCAAGAGGTACAATTTAACTGGACTCCAAAATACAATTAGATGATAAGACATGAAAAGTAAGAATTGTTCATAGCTATGATTCTTGAAAAAAGTATTGGTTCTTTGAAATATGTTAGAATATAGATAGTTTTAATTTTTCTCAAGGAGTTTATACATCTACTAGGTTAAACATTTTTTATTAAGATACACTTGTGTGATACTGTGATTAATAATTACAATATACATGACATTTTTCTCATCTTTCCAATGATTATACAGTCAGAAATTTTGACGTTAAGAGACATGTTGGTTAAGAGGTACTTTTCACAGCATGTAACTCATAACAGACACCTTGCAAAAATGTGTGTGAGTTTGTATATTTCTCAAAGATAATGAGGAGAAAGATTTAAAATCTGTTCAAACATTTTCTGGCAAAATGTACATGAATCGTGCCAAAAGGAATTGCATATTGCATGCCTTCAATCTGTTTTTGAAATATTTGTAGATACAGGCAACATCTGTTCAACTGGACAGAGATATACTACAGTGCTAATAACTTTGGGAAGCCCTGATTTTAAAGTTTGGACTTGAAAATTAAATATTTTTTAAACATATGCATGCTGAAGTTCTCTAGGTTAACTTAAAAAATTTTTTAATTACACAAGTTATAAAGAAACTGTTTTACAGAATAAACCAGTCTAAAACTTAAGGAACTTTCTGAATGGTTTCATCATATGCTAAATTCTGGCAAAATTTATTTTCTTGGGCTCCAAAATCACTGCAGATAGTGACTGCAGTCATGAAATTAAGATACTTGCTCCCTGGAAGAAAAGCTATGACAAACCTAGACAATGTATTAAAAAGCAGAGACATCACTTTGCCAATAAAGGTCCGTAGTCATGTATGGATGTGAGAGTTAGACCATAAAGAAGGCTGAGTGTCAAAGAATTGATGCTTTTAAACTGTGGTGTGGTATTGGAGAAGACTCTTGAGAGTCCCTTGGACTGCAATGAGATCCAACCAGTCCATCCTAAAGGAGATCAGTCCTGAATATTCATTGGAAGGACTGATGCTGAAGCTCCAATACTTTAGTCACCCGATGTGAAGAGCTGATTCATTGGAAAAGACTCTGATGCTGGGAAAGAGTGGGGCAGGAAGAGACATAGGGGAGAGAGGATGAGATGGTTGGATGGTGTCACCGACTCAATGGACATGACTTTGAGCAAACTCCGGGAGACAGTATAGGACAGGGGAGCCTGGAGTGCTGCAGTTCATGGGGTCACAAAGAGTCAGACATGACTGAGCAATTGAACAGCAACAACAGGGAAAATATAGTATTGCAATCCGGCTCTATCAAGCATAGATGGCTGTGGGGCAGGGGGTGACGGAAATAACTGAGGGAAACATCTACAAATATGTAGAAGAGATCCCAATCTGGGGCAAAAGCAAAACCTATGTAGTCTTGAGAGAACATAAATGTGAGTAAAAACAAAAATCCAAGTGTAAAGAAAATGTTGAAAAAATATCACTGGACTGCAGATAAAAGGAAGGAGGGAGTGATTTGGTGGAAATTTCTGCTCTTGCCAGCACAAGTAAAGACCGGACCTGGTTTAGAATTAGTAAGTAATATAACCACTGGTGCACCAGTAGTGACAAGATTGTCAACTGCAATAACATTATTTCAGAAAAGTATAGGTATGAATTAAAACAAATGAAAGAAACAGAGACATTACTTTTTATGGCTATTGAATAAACATCTTTGACAATGTAGTGATTGCCATTATACTATAGTTTTTAATTTCAGGAAGCCTTACATTAATGAATCATGAAATCCATTTGTGTGGATCATAGCACTTTTTAAATGAAAAATAAGAAAAAAATAGGACATTACATCACAGAGCATAGGTATAAAAATTGTTTCAAATGTGTATATGTGAGAAAGATAGGAAATATACTTCTCATTGTAGATCACAATCTTTAAAAAAGGCTTGAAAACCTTTTTTCAAAGGGTTTTGCAAAGGGAACAGGGAACCTCTTTGGAGGCAAACCTAGTCGCACTTTGTTCTTAAGAGCAGATCTAAATCAGAGAAGATCTTCAGCCAGATAAAGTCTTGGGAATTAGACTCCTCTGAGGGCCAGAAGTACAAAGAGACCACCTCAGCCTGGAAAGAGTCTAGGGGAGGTGACAGAGAGTTTGGTGGGATCGCAACAGTTACCCTTCTCCCGTCCTTACAACCGGGAAAGCCCAGACTGGGCTTTGGATACAGAAGGGTGCTTCTGTGCTATTCTATGTAATGTTAACCCATTTCTTTGGTGCACCTTATTAACATTGTGGAATCAGTAGTTCAGAGTCCCTAGGTATTGGTCCCACAGATACTAAATATCTCATGTGATTTAGCAATTCACATACCTAAAACGGGGGGGAGGGAACCCCTGCATAACTAATGAGTTGAAAAGTTGTTGTGTAATTGAATGACAAATATCCAATATTTTTCTTACCTAGCCTGATCGGGAATGAGACATTGAAAGACTAGTAAGGTAGTTAATCTGGGGAGAACTAGATGGCCAGGTGATTAGGAAATAAATTAGGAAGGACACACTTTTCACTGCACACACTTTTGCAACTCTTGAATTTTAAACCAAGTGCATTTTATCAGCTTAAAAAATTACTATTTGCGTTCAGGAAAATAAAGTAAAATAAATATCAAACATTAGTGAAATTTTCAGATAAACAAAATTAGTTCTGTATGGAACACCTTATAGGTTGTTTAGCCAATAGGCATTCTCTTGGGTCCTTTTGTTAGAAAAAAAATCCCTGATTTTCTTCTAGTGTTAACACATCCAAGTCCCAGAAGGTGAATCAAGGTTAGCCTACATCAATCAAGTGATGTCCAGAAAAATTAAACCAGAGAGGGGTGCTGCTGCAAACTTAGGAGCATGGATAGGCAGCACAAGAGAGGAAACCTAGGCAATTAGGAAGCTGTAAAGATGCTTGTCACAGTGATGCCTTCCACTTACCTATCTTATGCTAGGCCATAAGAGGAAAAGTCTTAATCCACAGCTAAAGCAATAAATCTGGACACACACACACAGCTCTAAATGCAGGCAATGGTAATCAAAATTAGCTTTCATGGACAGCTCTTCTCAAATACACAGATATGAATGCTATGAAAAAAATCACAAAACATTTGAAGGAAAATCACTATGAAAGGAAACAACAAATAATTTAAAGGAATAAAAATATTTTATGGGGGATATGAAAAGCTATGTCATTCATGAAAGAAATAATGGGCTAAATTATAAATTCTGAAAATAAAAGGTATATGGTTATTGGTACTGAAAAAAAAAAAAAAAGGACTGAATAATAGAATGATTAACCTCAAAAGTGAATTAGAGAGCTGCCACAGCAATGGCTTCTCCTGCAATACAGCTAGGTGGGAATGGGTGGGATGGTGGGGTGTAGGGAGCAGGGAGCAGGGAAGGGACACAGAAGAGAGACCCAGAACATCCAACATCCAATCAATGTGAATTTCTGAAAGGACTGATAGGATGAAACAGTCAAAAATAAAATGGAGTAAGGGATGCTCAAAACTGAAGAAATATAGACATTTTCTGTTTAGAATAGACCATTCAGTCTAAGCAGGATAAATAAAAAGAGCAACCACCTGGAAACACTTAGGAAAATGCAAAAGAGAAAAGATAACTTGAAAATCCTTAAAACTTAAAGAGGCAAAAGTAAAAATTTTAACTAACTACAAAAGAATGCAATTAAGATAACAGACTTCTCTTTGGTATTAAAAGACAATAGAACAACTCTGAAAAATTCTAAAGGGGAAAAGAGTATGAAACTAAAAGTTTACACTAATGAAACACTTCCATATTAGAAGGAAAATGTTGAAGTAATGGATAATTGGGAAATATATATATATATAAAGAAGTTTTGAAAAATATAAACTTTTTAAAAATTATGGCAAGAAAAGTCCAGACACACCAGTTAAGAATAACATAAACTGGAAAAGAAGTAAAACTCTCACTGTTTGCAGATGATATGATCCTTTACATAGAAAACCCTAAAGACTCCACCAGAAAATTACTATAGCTAATCAATGAATATGATAAAGTTGCAAGATATAAAATCAACACACAGAAATCCCTTGCATTCCTATACACTAACAATGAGAAAATAGAAAGAGAAATTAAGGAAACAATTCCATTCACCATTGCAATGAAAAGAATAAAATACTTAGGAATATATCTACCTAAAGAAACAAAAGACCTATATATAGACAACTATAAAACACTGGTGAAAGAAATCAAAGAGGACACTAATAGATGGAGAAATATACTGTGTTCATGGATCTGAAGAATCAATATAGTGAAAATGAGTATACCACCCAAAGCAATCTATAGATTCAATGCAATCCCTATCAAGCTACCAATGGTATTTTTCACAGAGCTAGAACAAATAATTTCACAATTTGTATGGAAATACAAAAAACCTCGAATAGCCAAAGCAATCTTGAGAGAGAAGAATGGAACTGGAGGAATCAACCTGCCTGACTTCAGGTTCTACTACAAATCCACAGTCATCAAGACAGTATGGTACTGGCACAAAGACAGAAATATAGATCAAGGGAACAAATGCAATTTAATAGAAAGCCCAGAGATAAATCCACGCACCTATGGACACCTTATCTTCAACAAAATAGGCAAGAATATACAATGGAGAAAAGACAATCTCTTTAACAAGTGGTGCTGGGAAAACTGGTCAACCACTTGTAAAAGAATGAAACTAGAACACTTTCTAACACCATACACAAAAATAAATAACTCCTAGAGGAAAACATAGGCAAAACACTCTCCAACATAAACCACATCAGGATCCTCTATGACCCACCTCCCAAAATATTAGAAATAAAAGCAAAAATAAATAAATGGGACCTAATTAAAAGCTTCTGCACAACAAAGGAAACTGTAAGTAAGGTGAAAAGACAGCCTTCAGAATAGGAGAAAATAGTAGCAAACAAAGCAACAGACAAAGAATTAATCTCAAAAATATATAAGCAACTCCTGCAGCTCAACTCAAGAAAAACAAATGACCCAATCAAAAAGTGGGCCAAGTCCAGGTTCGATGCATGATACAGGGTGCTCGGGGCTGGTGCACTGGGATGACCCAGAGGGATGGGATGGGGAGGGAGGTGGGAGGGGGGTTCAGAATGGGGAAGACATGTACACCCATGATGGATTCATTTCAATGTATGGCAAAACCAATACAATATTGTAAAGTAAAAAAAAAAAAAACTAATAATAATAATTAAAAAATTAAAAAGAAAAAAACAAAGAATGGAAAAAAATAATAATATAAATGAGATGTGTGCTGCTATTTAATGAAAGTCAGAGATTTTTTCAAATTGGGTAAAAATAAAATATATTTCTAAATACATCATATTTATAAAAGATTTATCTAAAACAATATGACATAAAAATATTTGAAAAGAAAAATAATGGAGAAAATTGCTAACAAACAGAAAGCAGATGTAAAAATGTTAGTAGTAGGCATAATAGAAATAAAGACAAAGTATGAAAAGGAAAAAATGACTCTATCTAGTGATGAAAGTAACAATATAAAAATAATATACGCTCTAAACTTTACCTTAACAGAAAAATTATATAGAACAAAAATGGAAGCTTGGGGCTGGTGCACTGGGACGACCCAGAGGGACGGTATGGGGAGGGAGGAGGGAGGAGGGTTCAGGATGGGGAACACATGAGAAATAAAGGAATAAAAAATTAAAAAAAAAAAAAAAGAAATATAAGTGAAATTAATAAATGCACATAAAGATTTTAATATCTTGCTTATAAATGGACAGATAAAGTAAACTGAAAATATTTATAGCTATTTAGAATTCAATAGCTCAGACAATTCTCAAAATTAGTTTTATAAATAATGAATATATAAAGAACTTTGTACCCAAGAGAACATTCATTAAAATTTACCAGTGTTTAGCTGTTAAAAGAAATCTCAGCAGGCAAAATACTCTGATTTCAAAGCAGTAAAATCATAGAGCCACTCATATTTATGAAGTGTTTATTATGGTTGCCAGATTTAGCAAATAAAGTTATAGTTGCCAGATTTGTTCTAAGCTATGGCTGCCAGATTTAACAAATACAAGATACCTAGTTAAAATAGAATTTAGGATATACAAGGAATAGTTTTTTATAGATTTTAGAAATCTTAGAAAATTTTAGAGATAAACTTCCAAAGCATTGGGGGAAAAAATAGAGAAATCTTTCTGTGTCCTTCTAAGATAATTTTAAAACTTTGATACCTAAACTAGACAAGCATGGCATAAAAAGTAAAACCATAGGCCAAATTTACTTTTAAGTGTCACTGCAAAACTTCTTTTAAAAGTTAATAAATATAGCAGCGTACTATACAATATTTTAATGCAATTTACTTTTTAAAGAATCAAACAGAAAAAACACAAAATCATTTTAATAAAAGCAAAAGGCCCATTTATTAAAAATGACTCCTATTTATGATTTTTTTTTTGGAAAGTATGTAATACAAGAAGAATTTTTCTTACTTGATGAGGCATACCTATCAAAACATCAGCAATAGAAAGTTTAGAAAATGTAAAGAAAAAAGGATTAGTCATAATTGAAAATGACAGAAAATATCTAGGAATAAAACCAATGCAAATGTGCAATATCCATAATAAAAATATTACCATAAGATATAAAATAAGATATAATTAGTTATAGGAACATATCTTATTCTAAATGGAAATAAAATTTACTAAAAGTATTTATTCTTCACTAAATAGGTTTCAAGATAAATGCAATAAATCAAAGCCTAAAAAGATTTTTAAATGAAACTTGACAGTTTAGTTCTCAGAAAAGATACAAAATTAGCCAAAAAGCATTATATCAAAAGGAGGAAAGAGAATTTACACTATCAAATTTTAAAATATGTTATAAAAATATAACAATTAGAATTGTATGACACTGATATCTTAATATACATATAGAAATGGAAGAGAACAGAATACATAGTTAAGGGGCATTCCAAACTACTGAGAACAGGACTGAACAAATGCAGATGAAAAAAAATGGTTAGATTCCTAACTTGGTGCCAAGACAAAAAGCAACATATATTTGAGGTAGATGGAAAACATAAACGTCTATTGAGTTCAGACCTGTGGTTGCCAACAGTGGATTGGGAGTTTGGGAGTAGTAGATGCAAGCTATTATATTGTATATAGAGAATGGATAAACAATAAGGTCCTATCATGTTGCACAAAGGACTATATTCAATATCCTATAATAAACCATAATGGAAAAGAAAATGAAAAAGAATACGTGTGTATAACTGAATCACTTTGCTGAATACCAGAAACTAACACAACATTGTAAATCAACTATACGTCATTAAAACATAATGTGTCTAAAATACAACTACAAAAGCATTCAAAAAATACACTTGCAATCTTGGAGTATAGAAGAACTTTGAAAGATATAAAGTACAAAGCCATAAAAGAAACTATCCATAAATTTGACATTAATATTTAAAACATGTGCATGAAAGAAAGAATAATGCTGCTACCAATATTGTTCATTTTTACCATAAGGAAATTTAGAATTTTCAGAAGAAATGGCTCAAAACTAAGAAAGTTAAAGAACCAATGTTCAAGGCCTACTCAGTAATTGACTGCATGCTGGGGGTTTGACAGACTACCCCATTTAATCTCAAGGAATCCTCATCAAACCTAAAAGGATGTATTACTATCATCATGTTGCTAAAGAAGAAATGTGTCTTTAATCACATATCCAGCAGTTGGATGAAGTGGAATTCTAACGCAATGCATTCAGCACCATCTTGACTCCATGCTAATAAGAAAGTATAAGGAATTATACAGGAATTTACATGATTGATAAATAGCCTGTGAAAATAGTGAATCAATTAGGAATGGTAGATTAAGGTAAAAATAATTAAAATGCACTCAGAGTTAATAATAATTTAGTATATCGTGTGGAGGAAACAAAGGATAAAAAGAAGGAAGCAGGAAACTCACTGAGAGGCTATTGAGATGATTTAGTAAAACACTGAGAGCCTGGACCAGTCAGTCTTCCAAGCCATGAATCTGTAAAATGTTACAAATTGCTAAGTAACAGCACATTAGAGTCAGATTCAGATGTAAAAAAAAAAAAATCATTTTAATCTCCTTCCAAGGTTTTCATGAGGTGGCTGGTGTGCTGACAGCACTGATATTGTTTGCTAGGAAAACAGTAGTGGTAGCTGGCTAAAAATATGACCGAAGACTCTCTCTTGTACATGTGTGGGAAGTCACTTCAGTTTTGCCTGACTCTTTGCCACCCCACGGACTGTAGTCCTGTCCATGGGATTCTCCAGGCAAAATTACTGGAGTGGGTTGCCATTCCCTCCTACGGGGATCTTCCAAACCCAGGGATCGAATCGACATAGGTAGTAACTCTATGACTTTGGACAAGTTACTAAACCAATATGCCCAATTTCCTCATGTATACAGTGATTACACCTATTTTGTTGTCAGAAAGATTAAACAAGTTAATAATTAAGGCATCTATATATGTACATGTAAAAGCAATTCCTAGTGTAAGAGCAATTCTTTCTTTTTATTTTCCATTATAGTTTATTGCAAGATTAAATATAGTTCTTTCTTGTTGTCATTTAGTCAGTAAGTTGTGTCCAAGTCTTTTGTGACCCAATGGACTGTAGTCTGCCAGGATCCTCTGTCCATGCGATTTCCCAAGCAACAATACTGGAGTGAGTTGCCATCTCCTTTTTCAGGATCTTCTCCACCCAGGGACTGAACCCTGGTCTCCTGCATTGCAGGCAGATTCTATACCACTGCGCCATGAGGGAACCCCTAGGCCATGTCAGTTGTCACTAATCCCCTTAAATTTGGGTTCTGGATATTAGGTTCAGTGATCTTGGGTCTTGCGTCTTTCTGCACTGCTAAGTAGAGAAAATAAAGAAGGCTTATCAAGAGGGATCTGAGAAAAACTTGGGATCTTCAGAATGTTTACTGATTTGAAAACGACAGAGTCTACTTAAAGAAGACAAGATCCTTTTATTCAAGTTAGCAGATGATAAGATTTCAGCGTTTTGTTGTTCTCTTTTTTCCTACTTATAGGAATAATTCTGAAGTACTTCAGGGTCCCATATTGAACTCAAGTTGGAAGAGGCGAGTCTGGTCTCAAAATGGAGGGTCATGATCCCAAGGAACCAGAGCAGTTGAGAAAGCTGTTTATTGGTGGTCTGAGCTTTGAAACTACAGATGATAGCTTAAGAGAATGATGTTGAGAAATGGGGCACACTTGCAGATTGTGTGGTGATGAGAGACCCCCAAACAAAACGTTCCAGGGGCTTTGGTGTTGTGACTCACTCCTGTGTTGAAGAAGTGGATGCAGCAAGGTGTGCTCGACTGCACAAGGTTGATAGGCGTGTAGTGGAACCAAAGAGAGCTGTTTCTAGACAGGATTCCGTAAAGCCTGGTGCACATCTAACGGTGAAGAAAATTTTTGTTGGTGGTATTAAAGAAGATACAGAAGAATATAATTTGAGAGACTACTTTGAAAAGTACAGCAAGATTGAAACCATAGAAGTTATGGAAGACAGGCAGAGTGGGAAAAAGAGAGGATTTGCTTTTGTAACTTTTGATGATCATGATACAGTTGATAAAATTGTTCATAAATACCACACTATTAATGGGCATAACTGTGAAGTGAAAAGGGCCCTTTCTAAACAAGAGATGCAATCTGCTGGATCACAAAGAGGTCGTGGAGGTGGATCTGGCAACTTTATGGGTCGTGGAGGAAACTTTGGAGGTGGTGGAGGAAACTCTGGAGGTGGTGGAGGTAACTTTGGCTGTGGTGGAAACTTTGGTGGAAGAGGAGGCTATGGTGGTGGAGGTGGTAGCAGCAGAGGGAGTTGTGGAGGAGGTGATGGTGGACATAATGGATGGAGGGGATGCTGGCAACTATGGTGGTGGTCCTGGTTATAGCAGTAGAGGAGGCTACGGTGGCGGTGGAAACCAAGGTGGTGGATATGGTGGCGGTGTTGGAGGATATGATGGTTACAATGAAGGAGGAAATTTAGGAGGTAACTATGGTGGTGGTTTTTTTTTTTTTTTTGCATTTCTTTTCTATTTCTTTTAACTTATATGCAGAGTACATCATGAGAAACGCTGGACTGGAAGAAACACAAACTGGAATCAAGATTGCTGGGAGAAATATCAATAACCTCAGATATGCAGATGACGCCACCCTTATGGCAGAAAGTGAAGAGGAACTCAAAGCCTCTTGATGAAAGTGAAAGTGGAGAGTGAAAAAGCTGGCTTAAAGCTCAACATTCAGAAAATGAAGATCATGGCATCCAGTCCCACCACTTCATGGGAAATAGATGGGGAAACAGTGGAAACAGTGATAGCATATTCAAAAGCAGAAACATTACTTTGCCAACGAAGGTTCATCTAGTCAAGGCTATGGTTTTTCCAGTGGTCACATATGGATGTGAGAGTTGGACTGTGAAGAAGGCTGAGCACCGAAGAATTGATGCTTTTGAACTGTGGTGTTGGAGAAGACTCTTGAGAATCCCTTGGACTGTAAGGAGATCCAACCAGTCCATTCTGAAGGAGATCAGCCCTGGGATTTCTTTGGAAGGAATGATGCTAAAGCTGAAACTCCAGTACTTTGGCCACCTCATGCGAAGAGTTGACTCATTGGAAAAGACTCTGATGCAGGGAGGGATTGGGTGCAGGAGGAGAAGGGGACGATAGAGGATGAGATGGCTGGATGGCATCACTGACTCGATGGACGTGAGTCTGAGTGAAGTCCGGGAGTTGGTGATGGACAGGGAGGCCTGGCGTGCTGCGATTCATGGGGTAGCAAAGAGTCGGACACGACTGAGCAACTGATCTGATCTGATCTGATGGTGGTGGTGGAAACTATAATGATTTTGGAAATTATAGTGGACAACAGCAATCAAATTATGGATCCATGAAAGGGGGTAGTTTTGGTGGAAGAAGCTCGGGCAGTCCCTATGGTGGTGGTTATGGATCTGGTGGTGGAAGTGATGGATATGGTAGCAGAAGTTTCTAAAAACTCAGAAGAAAAGGGCTACAGTTCTTAGCAGGAGAGAGAGCAAGGTGTTGTCAGGAAAGCTGCGGGTTACTTTGAGACAATCGTCCCAAATGCATTAGAGGAACTGTAAAAATCTGCCACAGAAGGAAGAATGATCCATAGTGAGAAAAGTTACTGCAGCTTAAACAGGAAACCCTTCTTGTTCAGGACTGTCATAGCCACAGTTTGCAAAAAGTGCAGCTATTGATTAATGCAATGTAGTGTCAATTAGATGTACATTCCTGAGGTCTTTTATCTGTTGTACCTTTGTCTGTTTTCTTTTCATTACATCAGGTATATTGCTCTGTAAATTGTGGTAGTGGTACCAGGAATAAAAAATTAAGGAATTTTTAACTTTTCAATATTTGTGTAGTTCAGTTTTTCTACGTTTCAGTACAGAAACTTTAATAAAATGCAGTTTTGAAGGTGTCTCCTTGTGAGTTAACAAGTAAAGAAGATCATTGTTAATTACTATTTTGTATGAATTTTGCTAAAGTTAACTGTAAAGAAACACCTGCTGACTTGCAGTTTAAGGGGAATCTATTCTCCCCATTTCCAAACCATGAAATGAATGGCTCTGACATGTGGAGAGAATCAATATTTGTATGTTTGCAATGTGTGTTTTAGACAATAGAATTGGGTCTTTAAATTAGCGTATTTGTGAATTGAATAGCATTAAGATTTACCTTCAAATGAAAAATCTCAAAATTTAAAAAAAAAAATGAAGTACTTCAGTTTAGTCACTCAGTCGTGTCTGACTCTTTGTGACCCCATGGACTACAGCACACCAGGCTTCCCTGTCCATCACCAACTCCTGGAGCTCGCTCAAACTCATATCCATTGAGTTGGTGATGCCATCCAACCATCTTATCCTTTGTCATCCCCCTCTCCTTCTACCTTGAATCTTTCCCAGCATCAGGGTCTTTTCCAAGGAGTCAGTTCTTCCCATCAGGTGGCCAAAGTGTTAGAGCTTCAGCTTCAGCATCAGTCCTTCCAATGAATATTCAGGACTGATTTCCTTTAGGATGGACTGGTTGGATCTCCTTGCTGTCCAAGGGACTCTAAAGAGTCTTCTCCAACACCACAGGTCAAAAGCATCAATTCTTAAGCGCTCAGTTTTCTTTATAGTCCAACTCACATTCATACATGACTACTGGAAAAATCATAGCTTTGACTAGACGGACCTTTGTCAACAAAGTAATGTCTTTGCTTTTTAGTATGCTGTCTAGGTTGGTCATAGCTTTTCTTCCAAGGAGCAAGCATCTTTTAATTTCATGGCTGCAGTCACCATCTGCAGTGATTTTGGAGCCCCCCCAAAAATAAAGTCTCTCACTGTTTCCACTGTTTCCCCATCTATTTGCCATGAAGTGGTGGGACCGGATGCCATGATCTTAGTTTTTTGAATGCCGAAATTTAAGCAAGCTTTTTCACTCTCCTCTTTCACGTTCATCAACAGCCTCTTTAGTTTGTCTTCACTTTCTGCCATAAGGGTGGTGTCACCTGCATATCTGAGGTTATTGATATTCCTCCTGGAAATCTTGATTCCAGCTTGTGCTTCATCTAGCCTAGCATTTTGCATGATGTACTCTGCATATAAGTTAAATAAGTAGGGTGACAATATACAGCCTTAACGTACTCCTTTCCCAAATTGGAATCAGTTCGTTGTTCCATGTACGGTTCTAAATGCTGCTTCTTGACCTGCATACAGATTTCTCAGGAGGCAAGTAAGGTGGTCTGGTATTCTCATCTCTTTCAGAATTTTCCACAGTTTGTTGTGATCTACACAGTCAAATAATCAATAAAGTGGAAGTAGATGTTTTTCTGGTATTTTCTTGCTTTTTGATGATCCAATGGATGTTAGCAATTTGACCTCTGGTTCCTCTGCCTTTTCTAAATCTGAAGTACTTAAAATATTTTGAATAATATCAGTCCCTACTCTGTGTCAATCTATTATGTTAACACTACCACATACAGAAGTTCTTCAATCCACAGGTCCTTTCAAAGTCCTGCAGTGGTTTAAGAACACTGGTGAGCTTTGCAATGAATATGGCCATTCAGATTATAGGATTTGGAATGCCTGGAGTAAGGTCTGGCCCCTAGCATGCCAATTAAAATATGAAACCTTGCCTAGTAATCTCTCACCCATACACCCAGTTTATGTGACCTGATGTCTGCCTCAATTTTTGCTTGCTTTCATTCTGTAAAAAAACGACACCACCCATCTGGCTTGAATCTGATATGTGCATGGCTCTTCCCAGACTCTTAGGAAGCTTAGTTCTGCATCTGGAGCCATGTATTGACTTTAACATGAACCAAAAGCCTGGAATCTAAGTACTGCTGGTCCCAAACTGTTTCCATGTTTGCTGAGCTCCCATGGCTAATGAGACCTAGAATGATAGTCCAACTCTTTGAAATGATTGTTCACAATGTGAACAATCCCCATCAATAAATTAGGGAGAAATAAAAATCATTGTCCAAATGAAACAAAGAGGGAAAATTAAAATGTCACTCTGATTATTATGTTATATAATATTACCAGATTGGGAAAATGTTTATTCTGATGGATGGTTAAAAATTTTTTTTCAATTTATATTGTTTGTTATGGCCAATAAAATTCTTAGCTGTTTCCACTTTGGACATTTGAGTTAAAATGTTAACATTTGGGGGTAAATATTGTTTTGGTCATATGAAGACTGCTGAGAAGGAAATGGCAACCCACGCTAGTGTTCTTGCCTGGAGAATCCCAGGGACGGGGAAGTCTGGTGGGCTGCCGTCTATGGGGTGGCACAGAGTCGGACACGACTGAAGCGACTTAGCAGCAGCAGCAGCAGCCTTGTATAAGCTGAAACAGTTTTACACTGGGAAAAAAAAATTGGAAGGTAAATGTAAAGCAATGTGCCAATATATTAGTGAGATTTAAGCCATCTAAAAAAATGAGGAAAGGATGACTCTACACTTTTCTCCTCCTATAAAAAACCCGATAAACTAGAGATTCCTTTGTTTTTGAAAATACAGTCTAGTGCCTTGGGTGGCTTCTTTCTCAACACACAATTGATTCTAGGAATGACATTCACTCTGAACGTGGACAGCTGTGCGTTTGGGACAGAAGCAGCTGTTTCACCGTTGTCGTTTTATACAACAGCTATGGTAGGAGAACTATTTTCTCCCCAAATTACCACTTAAGAGACCTAGAAAGCTAAACAGTGTCATTTTGTATGTTTATAAAAGACAAAACAGTCTTTCTATTCTAAATCACAAAGAGGGAAAAGGCAATTGAACTAATGGCATTTTTTTCACAGGGAATATACCACAAGTCATTAAAAATAGAGATGTAGAATATTTAAGGATACAGTTAAAATGGTGGTACACTGAAATTTTAAAAAAGGATAAAGATTTTTTTCACACTGCCAAAAACTAACGAAAAATTTCAGGAAGACTATAGATATAAAAGGTTTTTCCATGTGTTTTTCTTATCTCATTCGTTTCTGAGAAGACCTTGCATAAGAGATGGAGCAAAACGTGCCTCACATGACTAGCGAATGCTGGAACAGATAGTTTATGCATTTGTTACTAAGTAACTTTTTCTCTTGGATCTAATAATAAATCACCATTGTTCTTTACCATTTGATTTGTAATTCTAATAAGGCAAGATGGTGTATTTATCCAGCTGTAGATAAAAATTCAGTCATATAACTTCAGTGAACCAAGTGTGAACTATGTAAACATCATAAATGGAAAAAAATCATAAAATAAGGCTCAGTTAAGTATAATTTAAGTATAAATATATACCCAGTGTTGTACATATATTTCTTCTGTTTACTTCCTCCAGGTTTGCAGGTGGATTTAGTGATTATGAAATGAATATGACTAAAAAAGACTTAAATCAACAAGTAAACTACAATTAAATATATTCATAAGCAATAAATTTCTACAGTGCTCTGATGAGAATGTGTACCATTTTCCTTCAAACTAATCTTCCATTAAACACAAAATTTGATAGTATTGTATTTGCTAACCTACATATAGTGAAGCATTGTTATTTTTATTGTTTATTAATATTTTATCAAATTTCTTGCTTAGAATGTTTTGTCATTGCCTTCAAGTTGGAATTCTAATCTATACACTACAATTTTTTCATACTGTCCCCTATCACTTTTATTAACACTTTATTAGTATTCCAAATGCTCAAAAACTTCCAAACTTAGCCTTTTTAAACCTGAAATTTGTTGAGAATTCCCTGGTAGTTGAGTGGTTAGGACTCAGTGCTTTCACTGCCAAGGGCCCAGGCTCAATTCTTGGTCAGGGAACTAAGATCCCACATGCTGCATAGCCCTTCTGAATTAAAAACAAACAAAAAAAAGCCCTGAAATTTGTTTACCTATGTACTTGAGGGGGAAAAGGGGACTATTATTGTGTTGGCCAATTAACCAGAATTTTTTATGTAATTTACAAATATTATTTTAAGGATTTAATTAGAATGTTGACCTTCCTATAATTAAAAAGTATAATTCTAAACTGTTATAGCTTTCTTTCAAACTATTTTCAGGGGATTGTTATATGGTTAAATATAAATTACTATGAGAAAAATAATGGATTAAACTTTAACCTAAAGATATGAGGTGTTAAAAAGTAACAATACCATCCATAAAAGAATGTACTATAAATTTCCTAAGAATTTTTCCTATTGCATTTCTAATGCAACCTGAAAAAATCAATTTGCACACAATTTTTAGAAGTTCAGCTATTTGATCATGTATCATAAATATGTATTTTTCTCATATCTTTCTCACAAAATGAGTAAGAGTCATTATATCCCCTTTATGCTTAAGAGAAAATGGAAATCCAATGAGGTCATGCCTCTGCTTCAACATTTAGATACAAAATAGCTTCACTGTCCATGTTTCTCGGTTTGCTGATATTTTCACTTCAAAGAAGTTCATATTCACAGTTTCATACCTGAAATAATCATAGTCTAGAAGAAAGTTTAAATGGAAATGACCTTTAATATTCGTATTATACTTCGAATGATCACCATCATTAGGTGCATATCATTTTCACAGGGGCATGTGAATAGTTTACAGGCTGGCAAATATTTTTTGTTGAAAGAAAATTACCTTAAACCTATAAACGAAGTATTTACATCTTACTCAATGCTCTTCTATCTCTAGATTATTTTTAATAATAAAACAAAATATATAACTGAACTTTACATAATATGTGGCAATGTAAACATCTCTTGATATATGAATCAACTAGAAAAGGTTAAGTTTGTGCCTGGTAAGCTAAACTTTTCATTTTTAAGCAAAAAGAAAAAAAAGCAAGTTTAAGTCAATTTTGAGGAGACAGGTGAAGGAAAATATTTGCAGAGGCTAAGTGGGTATCCATATGTGAGTGTGCTGGTTGAATGTAAGGTAACTGGAACATAAAATGGACATATAAGAAATAACGAATGCACATCCCACTTAAAAGATTTAAACATTAAAATTTCTGTGATAGTCACTGACTCTTGCTTAGGTGGGATTTAGAAAACACAAGTCACTTTGAAGCATTTATCCTTTGTTTTCAGAGTCTTTGGACCAGCTGCTCTTATTTTACAAATGCCAGTTTATACACACTACTCCTGGGAAAGAATATAAAGCATCTATTTTTTGCTTTGATGAAGGCTGCTGCTCCTAATAACCCCCTTGAAATTGAGAACAGCACAGGGAGGAAGAAGAAAAGTTTCCTAGCAGTAAAGAAAGCTACTAGAAACAAAAAGATTTCAACCTAGTTTATGCTGTGTGCTCAGGATCAGAGAGTTTCTGACTGAGGTCATTGGTAGGAAACACCACAAATGACTCCAAAGAATCTTGCCGTGCTTATAACAGAGACTCTTAAGAGAAGGACTGCCTCATCATTAGGTGCTAAACAAGTGTTCTGCACACAAAGGTGATTGACAAAGCTATAACCTGGGTACAAACCAGATATCATGACTGAATGGAAAAGAGTCATCCTTGCTGGGTTCAAAGCAGCAGATAACAATAGCAGCACACAGTGCTGAAAACAGGCAAAGGCATTCATAAGTCAGGGACATATAAGGAACGGATCAGAATGGCCCACTGCTCACCATGCTTGAAAACAGCTCGTGTATTTTATTAAGTGAACCCCAGGAATCTTGGACAGGTGGCCCAATGATATCCTAGAGGGAGATTCTGGTCTTCTGCCTTCCACAGCTAAGATAGAGGAGTTCATTTCAGTCGCTTAGTTGTGTCCGACTCTTTGTGACCCATGGACTGCAGCATGCCAGGCTTCGCTGTCCATCACCAACTCCTGGAGCTTGCTCAAACTCATATCCATCAAGTCGGTGATGCCATCCAATGATCTTATCCTCTGTCTTCCCCTTCTCCTCTTGCCTTCAATCTTTCCCAGCATCAGGGTCTTTTCCAAGGAGTCAGTTCTTCCCATCAGGTGGCCAAAGTATTGGAGTTTCAACATCATCATCAGTCCTTCCAATGAATATTCAGGACTGATTTCCTTTAGGATGGACTGGTTGGATCTCCTTGCAGCCCAAGGGACTCTCAAGAGTCTTCTCCAATAACACAGTTCAAAGGCCTCAATTTTTCAGGGCTCAGCTTTTTTTATCATCCAACTCTCATATTCATACATGACCACTGGAAAACCATAGCTTTGTCTAGACAGACCTTTGTCAGCAAAGTAATGTCTCTGCTTTTCAATATGCCATCTAGGTTTGTCATAGCTTTCTTTTAAGGAGCAAACTTCTTTTAATTTCATGGCTGCAATCACCATCTGCAGTGATTTTGGAGCCCAAGAAAATAAAGTCTGTCACGGTTT